>NC_133390.1:170724903-171073903 GCF_047511655.1 Castor canadensis | reverse complement strand
CCATGCAGCTGGCTCACCCTGTCTGAGCTCTAGGCCGTCCTGTTGCTGTCAGAATCCAGTGTCCTGTCCCTAGGGTGTGGGAGGGTCCCACTACCCACCCCAGCCAGCCAGAGGAGCTGGGAACTCCAGCCCAGCGCAGGAAGGACCCAGCCAGCTGCCCCGCCAGAAGGGAGCCGGAGCCAGCTGTGTTTACAACGTGCGAGAATTCTCACCAGCCGCAGTGGCAGGCTGAGCAGCTCCCAGGCCATTCTGCAGCCAGCTGAAAATGGGCTTTCCTCTGCAGGGCCCCAAAGGTGGGAACAGCCGGTGGGCCTGCAGCCCTTTGTCCCGTCCCTCCAACTCCCCTGACCCCGTCTGTCCACAGCTCAGGAAACATGTCCCCTGCGACCCAGAAACCAAGTCACAGATTTTTTTTTTGTACTCTGCTGTCTGGCTCTGTCCACTCTGTCCTTCCTGCAGCATGTGTGACAGATCTGGAGCAGAGGCTGTGGCCGAGCAGGAGCGCCACCCTCACTGAGCGCACAGGCGGGGGGGAGGCGGACCTGAACTGTGAATAGAAGTATGCCACGAGGGAAGAGAAGTCAATTTGGTTGGTGGCAAAAAGAAGGGCTGGGGCAGGAAAACCAGACACGTGGTCTGAGACGGAAGTAGAGGCCTGCAGGACATAGGATTAGCTGTGGAAATACCAGGGATGAGGAACGGGGCTCCAGATACAGGGGACAGCAAATGCAGCTCTACTTCCTACCTCCTTTGAGCCTTGCCTTCCTCCAGACAGCTCCATCTTGCCTCCCTCTCCTTCCAACCCAGGGCCCCGCAGTGCACCTGAGTCACTAATTGATTCTATGTCCCTCTGCCAAGGGGCTATGATCTGAATGTGTCCTTGATGCAATAGTGACCAGAGGTGGAGCGTGACAAGAGGTGATTAGGTCAGGAGCTCTGGCTCATGAGTGGACTAAAGGCTTGTCCTGGGAAGAGGTCACATTCCAGAGAGCCAGGCTGTTAGAACAGTGAGTTCAGCTGGGCATGGTGGTGCATGCCTACAGTCCCGGCACTCAGAAGGCTGAGCCAGGAGGACTGCAAGTTCCAGGCCAACCTGGGCTACACAGCGAGACCCAGTCTGAAGATACCAAGGGCTGGGGGATGTGGCTCAGTGATAGAGCATTTGCCAAGCATGCACGAGGCCTGGATTCGATCCCCTGCATGGAACAAAACAAACTAAAAATCCCAGTGAGTTCAGCCCTTCCACCTTCTTCGGGCTGTCACAGAGTGCAAAGGTCACATGCCAAGGCCACCAGCAGCAGGAGCTAAGGAAGCCTCTGTCCCTGTGTTACAGCAGCACCAAACCCAGGAAGACGCAAAGAAGATGCACGGGCTGTCATGGCTCTGCTACGTCCATCCAACCGCCCCTGAGCGGAGCCCCAGGCTGCTGGCCCCGGCCTGACAATCCCCCCCACCCCATCCACCGGCCTGGACGGAAGACAAGACTGAGGCTCAGGACGGGCCTTGGGGACCTCAGGCCGCTCTGAGGCGGTATGTGTTATGGAGGGATCAGTTGCACCCAGAATTCAGACCTCACCCTAACTCAGGCCTGGTGACCTCCACCTTCGGCCCATGTCCTGATTTCAAGTGGGGCTCGGGTCTCCCCGAGGCGATGAGGGCCACCCTGTGTCCACCCACTGTGTGCTGAATGTGTGACCTCGACCTGGTGCCACCCTCTGCTGATAGAAGCCATGGGCCACCAGCCTGGCACTGCAGGATTGGCGGGCAGGCCTGCCCAGGCGGTGGAGGCCTGAGGAGCTACACCTGTGGTGGGGGCCAGCGGGCGACAGGCGACCCCAGCTCACGTTTCCTGGCGGCCGCCGCCTCCACCCCCGAATTTTCCACGCAGGGTTAGGCTGGCGGCTCGCTGTCTGCGGCCCGGGGAAGGCGGCGGGGCCGTGCGGCCAACTCGCCTACACCGGCGGGGGCGGGGCGCCTGTAGGGAGGGACGGATAGACGGACAGACGGAAGGACAGATGGACGGATGGCCGCTGGCCCTCTGTCCCACAGCCAGGGCTGTGCTGAGCTTTCCGGGCTCCCACGCCGACAGGGCTGGGAATGGCTTCGCTGAGCCTGAGGGTTGAAGTGAGTTGTCCAAGTTCACGGTGGGAGGTGGCCGGTGGGGGGGGGGACACGATGACAAATACAATGTCTGCTCCCTGCTCAGCTTGTCCACGGAGCACCTGTATACCAGGTGCCTTCCTGGGTGCTGGGATATGGTAGGGAGCCAAACAGTAGTCCCCCTGCCCCCCTGCAGGGACACTCCCATGGGGGAGCCAGACATTGGCAAATAAACTCCTAAAATAAAGTGTTAGGTGGCGGTGAGAGCTGTGCGGGACAGAAAGCAGGGCAGGGGGGTGGTCAGGGAGCAGAGCTGGGAAGATCTGAGCCCAGTGGTCGTCTAAAGGAAGGGTGTTCCAGGAAGCAGGAGCAGCTTGTGTGCTCCGTGCATTCCTGCTCTCCATTGCTCTCAACCACCTGCTAGCCCGGGCGTCTGCATAATTCCCCTTTGCCAGCTGAGCAGACTGAGGCTCAGGGAGGTTGAGGTCTGTCCAAGGTCCCCTGAGCAGGTCAGTACCAGGCTGGGGTTTGAACTGAGGTCTCGTCTGCTAGTACACTGAAATGACTGGCCAAGGCCAGGTCTGATTCACCTCTCATTCCCGGAGGACAGCCCAGGGCAGCAGGGGACAGACAGGAGGGAGGAAGAATTTGGGACCACTGCCTACCTCCACATCCACGGTGGATCTCTCTTTGCTGTCTATATGAGCGAACACTCACAATAAAAGTCCTTCATCCCTGGGCTGGTGCTCACGTCTGTAATCCATTCTTCTCAGGAGGCAGAGATCAGGAGGATCGAGGTTCAAAGCCAGCCTGGGGAAATAGTTCTTGAGACCCTATCTAAAAAACCCTTCACAAAAAAAAAAAAAAGAGCTGATGGAGTGGTTCAAGATGTAGGCTCTGTGTTCAAACCCCAGTACTGGGGGAAAAAAAAATCCTTTCATTCCAGCGTTCAGAAGGCTGAGGCAGGAGGATGGCAAGTTCGAGGCCACCCTGAACTACATAGCAAGACTGTGTCTCAAAAAGAAAAACAAAATCCTTTTCTAAATCTTTGAGCCTCCCTGTGTGCCACCCCACCTTGTCCACTCCAGCTGGGAAGCTGGACAGACAGAAGCCCCAGCCCAAGGTCAGGCAGCCAGGGAGCAACAGGGCTGGGATTGGAGTCCTGAGGGTTGTCTTCTAAGCCACATTGGGAAGTGAGTGACAGAAATGACAGAGGTAAAGCTGCCATCCCACGTCTCCAGCATCTTCCACGAGAAAGCTCACCCACGGAGGAGGTTCTGTCCCCGTGAGAAGAATGAGAGGTGGCTCCCGGGGCAGTGGGGACAGAAGAGGCAGATTGCCCTGAATCGATGTTGCTCTTCCCACAGCCCCACAGAGTCTGCAGCTGGAAAGGGAGGATGGGGAGAAAGGCACCCCCCTCCAAAACATCGGGGAGACCCCTGCAGAGCCCAGACTGGTTAGGCAAAGGTGGCAAATGAAAGCACAGCTCTGATAAGGAATGTATCCAGAATCTGTAAAACCAAAAACAAAAAACCTCTCAAAATCCAGCAAGAAGTCAGTTACCAATGGACAAGAGGTGGGAATATGTGTCTTCATTGCTGAGATCTAGATGGTAAGCATTGCATGGAAAGATGTCTGACAGAGTTGCTCATCAGGAAATGCAAATTAAAACCTCAGTGTCTGCTAAGGCCCAGTAGAGTGGTGACAACTGAGTCACTGTGTAGCAGATGGAGGCAAAAACTCAGCCAGCCAAGGGCTTAGGCAGTGCTGGGTGGGTGCATGGAGAGGACAGCCACTTTGAAAAACAGTTTGACGAGTTCCTAAAAAGTTAAGGACAGCCCGGGAGGAGGGGAGAGAAATGACCCAAACATTGCATGCATAAACGAATAAAAGAAAAAAAAAATGTCAAGGACAGCTGGGATGGTGGCTCACTCCTGTAATCCTAGCTACTCAGGAGGCAGAGATCAGGAGGATCATGATTTGAAGCCAACCCTGGCAAATAGTTCGTGAGACCCTATCTCAAAAAAAAACCTTCACAAAAAAGAGTTGGTGGAGTGAGTGGCTCAAGTGGTAGAGTGCCTTTTTAGTAAGTGTGAGGCCCTGAGTTCAAACCCCCAGTCCCACCAAAAAAGAAAGAAAGAATAGAATCCAGGAATTGTGGTGCGTCCCTGTAATCCCAGCACTCTGGAGCCTGAGGCAGGAGGATTTAGAGTTCAAGAACAGCCCAGGCTATACATGGGGAGACCCTGTCTCAAAAATAAAAAAATTTAAATAAATAAATGAAAGAAAGAAGGCTGATCACTTCTGTTGTGCTATGTTTTTGTGGTGAGGGGAGGCACTGGGGTTTGAACTCAGGGCCTCTGCTTACTAGGCAGGCCCTCAACCACTTGAGCCACGCCACCAGCCCCATTTGGCTTTAGTTATTTTTCACTTAAGGTATCACTATGAGACCAGGGCTCCCACATCACTGGGACTACAGGTGCAAGCCACCATGCCTGGCTTTTTGATTGAGATGGAGTCTCCCTAACTTTTTCCCTTAAACTGAAATCCTACCAATCTCTACCTCCCCAGTGTAGCTGGGATTACAGGCATGAGCCACCATTCTCAGCAAGATTGCTTATCCTTTTTGTTACAGGTTTTTAAAAATCCAAATGGTTCAAGAAAAAAAACGTGGGAAGTCAGAGACAAGGCAGTCTCCCTTCTGCCCAGACCCACCCCCCGGTCTCCACAGAAGCCACCAAAAGGTACTAACATGTCTGTGTTTATGCTTCAAAATATTCTAGAAGGACTCTGGCTGGAAGAGCTCTGCACTTTCCCTAAGAAGCAGAGTTTATTTATTTATTCAAAAAATTTTTTTGGTAAAACTAGGGTTTAAACTCAGGGCTTCGAGCTTGCAAAACAGGCGTTCTACCACTTGAGTCATACCTCCAGCCCCAAGAAGTGTTTTTAGGGCAAAAGGTTAGACTATGCAGCCAGCTAGAACTGGGTTTGAATCCCCACTCAGCCTTTATCCCCATGGGGGAGCTGTTGGGCAAATCCCTCCTCCTCTGGGACCCAAGTCTCCCCATCTGTGAAATGGGTGCAGCAATGCCATCACTGTCCTTCTCTGGACTGTCACAGAACCCTCCAGTCCTGGGCTCCAGAGCTAGTCACTGTGCCTCAGCCAAGATTTCAGACAGACTGTGCCTTCCACAGGCCAAGGTGAAGAGAGAGAAGTGAGAGAACTGAGCCCAGCCTTCCTCCAAGCTCCTCCATGGCTCCCTAGTACCATAACCACCACCAAGGTCATCCACAAGAGTCTTTCATTAATTTAACAAATAATTATTGTGGCTTCCTGCCATTCGATGTACCACTGCTGCTCCTGGCCTCTCTGAGCCGACAGCCCATGGGACCAAGGCCTCCCTGAAGAGGAGAAACGGGTGAGGTAGATGTTAGGTGGAGACAGAGTCCAGGCTCTGTCCATGGGCCTGGCAGGGGTGTTCCCTCTCCTCTCGCTCAGGCTCCAGGCTCCACCCCTCCATGCTCCAGCCCCTAGCTGGAGTCCTTCCTCTGCTGGTCCCATCCCTGCATCCTGCGCCAGCCCCACCCAGCCACAAGAACACCTCTGGACCACCCCACCCCACCCCCGACTGGCCCAGCTGGTGAACGCCATGGCTGGCAGGTGCCTCCTCTGGTCTACAGCTTCCTTTCAGTGCTCTCAGCCTACTTCCTATCCATAGCCAGAGGGAAGTCAGCCTGTGTCACTCCTCGGAAAGTCCCCTGGTGGCTTCCCATGGCTTAGAATAAAATAGAATAAAATCCAAACACCTGGTCCACCTCTCCCACTGCACCTCTGTCTCGCTCCCCTGCAGCCATCATCAAACACATGGAGCACATGGCTACCTCCAGGCCTTTGCACTTGCTGTTCTCTGCCTGCACTTCCTCCTCTACTGTGGTTCCCCGGAAAGCCCCTGAGGTAGCATCCCCTGTGGCTCTCCCACAGCACCCTGAATGTCACTCCCTGCCCTGAGACATGGGCTCTAATCTCTGCACAGCCATCTCCCCTGGGGGAGCCCTTGGGCAAATCCCTTTTCCCCTGGGACCCAGGTGTCCTCACCTGTCACATGGAGTGTGACAGCACCGGCAATGAGTGTCCCCCCAGGCTGTTGTGATAACCGCCTGGCTCTAGAACCAGTCCCTCCACCTCGGGGCCAGGACCTGGACAGACTGCTCAGGCCAGGGCCCCCAGGCTCCCTGCACAGCGTGGCATCACTCAGCTGCTGGGGGCCGACGCCCCAGACCTCGCCAGACCTGCACTCGCCTGAGCAGAGACCCGGACAGAAGCCAGGGTGATTGATTGACTCCTGGTCCACCTTCCCAAGGTGCATTAAAAAATCCCCCTGGCCTGGAGCAGGACAGCCTTGGTTCAAATCCTGCAGTTATGAAATATACAGAAAAGCCTCTCCTTTATTTCCCCAGAGAAAGGAAAACGTTGTATAGCGTGTGCCGAGTGTGGCAGTTTGTCGTATATCAATTATGTCCTGAGAAAACTCCTACACAAACGTGCGTGCTACCCCAGCATGGCTGAAACAGGCTGTGGGTGGCTCAGTGGTTAAGCACTTGCCCAGCATGCAGGAGGCCCTGGGTTCCAGCTCCAGCACTGAGAAATAAACAAATAAATAAAATGGCTAAATTAAAAAATAAAAACTAGCCAGGTGTGGTGACACCCACCTGTAATCCTACCACTCAGGAGGATCAAGAGGCCATCCTGGACACAGAGCCAGATCCTGTCTCAAAAAAAATAAATAAAAGCTGGGCGCAGGGGCTCACATCTGTAATCTTAGCTACTCAGGAGGTAGAGATCGGGAGGATAGTGGTTTCAAGTCAGCCTAAGGGAGGAAAAAAATCCAAGAGACCCCATCTCAACCAATAAGCTGGGTGTGGTGTTTCCTACCTATCATCCCAGCTACATGGGAGGCATAAATAGGAGGATCAAGGTCCAGGGCAGCCTGGGCAAAAAATCGAAACCCTCTCAAAAATAACCAACAGAACAGGGCTGAAGGAGTAACTCAAGTGGTAGAGCACCCCCCCTGGCGAGTGTAAGGCCCTGAGTTCAAACCCCAGTGCCACCAATAGATAGATAAATAAATAATAAAAATCAATGACAGAACATGTGGGCAAGGATCTAGAAAACTGAACAATGAGCACCAAAGTGTGAGGCAGCCCAAAGCCCCGGATGGGCTGACGGATGCGGCGCCCTTGCTGCGCGTGAGCGATGGAGGCTGTTTGGCCACGGGAGGAGTGGAGCTCCTGCTGCAGCGTGGAGGAATCTTGAGGACCCTGGACAGGTGTGATGGCTTGGGGGGGCCCATTTTACACCTCTGAGACACAAGGCAGATGTTTGGGTGCCAGGGGCTGGGGAGGAGGCAAGGGACTCATGGGTCTGCACTTCTCCTGCAGGAGATGGAATGTTCTGGAATAGATAGCCGTGATGGTGGTACAACCCTGAGGACGCACAGAAGCCCCCTGAACTCTACCCCTCAAACAGATGGCGTCTATGGTGTGTTTGTTGCATCCCAAGAAAGCCACTAAAAAGAATCCTCATGCCACCATGTGCCTGACAGCTGTGTCCTTGGACCCTGCCTCCCTCCCGCCTTCCTCTCTCTCTCTCTCTCTCTCTCTCTCTTTCTTTTTCTCTCTCAGTACTGGGGTTTGAACTCAGGGCTTTGCACTTGTGAGGCAGACGCTCTACCACTTGAGCCACACGCCTAGCCCCTCTTTCCTTACTGACCTCAGTCTTGCTGTCACCTCCTCCCCTCCGTTCCCCAGGGCACTGACTCACAGCTGAGGAGCTGCCCTCCTGGGACCCATTCACGCCACAGGATAGGGGTCAGCTGCAAAGGGCTGAACACTGGAATTCCAGGGACCCAGAGGCCGCGGGCACAGGCAGCCCAGGGTGGGCACCCAACAGCACCCAGGCATCACCCCAGAGCTCTCAGTAGTGTCAGGGCGCTGTCACCGTGGGACCCTCGGCTCCCTGTGCTCTGTGTGTGTTTAGAGAGACCTGCTCCTTAAAGAAATTCCAAGGAGCTACAAAGGAAAAAAGAAACCTGCCAGCCATCCTGACAGAACCCGAGGTGACCCCAGGGCGCCGCCTCCCTTGCCACCTTGAGACGATGAAGACAGAGCAGGGCACAGACAGGGCACTGGCGGGGCCACACCACCCTGGTCTGTGACCTCCCCTTGGCTGTCAGCGCATGGGTGCCTTTTCAAGGCCGTGTGTGAGGAAGCAGCTCTCTGAGGGAGTAGTGACTGCTAGATTGTGGCCTAAGAGTCACTGGCTGGGAAGATGCGGGGTGCAGCCAGCGACAAGTGAAACTCACCTCCACCTGCCGCCCCAAATCCCCACACTGGGTGCAGCCCTGCTCGTCCTTCGCGTTCTGTCCCTTCCTTCCTGTCAGGTGTTCACAGAGCACGGGCCATGCCTCCCTCACCCACTGACTCCTTCAGGAAAGGGTCTCTTCCTCTTTTTTCTTTCTTGTGGTGCTGGGGATAGAACCCAGAGCCTTGAGCTGCCAGGCAGGCGCTGGACCCAGCCCCGGGTTTCTTCCTCTGTCCCTGGGATCCATGCACGTGGAAAACAGCTGCAAAGTTCTCAGCACACACAGGACCCCGATTAACCCCCATCCCCTTGTGCTGGGTACTTAGGTTGCTGGTCTCTCCAAGTCTTCTGAAAGCCAGGCCTTCCGTTTGTCATTGGTCAGAGGCCAACCTGCAGAGGGAGGTCTCGTGTGGCAGGGATACCCCAGAACAAATGGGGCAGATGTTGGCACTTGGACCTGCAAGTAAACACTGGAGCCCCAGGAAACCCCCTGCCCAGCCTTGGCCATTTCCTGAGGGAAAGATGGGTTTCCTTGTGGCATCCCCTCGCCAGCCATCTCCTGCACGTCATGGGTTTCATTTCTCCTTGTCACTGTTTTGTCAATCCCCATTAATGCTTTTATTTCAGACCATGCACCAGCTAAATAACTGGGTTGGGGAGCCCCTGGTCCCTAACCTGAGGCCTTTCTGTACACCCAAAGACAGTGCAAAAACCAAAACGCAGTGTGGAGTCTTGGACTCCTCCGGCCCTAGCTGCCCAGCCCTGGCACACACAGTCCTGGGGAGCAGCCCAGGACACCAAGCCCTGGGAGTGTGCAGGTAACTGAGGCGCCCAGGCTGAGGGAAGAGAAGCAAAGGCCTGAAACAATGGGAGTGTCTGCTGATGGTTTCCGGAAAGTCCCCTGCCTATGAAGACCTCTTCCCATGTCCCTAAAATGGCCATGGTCACTGAGGCTCAGATCAGGCAATGTTTAAGTATTTACTTACCTAATCTGTGCAACCACCCCTGGAAGGAGGTAAATAAGAAGAGGGACTCTCAGAGAGGTTGAGCCACTGGCTACAGCTCACACAGGAAGTGGGCCAGGCATGTGAATCCCAGCAGGCTGGCTTCTTACACCCCTGATACCTAGGGCCATTGTGGGAATTAAGTCATACAATCTGTGCAAAACGGGTAGTAGACAGTCAGGAAATGCTTACTGTTATTATTTCCCTGGCTTGCTGAAGTGGAGCCCCAGCCTATTCCTAGGTCCCACTCATTCCTCTCCATCTCTAGCACCCTCTGCCTCAGCTGCTGCTCGGGGCTGTGACCTCTTTCTCCACCACTCTCCCTGCTGCTTCCCCATGGCCTCCCTCCCAAGGGATCTCTCCTAAGAACAACCACTAGGCCCCTCCCAGCACCCTCAAGATAAACCCAGTTTTTCCCAGCCACAGGCCCTGGCACTAGTCCCGGGGACCTCTCTCATCTGTGGTTTGGTACCCACTCACCCTATGACCCCTGAGTCTGGGGTTGGTGGGCTTTGCTCAAGGTTCCTGTCATCCAGGAACCACATAGGCAAAATCTGACTCACCCCCAGTCTCTTCCAAGGGTTCCCTCCTCCAGGCCGGCTTCCTGGCCCTCCCACAGCCATCCCACAGGACTTGGTGGGTAAACAATGAGAAGCTCGTGGATCTGTCCCAACCTGAGAGAAGCCGCTCAGCTCCTGGCTGTGGCTGCCCATGAATCGGATCCCTCAAAAGGATATGCTCAGCCCAGTGTGGGGGCCACGCCTGTAGTCCCAGCACTGAGAGGGCTGAGGTAGGAGAATCAAGAGTTTGAGGCCAGCCTGGGCTGCATAGTGAGACCCTGTGCCCAAAACAAAACAAACAAAGTCTGTTGTACTGGAAGTGGAGGTGCAGCTCAGGGTGCTTGCCTAGTGTGCATGAGGCCTTGGGTTTCAGCCCCAGAGTCACAAAAAAGGAAAGGGAAGGAGAAGGGAAGGGAAGGGGAGGCGAGGGGGAGGGAAGGGAAGGGAAAGCTATGTCAAGTCCCAATCCCGGAATTTGTGTGTGTGGCCTTATTTGGAAATAGGATCTTGGAGACAGAACCCAGCTAGAATGAGATCACAGTGGATCAGGGCGGCCCTAACCCAATGCTGGTACCCAGGGAGAGGAGGGGAGGAGAGACGAGCCACAGCGCAGACAGGGACGGAGCTTCCCAGCCCTGGGAGGAGCGCAGCCCTGCGGACGCTGTCCTCTTGGGCTTTTGGCCTCCCGACTGTGGGAACACAGCCCTTGCTGAAAGCTGCCCAGTTTGTGGTATTTTCAGAGCAGCCGTAGGAAACCGATGTGTCACCTGACTTTGGGCCCAGAGAGGGTGCAAGGGCACAGAGGGGCCACAGAGAGAAGCCTGGCCAGGTGGGTGGTCCTGCTCCCACCCCCACCATCTGGTCTGGAAGCTTCTTCCGTCTTCTGGTCTTCTGGTCTGCTGGGGCCACACAGAATTTCCCTCAGCTGCTGTATCCAGGGGTCCTGAAGCTGTGGTCCTGTCCACACCAGCCCACAGCCACCCACACCCTTGGCTGCCCGCCTGGCTGCGTGCAGACGACTGTGTCTGTAGCAGGGCTTCCAGAAGTCTGGCGAAGGACCATGGGCCTCTGAGAGGTAAATGCCAGACAAGCCCAGGCAGTGAGTAGAGACTACACGCTGTTCTACTCCATTTAAGAAGTTTATTACACTCCCACTCAGAGGGAGAAAGAAGTAAACGACAACAGTAATAAAAGAACTCAGGGTTCCAAGCCTAGCTCTGCACTTTACTGCTGTGTTACCCTGGATGAGTCACTTAACCTCTCTGTGGCTAGGTTTCCTCCTGAGGTTGGCTGTGAAGTTTAATGAGCCAATCTACCTCAGCACAGCGCCTGGCACACAGCAGGTGCCCTGGACGGAGGCGGCCACCTGTGTTCCCATGGCATGTGTCACTCATCCCCACTCAGCACCTTCTGTGTGTGAGAAGAGAGCAGAGGGGTTGAGATGGTGCATGGAGCATCACCTGTGTGGAGCTGATGCTCTGGTGTCACCAGAGAAGCCATGAAGAATGAAATGGGAATTTTGGCAAGGGGAGAGGTGGAGGTGGCTGTGTGGCTCTCTGGGACGCAGTGTTTCTTCCATGAGGTGGCAGCAAGTGTGGTGGGTGGAGGAATGACCGCAACAGGGAAGGGACTAGGGAGGCAGAGGTGATGGGACCAATGGAGCAGACCCTCGTAGAACCAGGCAGTCATGCACACATATTGGGGTTTTGTTTTTGTTGTTTGTGGTTCTAGGAATGGAACCCAGGGCCTTTGTGCAAGCTAGGCCAAGCACCTATTGTTTTGTTTGGTGGTACTGCACACTTGCGAGGCAGGCACTCTACAGCTTGAGCCAACAGCCAGCCTTTTTTGCTCTGGTTATTTTGGAGATGGGGTCTCTCTTTTTGCCCAGGCTGGCCTGGGCTGTGATCTTTCTTTCTGTTTTACACTTCTCACCACAGCTGGTGTGACAGACTCGTGCCACCACAACCAGCTTTTTCCCTTTGAGATAGAATCTTGAAAACTTCCCCCACCCCCCACCCCAGGCTGACCTGGATCCTCCCGATCTCAGGGTAGCTGGGATTGCAGATGTGCACCACAGAACTGGGCTTTTCTCTTTCTTTCTTTTTTTTTTTAATTCAGAGAAACATAAACTAAGCTGCTCATGGCGTCACGCTGGGGACAGTAAGGATTGGAACAGCGTGTGTCGGTAACATGTTACTTGAGCCTCACGTCTCAGCTTTCCTTTTATTTTTTTAAATGAAAAAATAAATTCCCATAACATTTACAAAATTGACAATTAAAAGCAAAGGGGAACAAGGGCCTCCCGGGTCCCTGTCTGCCAGGATGCCCCATCCCAGCTCAGGGGACGCCTCTGAGCAGCGGCCAGGTCACTAATGGGGCCCAGATGTGCCCAGAGGTGGCCCTGTCCTGGACTTGTTTGCCTGGTCATTCACATGGAGACTGCCTTTGCAGCCAGTTTATTTCCTGGACTTGTTTTAAAGAAAATCCCAGGGGAGGATCTAATGACCCCACCAGGTCCTGAGGCTCCTGCCCAGTCTCTCTCTCCTCCCAGGGCCAGCAGAGTTCTTGGGGAGAAAGCCAACCCGCCAAGTAGAAGAGATGGTGGAGCTGGGAGCTCTCTGCTCCATAACTGCTGCCATGCCGTTGCCAGCTAAATCCCCAGCAAAGGCAGGAGCCATGGTGGGAGTTGTTTGAGGGGAGCAGGATACCCGCCTCCCTGGGTCTCCAAGTTCCTCCCCACAGGATGTGGGCTAAGCACCAAAGGGGCAAGAGAAACTTCATCGGGGGACCTGGACCAGGTAGTCAGCTGTGCCTCACCTTTACCAGGGAAGACCCATGCTGCCTCTGTGGCCCCACCTCACACAGACTTAACTGTGAAGAAACAGGGCCTGAGCCCCAGGGGCAGGCGTTAGAACAGCTGGCCTGTGTCCTGCCTTCCTACGGTTGGAGTCATGAAAGAAAGGCAGGCCGAAGAGACTGAGGAGATGGGACACAGGAGCCTGGACCAATCTCGCCCCACCCCAAAAGGCTGTGGAGGACACCATCGGGCAGCTGGGAGTCCCAGTTATGACTAGATTACAGAGCCCCCATCCATGCAAAGTTTCCTGATTTTGTGGATCACTGAGTGCATAAGCGTCCTTAGGAAATATAGGAAAAAATTGCCGTGAGAGCTGGGGTTGTGACTCAGTGGTAGCACGCTTGCATAGCATGTGTGAGGCCCTGGGTTTCATTCCCAAGACAGCAGAAGGAAGGAAAGAAGGAAGGGAGGGAGGGAGGGAGGGGGAGGGGGACGAAGGTATTTGGCACGAAAGGACGGCATGTGTACAACTTACTCTGAGATGTTCAGAAATAACATGTGTGAACAGAGAAAGAGATGCAAAGATAATGAAATCCTTAGCACATTAAGAATCTGAGGGAATGATCCCAATGTATTGTCCTTTTCTTGCAACTTCTGTCAGGTTGAAATTATTTCAAAATAAAAGTTAAAAAAGCAAATTTCCACTGGACACAGTGGGGCAGGTCTATAATCCCAGCACTCAGGAGGTGGAGGCAGGGTGATTGAGAGTTCAAGGCCAGCCTGGGCTACATAGTAAGACCCTGTCTCCAAAACAAAACAAATTTGAACTCTGCCTTGCTCCCTCTCTTCGGCCCCCACTCACCCCAATTCCACCTCCTGCAATTCCCCAAGGGATTCACTTTTATTGGCTTTTTGCCCTAAACTTCCAGATTTCTGCCACAGCCCTGGGTCAGGTCACTGTCACCTGTTACTGTTCATCTCCATCTTTGTCTCCCAGCTTCTACCTCTCTCCTCTCTGACCCTAAACTCTGCTCCCCCAGGCAGCCATGGGACCCTGTTCCCAAGTTAAAAGTGGCCTCCAGCTTCCCACCTGAAAGCCCTGTGGCTGCCCTTGGGGCTGGGAAGAAATCCTGGCTGAGCACAGCCACAGGCTGTCCCTCCTCCCAGGCCCCTCCAGCCACCGGCTCTAGCTTTCAGCCTGCAGCCTGCTGGTCCCTCCCCCAGATCTCCCTGGGGCGGGAGGGCTGGCTGCATCTTTGTCCCCCTCCAGGTCTCAGTGGAAGTCAACCCTCCCAAGGGCTCTGCAGACTTTGGTGGCCGGGAGCCCCGCCCGCCACTCTCCAGCCTCCCTTGGCCTCCCAGGCTCTCATTCCATCCTGGCACCACCCGTCAGAAAGCGGCTTGTTTATTTAACACCAGAACATAAGTTCCATGAGCACAGGGACTGACTGTCTTTTTCATGGCTGTCACTCCTGGGCTTAGAACAGGGCCTGGCACCCCCGGTGTTCCTGGCATCTCACAGGATGAATAGACAAGACACCTTGCCCAGTCTCCTAGTTTACAGAGGCAGAAACTGGGGCCTTGCTTGCTTCTGACAGCGACGCCCACTGTGACCTGACAGTCAGGGGCATTAGCCAGGCCTACCTGACTCCCAGCATGACTGAGGCCAGGTAGAAGCTCAGGCCTGTGACCTCAGATCAGTCCCTTAGGTAGGTCGGGCCTCCTCTTGCAGGCGTCCGTCCCTCGGGGCCCACGTGAAGTCATTCGCTGGCCAGCATTGCCTCAGCACCACTGTGGCCAGGCAGGATGCTGTGATCACAAGGACTGGGGCACAGTAGGCCTTCAGCTTGGCCGTGCCCCGCCCCCAACTCCCTAACTTCCCTTCAGGGAGGCCAGCCACAATTTGGCGATTGTTAGAAAACAGTTTTTTTTTCCTTTGGGGAGGAAAGCTGCAAGTCATTAAGGGCTGCTCCCGGCCTGCGGGTCACCATTTCCTGTTTAGAAGAAAGACTCATCTCTCCTTGGAGCGCGGAGCCCCCTTCCTTCCCCCAGCGCAGTCTCACTGACTCTGAAGCTCTGGCTCTGGGGTTGGCGGCCTGCTCGCTCCCCGCAGGAAACTGGCACCTTCGGCACCTTTTGTGTTCAGGAAGGACACTCATTTTCTCCTGGCCCCAGGAGGCCCCCAGAGGTGAAGTCACCACCAGCAGCATCCAGGAGTGAATTGCCCCAGCCCAGGACACAAGCTGTCCTCCCGCCCCATCCTCTGAGCAGGAAGTTGAATGACCACTACCCTTTGGCCTGGCTTCTCACCCTCCTGGCTCCAGCCAGCCAATTTCCTCGCTTCAAAGGCCATTTGGTGCCCAGCAGCCAGACGGAGGTGTGGGCCTGCCTGACAGGGAGGCTCTTGGGAACAGGAAGGACATCCTCTCCTTCATCTGGGAGGGACAGCCAGTCCCACCCCAAAGACCTGGTGGAGCACAGCTACAGCCTGGCCAGTTGACCAGACCAAGGGAGCAGCTTTGCACCCACTGGGCCTGGTCAGCATTAGCATGCAAGCCACAGATACCTGCGAGCGGCACATATGGGATGCAGGGAGCCTGCCTGGTGTCCCTGCTGCTCGCCAGGGGCATGGAACCTCCACACAGGACACCTGGGCCCAGACACCCCATTGTTGCCTTCAGTCCTGACAGTCAGGATGCCAAAGCCACATGCCCTTTGTCCCCAAGGTCAAGACTTAAGGCTGGGTCAGAAACATCCAAGCTCCAGGAATCCAGGAATCCCTGGCCCCTCCTCCCTTCCTGAAGAAAACACCCACCCCACCCCTACAAAACGGAGAAGAGCTGTTAATGTATAAATTAACCACTTTATTGAATATCAATAAACTGTACATGGAACTATACAAAATGTTTCCTTAATACAAAATGTTGCTTGCAATATAAATACCAGTGTACCTTTAAAAATGTAAACATCTTCCTCCCAGGCCACCTGCCCGGCCCCCAAAATAGTTCTGGAAGACAATGGGTCACCCTACTTGGTCCCTGACAAGTGATGGCCATTATTCAGAGTCCCTTTTGAGACACTGTTAAGTTGCCGAAGAACCCAGTGTCACCGTGACAAACTCGAGGCTGCCGAGCGCATCAGGTCTGGACACGCCCTCCTGCCCAGCCAGCAGCAACCGCCCAAGGCCCGTGGATGCAGCCGGGTGGGATTATTGCATAGTCAGTGACACCTTAAGGAAGGTGGCCGGAGAGGTCCTTGGTGGGAGGGGGAGGTAGGGGTGTGGGTCCCCTGAGTGGGACGGGAGCTTCCCAGTCAGTCAGTCTGCTTTTGTAGCTCAAAGCAGCTGTATCCAAACAGCTCTGGATACACAAACCCACGCAGCAGCCACCTCAGGAATGCTCCAGCAGGAAGGACTCCAAGGCAAACTGCTGTCCCCGCCGTTCCCAGTACTGTCCACAGAAAAGGCCATGGAGGCCTCTTTCCAAGCTCACTGAGGCCAGGGCAGAGATCAGAACGAGGCAGGCTTCACCGAAGTCCTGTGGGCCCAACACAGCCAGGCCTGGGCGCTCAGGAGGCAGCGAGAAGGCTGCTGAGGTGGGGCGGAGAGGCAGGAGGTCAGCGGGGGCCCCCAGAGCAGCCTGACTCTTGGTGTTTGTGGAGCAAGGACATGCGGGAGAAGGTGCGGGCGCAGGCCTGGCACTGGTACTTCTTTACGTCTGAGTGGGTCTGCAGGTGCGCACGCAGGTTGGAGCGGTCAGCGAAGGCGCGGCTGCAGTGGGAGCAGGAGAAGGGCTTCTCACCTGGGGAGAGATGCCAGCTGGTGAGTGGGGACAGACATTTCCTGGGATGCCCATCCAGTCCTGAAAGAACCCCGTGAGCCCAGGGAGACCACGGTCCTGCCACTTCCCGCTGGGCAGCCCGAGTGTTGGGCTGCTCTTCCCTCACCTGCCACATGGGGCCGTCCCTCCCTACTTGGCCAGTGACTGAGAGGCAGCAGGGTGACAAAGTATTATCCCCACCATGCAGGCTCATGGGAGGTGCTCAACAGAGATGGCTGAACACTTTCACTGATTAATCCTACAGGCACTGGATCCTCCTTGGTCCTCAGATTCAGATGGGGAAACTGAGGCATAGAAGCTAAGAAGCCTGTTCAGGGTCACCCAGCAGGCCTCCAGGCCCCTGATTTTAACCAGGACACACTGGCCCTTGAACCAAGAGAAGCTGTGCTTGCTGCTCAGAATGACCAGTCCTGGAATCATTCCTTGATTTTCTCTGGGGACAAAGATAAAGAGGCAGCCTTAAGAGGCCTCCCCACCCCCACCTCATAGCTGGTTAGGCCACTCCTCAGGGCCCTGTGCAGCCAGCACAGAACCGTAATCCCGAGTCTCCTGTCTGCCCTCTATCACACTAGGTCCCAGAAGGCCAAGGGCCTCTCCTGAGCCCATTCCAAGCCCCACCCAGAGCCTGGGACCCCCACAGAGGCAAGAGAAGCCTGTGACCCTGACATACACCTGCCTGGACAAGGCAAAGCCTCAAAGAAGCCTGGCCCCTCAGTTACCAGATTAAAGTTTTTCCCCTGCCCCAACCAAGAGGATATAGTCCCAAAGAGTGGCAATGTTGAGTTTTGGGTTTTCTTTTCATTAAACAAACACCTATTATGTGCCAAGCACTATTTTATAATGCTGACTATCCTTCAAAAACAACGCAATCCTCACCACTCTCCCAGCCTGCGACTGCCACCCGGGCCCCCTAGGGCCCCAGGCCAGGCCCCTCTGGTTCAGTTCCAGTGCCTAATTCAAGACAAGCTGGAAATGGCCCACAGGAGAGGTGGAGCACTGGGGTGGAGGGGTCCCAAAGGCTGACTCCGCCCCATGGGGACACGCAGGAAACGCACCCCTGCGGGATGCCTGCACAGGTCCCTCTGCACCCAGGCCTGAGGGGTCTGAAGCCTGCATTGCGTGAGGCTCATCCTTGGTCACAGCCCCGCAGGAACCAAGACTGACTATGCAGACGCAGAAGGGCCTATGGAGCCCACTGTAAGATGAGGGTGAGGGTGAGGGTGGCACCCCGCCCACCCCAACAAATCCCAGCAAGTGTGAAATCAGCACCAGGCTGGTGGGGACAAAGGCTGCCGAGGGGGGCACTGTACATGTGATACCCCCTGGATTAAAAAGGCCTGCCACACCATGGGCCAGCAGCTGCGGGCCGGAACAGGTGCTGGGCACCGCTGCCCGGTGCACCTGCTCCACCCCTCCCAGCCCCCACCCACTGGGGCTACCATTAAGGCGCACAATGGAGTCAACGAGGAGGTGGTTTGTGTCTGAGCCTTTACATTAAACACTGCGCCCCCCCACCCCAAGCACTCTGAGGGCTTCAACTCCCCACAAGCAGAGTCCCCATTAGCTGGGCAGCCTCCCAGGAGAGAGGCCAGGCCAGGCCAGGTGGTTGAATCTCTATAGGTTAAATCAGGGCTGTGTGTGCACGAAGCACGAGAAATGGGCATGTGATAATGAAACCAGGCCTTCCCAAAACTGGTCAGCCACTGGGACAGGAAGGGCACAACTCCTCAGCCTCTAACCTGCCAGTCCGACCCTCCAGAGGGCACCGAATAGCAACCCCTATCGTTTGAATTCAAGGCGGGGAGCTGCCTTTCCCTCATTTCCACAAACTTTCCCATGCATTTAGTATTTGAAGCACCAAGACACTGTGTTTTCTGCCAACAAAGTTGTTCCCTGGTCTGCATGGTAGGATTGAGTGGGGGTGGAAAAAGCGGATCTGAGAAGCAAAATGGCTAGAATACATTATCATAAAGGGATTAACACTCTTCAACTGCCACCCTGTAAAGCATGTCCTATCATAATCCTCTTGGAGACTCAGAGAGGTTAAACCAATTGCCCAAGGTCACACAGCAAGGAAGCAGAGTAAATACCAGCTAGCATTTTTCTCCAGCTTATCACCGTGCAAGTACTTTGCTGACTCTTTCCATATACATTCTTCCACTTAATCTGTACAGGAACCCAGCGAAGCATTATTATTAGGAACATTTTACAGATGGGGAAACTGAGGCACAGAGAGGCAAAACATCATCCCACCTGTGAGGAAGTTCCCAAAGCCATGTGGGGAATCTGCCAACATCCGGTCTGGCTGAGGTGGAATTGGGAACAGGGTGGGTCCCTTTACTCCTGGCCACACAGCAAGGTGTCATTTGCACCTTTCCCATAAGCCAGCCCCAGTGGATCTGGCTGGGAAGCTGCAGAAGAACCTGAAAGGCATGGAGCCGCCCATCTGCAGAGCTGGTGAGGGACTATTTCTGCCCACCATCCCAAAAGGCCAGGACCCTGAACCTGAACTAGAAGTTAGGAGACTTGAGACCTCAGCTTTGGAAGTGAGCTCAGCGCAAGGCCGATGGAGAAGGCCGCGGGGGTGGCGACACTCACCAGTGTGGGTCCGGACGTGGCCCTGCAGCAGCCAGGGTCTGGAGAAGGCCTTTCCGCAGGTCCCGCAGACACAGGGCAGCGTGTGGCTTCGGATGTGCATCTTGAGCGCGCCCAGGCTGAGGTATTCCTTGTTGCAGTATTTGCAGTTGAAGGCCTTGCGAGCCTGGGGGTCCTTGGCTACGGACAGCTGGGCCAGCTGCTTGGGCAGGTGGCCCAAGGCAGGGAAGGCAGCATAGGCCTCGGCCTCCAGGGAAGAGGCTGAGGCGGAGGAGAAGGACGAAGGAGCCGGTGAGGGTGGGCTGGGCGGCTGGGAGCCCTTCCCGCTGTCCTCATCGGACAAGGAGGTCAGCTCCCCTGCCTTGGGGCTCTCCTGGGGCGGAAGGGAGGCCCAGCCAACCGACTGGACTTGAGGCACCAGCAGGGAGTCCCAGATGAGGGTGGGCAGGGAGGCGGTAGGGTTGAGGACCTCCGGAGGTGGGATGGCGGCCAGCAGGTGGGCCTGGTCGTAGGGCTGCTGGAAGCTAAACTCTGAAGGGAAAAAGAAAAGGGCAGGGTCAGCATCAAGTTGATCTTCCAGCCAGTCAACAAACAGGACTAGCCCACCAGGGGCCAGGACTTACCAGATGAGATCAGCAGCAGGTTCCCGCTTGGCACAGCCCCTCCTTGCCCAGTCAAGAGGACCCTCACTTCCCAGCCCCCAGAGCCCCCGCGACCCCAGGCCCCCGGCCACCACCCTGCCCAGTCCCCTCCCGGCCTCTGCTCCCGCCCCTCCCCCACCCTCTGGACTCCGGACTCTTCTCAGCCTGGCCGGCTCTCCTGGCACAGCCTCCCCTCCAGTCTACACTCGCGGAGCCTCGCTCTCCGCCCCTCGCGGCCGCAAGGTCCCCGCACCGGCAACCACTGCCCACTATGCACAGCCCTGCCCCCGACCGCCAGATCCGGGGCCCTGGATCCACCTGCCCACGTCTGCCCCCCGTCCTCAGCCCGCCCCCCGACGCCGGCGGCTCAACTCCGGCTGCGGCCCCTCCCCCCGGGCCCCCCAACCTCCCGGCGTCTGGCACCCCGCCACTCACCCGGCGAGGAGTCCTGCAGCTTGCTGTAGTTGGGCTTCCGGCGGGGGTCGGAGGGCTTCCTGACAAGGAAAGAGCGCGGCATGGTGGCTGAGGCAGCCGGGGGTCGCCGGTTCGCGCAGGAGCCGCAAAAAAAAAAAAAAAAAAAAAAAAAAAGAAGAGAAAAAGAAAAAGAAAAAAAAAACCACCAGGAGCGAGGCCGGCCGCGGCGCTGTGAGTGCAGACGCCCCGCCAACTCCCTTAAGTACCCAGCCCGGGCGGGACGGGCCACGATGGCCACGCCCCTTTGTCAACGCCGCACCAATCGCAGGCGTGTCTCCAGCGGAGGCCACGCCCCGAGCAGGTGCGCCGGGGCTGGCGGGGCTCGCGCCGCGTGGCGCTAGGGGCCAGTCCGGGACTCCCGTCTGCGGCACGTCCCCCACCGCAGGCTGGCGGGGCGGCACCGCGGCGAACCGAGTCCCCGCACGGAGGGACCCCAGTGGACGCCGGACGCCCACCCGCTCAGTGCCCGGCGTCTGAGCGCCTCTGGCGCCCCCTGGTGCCGCCGCGGATCTCCGCACCTGACCTCCGAAACCGCCTCCGCCCTGGGCTTGGGAACCCGCCGGAAATTTCCTCCCCCGGCGCCTCGCAGAGCCAGGGACGGTGCACCGCTGCGGAGGGTGCGAGGAAATGACCCTCCCCTGGCTGCTGGCATGTGACATGGCACAGCCTTTTTTTTTTTTTTTTTTCAGTGCTAGGGCTTGAACTCAGGGACTTCACCTTCAGCCACTCCCTCAGCCCTATTTTTGTGATGGATTTTTTTCGAGATAGGGTCTTACGAACTGTTTGCCCGGGCTGGCTTCAAACCCGATCGTCCTGATGCCTGCGTCCTGAGTAGCTGGGATTACAGGTGTGATCCACGGCGCCCGGCTGCCACAGCCTTTTTGCAAAGCAGTCTGACGTCGTCCAGCAAAAGCGTTTGGGTCCCTTCACTTTGCGAGTGTTTACCGAGCGCCCGCCGTGAGCCAGGCCCTGCTCCTGGAGCTGCGGATACAGCCCTGAAAACACTCAGGGTCGCTGCCCGAGGGTGGCTCCCCGTCCGGCAGAGGGAAGTGTATTTGATGAGGGTTGGAGGAGAGACCGGACAGGACACGGTGACAGTCAAGAGGCGGGTCACCTGACGGGGGGCGACTTCTCAGAGGAAGTGGAGAACTAGCAAGGGGGAGGCCTGCGGTTCCAATCAGTAACTACTACAGAGCTCCCGGGGGTGGGGTGGGGTGGGGTGGGGTGGGGTGGGCAGGCAGGCCGGGAGGGTCGGATTTGCTGGCCTCCAGGGCCTCAGAGTTTGGACTTTGCCTCAAGGGCACTGGGGACCCAGGAAAGGATTTTCAGCTGAGGAGGGACCGACCTGTTCAGCGTTTTGTTGAAAACATCACAGTGGCAGGTGGGAGAGAGAAGTAGCAGAGGGCAGGGCTGAGGCGGGTCCCCCTCACCTGAGAATCATGTGTCCTGTGTTAGAAAAGCCACAGAGGACAGTGACTGACGTCATGTGGGGTGGGCCCAGGGGAAGGAGAGCTGTACCCTGGCCCCAGCTCCTGTGTTAGACATACTGTCACAGAAATGACTGCCACGGCCTGCAGTACTGTTTCACCTGGGAGACAATGGCCATGAAGACCCTTAAGACCCCTGTCACCAACAAGAGCAAGGCCAGGGGTTTGTCACTAAGGACAGCAGGTGTAAAGAAAATCCTCCTCCCCCCTTTCTATTGAGTGAGGGGCAGCAGGCAAGAGTTGGTCTTCACGGGGAACACACGCTCTGTTGATTTAGTTCAATCACGACGTGCCACCTGAAGCCAGCCGGAGCGACACCCTGCCCCCCCACCCCATCAAAATAACCTTCCCAACGCCCAACTTCATCCATGGGAGAAACAGCCAAAGTCCTTGCCAGGATAACCTGCTGATCAGCCCCTGCTGGCCTTGACTGGAGCTCTCCCTGTCTCATGCACAATGATCCCCCCACCTGCTTTCTGTCCCCCACCCTCACAGCCCCTTCCCACCACAGGACCTTGGCACCTGCCATTCAACCTCCTTTCCCCTTCAGTCAGTCCTCTGGATCCTCACCTGGCTAGCTTCTTTTCATTCTTTGTTCCAGCAGCAATTCCACCAACTGCTCAGCCCCATTAGTAATTAGAGAAATGCAAATTAACCCCGCAGTGAGATGCCCGCATTTCACACCCACCAGAAGGTCAAACCTTAAGAAATGGGTCAGTATGAAGACTTGAGAAGGATGTGGGGCTGGCGAGAGTGTCAATGGGCACAGCATCCCTGTGGGGTGGAGGGGGGAGCTTGACACCAGCTAGGAACAGGTGACTGTCCCCTCCCAGCCACTTGCCTCCTGGGGCCCCTCAGCCCTGGTGTGCATTAGGATTCCCTAGAGAACGTTCAAAACACCCCTCCCCCACCGAACACACATCCTGATTTAATTATCTGGGGCGGAGTTTCTGGCATCAGCATTTAAAAAAAAAACAAAACAAAAAAACCCTCCCCTGGTGCTTCCACAGGGCCCCAAACCCAGACTGAACAATGGAGCAGTCGTTGCACCCTTGTTCCTAAAAACAAACTAAACCCCCAAACTGGATAGCACCCAGACACTTACCAACAGCAGAATGGCTTAATAAACACAAGTGCCATCCTACATGGAATCCTTTACAGCAATAAAAAGGAGCCACAAACCGGGCACCAGTCACACCTGTAAGCCTAGCTACTCAAGACAGCGAGCAGGAGGATCACAGTTCAAAGCCAGCCCCCGGGGAAATAGTTGGCAAAACCCTATCTCAAAAAACCCAACACAAAAGGAAGGCTGGTGGAGTGGCTCAAGCAGTAAGAGTGACTGCCTAGCAAGCATAAGACCCTGAGTTCAAACCCAGTGCCACAAAAAAAGATAATAAAAAAAGAAAAAGAAAAAGGAATTAGAAGTCTGCTGTCGCTGCTCTGCCACCTGCAATCCCAGTGTTTGGGAACTGAGGCAGGAGGATTGTGAGGTCCACTGCAGCCTGGGCTACACAGCCAGACCCTGTCTAAATAAATAAATAAATACTGCAAATGAATTACAACTCCATGAAACAATAGATAAACACCAAAAACACGGTGTAAGAGCTGAGGCCTGGCTCAAGTGGCAGAGCACCTGCCTGGAAAGCTTAATACCCTGAGTTCAAACCCCAGTACTGCCCTACTCCCCTCAAAGTGATAAACAAACAAGCACAAAAACCCAAAAGCCAATAACGTTGAGAAGAAGCCAAAAACAATTATATATAGTTGGATTTACATATGGTTTAAAAGCGGGCAAAGTAAACTGTCTGTTGTTTGGGAATACACACCTGTCCCCACGGAGCTGGTAAAACTAAAGAAAATTCTGAGTGTTGTGCTGGGGCGTGGCTCAAGTGGCAGAGCTAGTAAGCTTAAGGCCCTGAGTTCAAACCTTAGTACCAAAAAAAAAAAAAAATTCTGAGTGTTTGCCTTGGGAAGGAGGGCTAAGGAGAGGCCTCACACAGAGCTTCCAACCTCTGTTTCTCAAGCAGGGTGGTACCTTTTTCAGTGGTCTTTAAACTGTATATAAACAACTGAGATCTTTTGCTATGAAGGGTTTATTTATTTTCTGTGGAAAGGGAGTTTGAACTCCACTGCTGGAAAAGCAGGCGCTCTACCCCTTGGGTCACACCTGCAGTCCACCTTGCTCTGGTTATTTTGGAGATAGGGTCTCAGGAACTATTTGCCTGAGCTGAGCCTCGAACTGAGATTCTCCCGATCTCAGCCTCCCAATAATTAGGATCACAGGCACGAGGCACTGGCACCAGGCTGAGAGACACACACACAATATTCAACAGGCAGGAGCACACAAAGTTTTTTAATGAAGTTATTCACCCCCAACCTCTGCACATGTGTTTTGTTTTGCGGTTTGGCTTCCTTCTTGTTTTGAGTCCGTGTCTTTGTTTTAGCCCAGGCTGCACTGACCTCTCCCTCCTCCTGCCTCAGTCTCCCAAGTGCTGGACTCACAGGTGTGGCTGTCAGCACCGCGTTCTCTCCCATCACTCCACTTCTGCTATCTTCAAAGCAGGTAGTGGGATTCAACTTGTGCAGCGTGCTTGGGGAGTGATTTTTTTTTGGGGGGGTGGGATTGGGGTTTGAACTCAGGGCTTTGCACTTGCAAAGCAGGTGCTTTATCACTTGAGCCACACTCCAGTCCATTTTGTTCTATTTGTTTTGGAGGTGGGGTCCTTCCTGCAAACGATCTTCCCCTGGGCTGCCCTCAAACTTCAGTCTCCCACTCTCAACCTCCAAGTAGGGATTAAAGACATAATTGCTTTTTTTTTTTTTTTAATTGGCAGCACTGGGGTTTGAACTCAGGGCCTCACACTTGCTTGGCAGGCTTGCTACCACTTGAGCCACTCTGCCTGCTTTGCACTGTTTTTTTGACCCAGGGACTCACTGTGCAGCCCAAGCTGGCCTAACTCTCCATCCTTCTGCCCCTCCCTCCAGAGTGTTGGGATACTGGCCTGAGCCCCTACGCCCAGGGCAGGTGGCCCTTCTGCTGCGGTGGGGTCAGGTCCTCCCACAGACCTCCCGCCCGCCCGGCCCGCCCCGCCCCGCCCCGCGCCTGGGGCGCGCTTCCACGGCGCCCTCTGCTGGCCAAATCGCCTCCTTGCGACCGTCTCGGGGTTCTGGCCACACGAGCTTTTCATGGGGGGTGAAAACTGACACAGGTGCTTTTGAGAGCAATCTGGGACTGTTTAATATGAACTAGAAAGGCTTCTGGAGGAAGATAAATTTGAATAGAGACCTGCATTTTTCACAGGTGTCCATTCCCCACTAAAAGCAAAACCAATAATACTAATGTGATTTACAATCAACCAAAGAAAACCAGAGGCCTGGCGCTGGTGGCTCACTCCTGTAATCCCAGCTATGGGGGGGGGTGCTGAGATCGGGAGGATCATAGTTCGAGTCCATCTAGGGTAAATAGTTCATGAGATTCCCCCATCTCCAAAATAACCAGAGCAAAATGGACTGGAGGAGTAGCTCAAGTGATAAAGAAAGAAAGAAAAAGAAAACCAGAGAAGAAAATCTTCCTCAACATCATGTTAAGTGAAGTTATCCAGGATCAGAAACACAAAAGACGCATGTTTTCTCTCATCAGTGGAAGATAGATCCAAAGATAAACATATACTCAAAACAAGCATGATCCTATAGAAACTCAGAAGTAGACCATGTTTGTAACAGTGGGGCTACTTTATGGAACTCGGAAAGAGGGAAAAGAAAAGAGGCTGATAGATCATCAGTAATATCACATCCCATAAGATGTAAAGGTAGAGGACATAAGGATGTGTATTGAAAGCTGTTGAAAATGGGGTTGGGGGAGGTAAAGGGGTAAGGGAGAGTAATGGAAGGGGTTGGACAGACCAAAGTAAAGCACACCCACTGTGGGCATGCATTGAGATGCCCCTCTGAACGTCAACCAGATATTAATTATGAAAACCAGGACTGTAAAATAGGCACCATGTGCGGTGTGGGTACTGGGGAGGGGGGGCGGGTGAAGGAAGGAGATTAAGGTGACATGTATGGCAGATGGACTTCATTCATACACTATATGAAACAGAACTCACAATTGCTTTAAGAGGGTTGGGGAGGGGGCTGAGGGGGAGAGACGACGGGGGCAATATAAGTCTAACTGGAATTGTCACTATGAAACCCCCCTGTATTGTGAATATATCCTAATAAAAATTTATTTTAAAAAAACCTAAACTGTTGTTTCTCAGAAATAAAATTGTTTTATAAGAACAAAAAAAAAAGTCTCCTTCATCCCAGCCAGGCACCAGTGGCTCACGCCTGTAATCCTAGCTACTCAGGAGGCAGAGATCAGGAGATTTGAGGTTCAAAACCAGCCCAGGCAAATAGTTCACAAGACCCAAAAATACCCATCACAAAGCAGGGCCTGTGGAGTGAGTGGTTCAAGTGGTACAGCGCCTGCTTAGCTAGCCTGAGGCTCCCTCATCCCAGACCTCTATTTACCCTCCCCCAAAGTAAATATCCCCAATGTCTTGTAAGACCCTCCAGAGATGGGCGTTAGACAAGAAGATAGGTATGTATATGGATATTAACAAATAAACACAGATGGAAACCCCACACCAGCCAACACCTTGCTATTGTAATAGTCGGTGTCTTGAAAATCACTCCGTATCAAATTACAGGAGGCTCCTTTAGTCATTTTTTTCCTTCTTTTTTGGCAGTCCTGGGGTTTGAACTCAGAGCCTTTCTGCTTGCTAGGCAGGTGCTCCACAACTTGAACCATGCCCCCTAGTCCTTGTCCTACTGTTTTGAGACAGGGTTTCACTGTGTATCCCAGGCTGGCCTTGAGCTCGTGATCCTGGCTTGCTGGGATTACAGGCCTGGGCACCAGCCTGTTGTTTTGTTTGGTTTTGGTGCTAGGGAGTGAGCTCAAGGACTTGCTTAACCTGCTCATTCACTGAGCTACTCCTCCAGCCTCCTTTAACTATTTTGCAGGGCTGAAAACTTTTTTACTGTACGGATTATATCACAATCACACAATTTATCCAACAAGGGGACTCAGGGTGAGCACTTAGGTTAGATTACATTTTTCTGGTTTTTGCAGGACTGGGGTTTGAACTCAGGGCCTCAAATTGTTAAGCAGGTGCTTTTCCACTTAAGCCTCACACCCAGACCTAGACTACAATTTTATTTTTCTTCTTTTTGGCGGTACTGAGGTTTGAATTCAGGGCTTTTCATCTGCAAACAAGTGTTCTACTGCTTGAACCACACCTCCAGTGCATTTTGTTCTGGTGATTTTGGAGATGGGAGTTTCATGAACTATTTGCTATTTGCCTGGGCTGGCTTCGCACCTCCATCCTTCTGATCTCAGCCTCCCACATAACAAGGATTACAGGTGTGAGTCACCAATGCCCAGCCTAGACTACATTTTTTTTTTTTTTTTTTTGGCGGTACTGGGGTTTGAACTCAGGGCCTACACCTTGAGCCACTCCACCAGCCCTTTTCATGATGGGTTTTTTTGAGATAGAGTCTCATGAACTGTTTCCTTGGGCTGGCTTTGAAACACAAGACTCCTGATCTCTGCCTCCTGAGTAGCTAGTATTACAGGTGTCAGCCTGCCCAGCTAGATTACATATTTTTTTTTTTTTGCTACTACAAATAGCTGCCAATAATAATAATAATAATATGTTAGTTTCAATGAATAGCTTTGCACACCCTTTTCTCCCCCTAGTACTAGGGATCGGGCCTGGCACTTGTTAGGCAGGTGCTCTTCCACATGAGGCCTCAAACAACCCATCTTTGCACTGCAAGTCAAATGGCTGTTGCATAAAAATGTTGATACGTTTGTTGACATGTCCTCCAAAAAGGTTAAATTGTAGCCGCACCAGCAGGAAGTTGAGGGCTCCTTTTCAAGCCTGGCCAACACAGGTTATCCTCTAACTTTCTTATCTTTGCCCATCTGATAAGGGAAATCAGGATCCCTTGTTGCAGTTTGTGTTTCACATGAGTGGGACAGAGTTTTGTCTTTTGCCTAACTCATCCTGAGCAGTTTTTACGTACTCCAAAGCCCTTCCCATTTCTCTGCGTTCTAAACTATTTTCAGGTCCTTTGGTCACCAAGGTGACTAACTTCTCATTTTTAAGAGCTGTTTATTGAGCTAACTGATCCCTGTTGATTAGTTCGTAAGTGGGTGAATGAGTCAATGGGGAGCTGGAGAGTTAATCTTGACCTCGAGTTAGACATTGTCTAGGGAACGTGGATGAGTGAGTCAAGCCTCACCTTCATCCTTGATTTAGACAACAAAACCTCTTCCCATGTCTCACACTTGCCTGAAAGCAAACAATGATTCAGCTGTGGACCCTGCCTACTAGTCACTGTCTCAGCACACAAACTGCTTCCAAGGGAGGCCTCTGGGTCAGGGTCCAAGTTTGTTGGGCCTGCCCAGAGCTGGGGGCTCCAAGATAGCATATACTAACTTCTTCATTCTCATCTGCTGAGTACCTACCTACTGCATGCCAGGCTGGAAGGAGGCTCACTCTCAAGGGTGTCCCTGTAGCGTTCCAGAGTAGCTCTCATGGGGACCATTAATACAGCAAGGTGACATCCTACCATCCATCCATTCTCTAAGGAGAAAGCTCTAGAGACACAGACATGGAGCCACATCTGGCTTTCAGTGCTAGAAAGCAAGGCACACTCAGACATGATTGGTCCTGTCTGTAATCCTAGTTGCTTGGGAGGTGGAGGTCAGGTAGATCACAACTCGAGTCCAACCTGGGCAAAAAGTTTTCAAGACCCCCATCTCAACCAATAAAAGCTGGGCGTGGAGCTATGCACCTGTCACCCCAGCTGGGCATAGAGACCCTATTCAAAATAAATGCCTAAAGCAAAAGGGGCTGGGGGAGGGGCTCAAATGGTAGAGCCCCTGCCCGGCAAGTGCAAAGCCCCAAGGATGCCAAAATGGTAAGTGAGCCACAGCAGCTGGAGCAATGTGCTCTATTTGCATAATTGCATAGAAGGAGGGAGAAATCATATAAGCATTTCTTTTTACTTATTTATTGTGTTACTGGGGTTTGATCTCAGGGCCATGAACCACTCCACCAGTTCTTTTTTTGTGAAGGGTTTTTCAGGATAGGGTCTCGGAGAACTATTTCCCTGGGCTGGCTTCGAACCTCGATCCTCCTGATCTCTGCCTCCTGAGTAGATAGGATTGCAGGCGTGAGGCATTTGTTAAAGACCTTATACATCTACCCTGCAGAGAGGAGGAACTGGTCCCGCAGGTTTTGAGGTGGAACCGGTAGAAGGGAGATCCTTTACTGCTTGTCTTTGTCCCATGCTTGATTTCTTTCTCTTTTTTTTACCATTTGCAAGTATTCATGGTATTCAATTTTTTTTTTCTTTTTTCAGTACTAGGGTTTGAACTCAGGGGTCATGCTTGCTAGGCGGGTGCTCTACTCCTTGAGCCACTCCACCAGCCCATTTTTGTGATGGGGTTTTTTTGAGATAGGATCTCCTGAACTATTTGCCCAGGCTGGCTTGAATGGCGATCCTCCTGATCTTCCTCCTGAGTAGCTAGGATTACAGGCTGTGAGCCACAGGTGCCCAGCGTGGTGCTCATTTTTAAGAGGGCAGCAGAAGTCCATCATAGAAGACCATAAATAAGTAACTGTCCAGCCAATGGGATCTCTTACACCTGTTAAAATGTGGACACCTTCTGTGTGCACAGAACCCATCTCCTCCCATCTCCCTCCAAGGAAAAGCCAGCGTCTTCACCAGGCTCACAAGCCCCTGCAGGATCTGACTCCTGTGGCCCTCAGAGGTCCCCATCATCATCATCCAGTGGTCTCCAACATAATGGGCCACACCTGACATGCCACAGTCTCAAGACTTTGCATCTGGGGTTCCCTTTCCCAGAAGTGCTTTTCCCAGAAATCATGGGGCTTACTCCTCCCCTCTACAGCAAAGCCTCTCAGGCACCACTTCAGCCTCTCTCTCCAGCAACTTCCCCCTCTCTGTTCGACCCTCAGCACCACAATCTGATACAGCTTTAGACCAGAGGTTGGCAAACTCGTGCCCAAGGGCCATACTAACCCCAAGTTGCTTTGTATGGCCCTGGACTAAGAATGGCTTTTGCGGATTTAGTGATAGGTCACACTAACATGGAAGCCCAATCACAAGGCTAGTCTCATTAACCCAATGAGCGTCACCTTCAAAAGGGAATTGCATACTTCTCATTAATGGGATTGTATTAAAAAAAATTGTACTCCAATATTATATTTTGAATTTGGTCAAAATTTTTGCAGAAATTTGTTTTGTCTTGATCTAGAAATATTTACATAATATTCTTACAATTTAGGCCCTCAAAACCAAAGTATTCACTCTCTCTGCCCTAGAAGGCCCCATGCAGGCAGGAATTGCTTCTGCCTGGCCACTGCTGTGAGTGGGTGCCCAGGACTGTTCCTGCTTCACAGCAGGTGCTGAGTAGTATTGCACAGCTGAGTGCAATAATGAACTGGCAAGTTTTAAGTGAAAACCCTCAGGTCAACAGCATATGTAACCAGCTGCTTTTTGGGCAGAAGCAACCTAACATCTACTGGAGGCCTAGGTTACCTTTTTTTTTTTTTGGTGGGGGGCGGTTTACTAGAATTTGAACTCATAAGCCACTCCACCAGTCCTTTTTTGTGTTGGGGATTTTATTTATTTATTTGGTACTGGGGCTTGAACTCAGGGCCTTCACCTTGAGCCACTACACCAGCCCTTTCTTGTGATGGGTTTTTTCAAGATAGGGTCTCACAAACTATTTGAACCTTCATCTTCTTGATCTCTGCCTCCTGAGTAGCTAGGATTACAGGCCATAAGCCATTGGTGCCTGACTTCCTAGGCCACCTTAGAAAGAGTCTCTAGGATTTGCTTGCTTCTGAGGGCAACAGGATGGGTGGAAGGGCTTCTTGCTCTACAAATCTTTTATGAAGGACATTAGTGTTTCATTTTAGATGTATCTGTCACCATTTCAAGTAAAGTACTTTTTCTTTTTTATTTGCTATATTGGGGATTGAACTCAGGTGTGAGCCACTGACACCCAGCTGTACTTCTTCTTTTCTTAAAAAAAAAAACAATAAAAACCAAAAAACACACCTGTAATCTTAGCTACTCAGGAGGATTTCAGTTTGAAGCCAGCCCTGGCAAATAGTTGGAGAGACCCTATGTCGAAAATAGCAAACATAGAAAAGGGCTGGTAGAATGGCTCAAAATGTAGGCCCTAAGTTCAAACTCCAGTATCATTAAAAAAAAAAAAGCAGAACTGAACTGCCTCTGACACTTGCTTTCTTCCTGGGTGCAATGAGATAACAGATAAGAGGCCAACCATTCTGGCTTACCCAATTCTGAAGGAGTTCTGGGATGAAGGACATAGTCACCTTGGAGTAAAGAAAGTTGTCCAAGGCCTGGAGGGTGGATGTGTGTGGCTGATGTGTGTGGTTGCACAGGGCATGAAACTAGGGCTCCCTTACCTGCATGATACACCAGCTATGGCCTGTATCACGCAGGAGAGGGCCTCTCCTCTGGTGTTCACAGAGAGGCCACTGGGATCTCAAAAGGCAGGGTGCGTGCCTCCACTGGTTAATCTCTAGTCAACTGCAGAGTGGTGGGTTGGCAGCCAGACCCTCAGGTTTACATGCTCTTGGACTGTCTGGAATGCCCTCAGCCTGGACAGCCTCAGCCCTGACAGAAGGCTGAATCTGCGTCCAGCCCCCCTCTACCCCTCCCCACAATGGGCTCCCAGCTTTCCCACTTCTAAGCTTTGTGCATCTCTGAACCACAGAAGGTGAGAGCTGTTGGCAAGGAGGGGGTGTAGCTCAGTGATAGACCACACGCTTAGTATGAGCAAGGCCCCCAGGAAAAAAGGAAGAAAGAAAAAAGAGAGGGAGGGAAAAGTGAGAGCCAATGATTTTCCTTGGTCAAAGTTAGATCTTAGGCCAGGTACCAATAATCCTATAATCTATAATCCTGGCTACTTAGAAGGCAGAGATCAGGAGGATCGAGGTTTGAAGCCAGCCCTGACTAATAGTTCTCATGATCCTATCTCAAAAATACCCAACAAGGGGCTGGCGGAGCGGCTCAAGTGGTAGAGCGCCTGCCTAGCAAGCATGAGGCCCCGAGTTCAAGCCCCGGTACCGCAACAGACAAACAAATGGTTCTCAGCCCCTTACAGATAAGAACACTGAGACTCAGAGATGACATACTAATATACCCAAGGTCACCGCAAGCAAATGCACTGTACCTAGCCAACAGGCTAGGACATTCTGATAAACCAGCCGGGCCCAGGCAAAATTCTGTCACCCATGAAGCTCACAGGTGAGGGGGAAGGGAGGTTAGCAGGTCATTCAGAGGCCTGCTGTTTGTGGCAGGTGATCATGATTAAAAAGCCCAGCAGTAGACGGGCGTTCCAGAAAGTGAAAGTGTTCAGAGAGGCAGAGGCTGCAGGACTGAGAGCCTCAGGAGTTTGTGAGACTGCCAGTGCTTTTGTTGTTTGGATGCAGGGTTTTGTTGTGTAGCCCAGTCTGGTCTCAAACTGGTGATCTTCCTGCTTCTGCCTCCCAAGTGCTAAGATTACAGGTGGCTACCACCATGCCTAGCTTACTGCCAGTATTTTTCAAAATCAGAAATGTTCAAATTAGATAAGCAAATTAAGGTCTGCTTTTTCATTAATTTTATTGAATATATTACAAATTACTGGAGAGACACAGTGCTACCACCACTGGTCCAGTGACCCCAGAGAAGTCCCTTCCCCTCTGTGTGAACCACACCCACCAAGTCAGGGCCACCTCAGCACTCCACACAGTCAGGGCACCCGGCCCACACACACCCTGGCTAAGAGCCCCTATCCTGACTTCACCTTGCTTTTCTCCCTTATCTTGGAGATAGAGTGGCCAGATAAAATAAAGACACACACAGTTAAATTTGAATTTCAGGTTAACAATGAGTAAGTTTTTTAGCATAAGACAGTATAGAACATACTTCCACTTAATCCGAAATTCAGATTTCACTGGGGCTTTTTTAGTTTTATTTGCTGTATCTGGGGCTGTATTTGGAAACTGACGCCTGTCAGCATTTCAGCACAATCTATAACCAATCCTTGTGGATGGACAATGATGTTTGCTTTCCAGAAACAATGCTCCATGAAAATCCTAGCAGAAAGGACTCTGACCTCATCTACAAGTCTATCTGTAGGGTGGGATTGCTCGCCTGCTTGGATTCCTGTGGCCAGGTTGGTGGGGACCCCATTCCCAGACAGTTCCTCCTCACCCTCCGTGGAGAGCCTCCCTTCTCTCTCACAGTCCCACTCTTTCCTCCAACCTTGCTCTCCTTCTTCTTTCTCTCTCCATCTGTCTCTTTCCCCTTCTTTCTTCCAGTCTCTCTGCCTCCACAGATTGCCTGCCTGTCTCAGTCTCTCTTACCTTTCTCCTTTGACCTAGAAGCTCTGCACAGAAAAAGAATCAGCCAAGTTGGCACAGATGTACAGAATTTGTAGGGATGTGCACTCCAGTGCCGGATAGAACACTGGAAATAGCTTAAAAACTCACTGTAAAAGAAAATATGTGCCAGGAAACAGTTATTTTAAAAAATGAGCTGGCAAACTGGCTCAAGTGGTAGAGTGCCTGCCTACCAAGCGTGAGGCCCTAAGTTCAAAACTCAGTGTTGTAAAAAAAAAAAAATAACATGAAGAGATGTTGGTGGATATCAGGGAGTGAAAAATGAAGGCTATCTATAGTGATTATAGCATTTGCCCACAAAGACATGGCCATTTAAGGATGTAAGGATTCTACTGGAGACTGAAATGGTTTTTCTGGTTGTCTCTGGGGTATAGGAGGAGGTGTGGATCCCATTTTTTTCTTTTATTTTTCTTCCCTACCAATTATCTTTTAGAGTTGAATTGTATTTTTTTTATTGTTGCAGTACTGGAATTTGAACTCAGGGCCTTCATCTCAAGTCACTCTACAGCCCTTTTTTGTGATGGGTTTTTTTTTTTTTTTTTTTTTTTTTTGCAATTACTAGAGTTTAAACTCAGGGACTACACCTTGAGCCATTCTACCAGCCCTTTGTTGTGATAGGTTTTTTCGAGACAGGGTCTCTGGAACTATTTTCGGAGGCTGGCTTTGAACCAAGATCCTCCTGGTCTCTGCCTCCTGAGTAGCTGGGACTGCAGGCGTGAGCCACCAGCCGCCTGGCTGCATTGTAATTGTTAACACTGCATATTTGCTTTGTATCCTATCTCTGTTTGTATGTATATTTACCCAGTCAGCCACTTTTTTTTTTTGTTATCCATTTGCAAGCAGATTACAGATGCTGAGCTCTTACTCCTGTAGGTCTATCTGCTAAGAATTTATGAAACTGTGATGTAATTATCAGGAATCCTAGCATTGATAAGGCACCCTGGCTTATAATCACAGATTATATTCAATTGATCTAACATGCTCCTTCACGGCAGCCCCACTCACCACCAGTGCTGCTGGTGTCCTGCCTTTCTAATCTCCTTAAACCAGATTTCACAGTTGGGCTGTTTCACAGAATGCCTCAATTTGAGTTTGCCTGATGTTTTTCTGCCAGGATTCACAGCTTTGGTGGTACCCTCAGGTCACCCCTGGTTTGTCCCATCACTGATGATATTACCTTTGAAGGCTTGGGTAAAATGCAGTCTCTTTCTCCACTGCAAACTCACTCATTTTCCCTTTGTAAATAATTTGTGGGAGATCATTTGAGGCCACAAAAATGGTCCAGATGATTTTTTTTTGGCAGTACAGGGACTTGAACTCAGGGCCTCATGCTTGCTAGATGGGCGCTCTACCACGTGAACAATTCCACCAGCCCTACTTTAAATTCTTGCAACCTTTAGGGACTGAGCTTGTCCACCTGATTCTATAGCTCAGTGGAGGTTCTGCCCATCCAAGTGGAAATGTTATCCTTACTTTAAGGTTTTAAGAATTTGCTAAACTAGCCTAATGATACATTTGGTCTGAGGCTTTTTTTTTTTTTTTTTTTTGGTGGTACTGGGGTTTGAACTCAGGTTCTCACACTTGCTAGGCAAGTGCTCTACCACTTGAGCCACTCCACCAACCCTTTTTTTTTTTTGTGATGGTTTTTTTTTGAGATAGGGTCTTGGGAACTATTTGCCCAGGCTGGCTTTGAACCAAGATCCTCCTGGGTTCTTGGCTCTCTCCCTCTCCCAACTGGCAATAAAGAATCTCTTGGCCAGATCACTGCTCTCTGCGTGGTCACTTGGAGCAGGTTTCCCCACTAATCCTGGTGGGACCCTGATTCCGACTCACCCCACGGTCACCCTGAGGACATGACTGGCCAGGACTCATCCTCCCAATCGCCCTGCTTGCATCCAACACCGGACATTCTTTGCCTCTCCTCCAAGGATACCAAGCCCTGATAGCACAACCAGAGGACACCTATAATGGACCCTACCGGGACACCGGGTTATAAACATCAAGATCTCCTTACAGGATGCCTGCTACAATTCCTCGACTCCCTATGCGAGGATAGTTGGCTGATACCCACCATGCAGAGGTCGAAGGATTGGCTCGAGACTCTTTATGACCTGTGGCTGCAAGGGACCTTCATCAACTTCAGGGAAGAGGAAATCTTCATTTTCGGAGCCTGGGTGTATACCACCATGAGGCTCAGCACCCCGACATTGTTTGCCAACTAACCCTCCCTTCCCTACGCCGCCCCTTGCCAGCTCGAAGAAGCCAGAGCGAACACAACGCCCCTCTTTCTTAACAAACAAAAAAGGGAGGAATGTTGGCAATAATGGCGCCTATAGGTTTTGGTTCTTACTGCACCCTTAAGCTTCTGTTTCCCAGGGTCACGGTCCTGCCGCAAGTCTAGCTTGAATCCTCCTTCTGTCCCAATCTCCAATCGGCATGAACCATAAGATCCTAACCAATCAGATCATGCCGAGTCTCACTGCCCACTGAGGGGTGTTTAAGCCCCTGCCTCTCTCTCTCTCTCTCTCTCTCTCTGCACAATAATCTCTTGGCCAGGAAAAAAAAAAAAAAAAAAAAAAAAAGATCCTCCTGGTCTCTGACTCCTGAGTAGCTAGGATTACAGGCGTGAGCCACCAGCCTGCCCATCGTTGTTAATCCTGTATTCCTGGTGCCCAGCTGAGCCCCCAGGGCATAACAAAAGAGGAACAAAGGCAAGAAGTATATCCAAGGACCATATGGGGACCTGGGCAGGTCAGGTATCTCCTGGCAGCAATCACCTTGGTCTGTCCATGAGTCTTACCTCTCCTACCTTCCAATTTCCGGCTTCTGGGTGAGGACTCCCCTCCCAGGGTAAGCCTGGGGAGGCTCCCCTCACATTCTCCTCACTGCTGCACCCAGCTCTCCTTCCAGCATGGCGCAGTTACCATGGGAAGTAAATAACCAGTGGAAAAGGCCCCCATTGAGAACCATTTCAACTCTGTGAATATTTATCGAGTATACTCAACATCACGTGTAGTGGTACACAAGACAGACATAGTGGTTGTCCTCAGAACTTCTCTTGTGTGGGAGACAGACATGGGAACAAATGATTTCGTAACTTGTTTAATGAGGTATGCAGTGCATGACGTGACAGTATGTCCAAAACATTCTGCTAATATACATTGAATACAGTTGCCAGACTCTGTCAATTAAAAACACAGGATTAGAAAGTGGGGTGCCAGTGGCTCAAACCTATAAGCCTAGCTACACAGGAGACAGAGATCAGGAGGATCACAGTTTGAAGCCAGCCCGAGCACTATCTCACAGAAACCCTTTACAAAAAAAGGGCTGGTAGAATGTCTCGAAGTGTAGGCCTTGAGTTCAAACTCCAGTACTGCAATAAATAAATAAACAAAAATAAATAAATAAATAAATAAATAAAAACACAGGAATAGAATCCTAGCTACTCAGCAGGCAGAGATCAGCCTTCTGAACTGGATTTGAAGCCAACCCAGGCAAATAGTTCCAGAGACCCTATCTTGAAAATGCCTCACAAAAAAAGGGCTGGTGGAGTGACTCAAATGATATAGTGCCTGCCTAGCAAGGATAAGGCCCTGAGTTTAAACCCCAGTACCACCAAAAAAATAAATAAATAAATAAAAATACAGGACTAGGGCTGGTGGTGTAGCTGGCTAAGAGTACCGCATCCATACTAGCAAGTGGGACGTTCTGAGCTAAAATCCAGTACTTGGGGAGGGGACCCAAAAACAAAAACCAGGATGTTCGCTGGACGTGGTGTGATGAATTCCAGCACTGGGGAAGCTGAGGCAGGATTGTGAGTTCCAGGTCAGCATGGCATACATAGGAAGACCATCTCAACAAACAAAATCGATGCTCAAACCAAGGCCTTAGGTTCGATCCCCAGTACCAGAAAATAAAACACAGCCAGATGGGGTAGCCCGTCTATAATCCCAGTACTTGGATAGTTAGTTCAAGGTCAACCTGAGCGACATATTGAGACCCTGTCTCCAAAACACCAGAGGCTGTAGGGGCTGTAGGCTATATAGCAAGACTATGTCTCCAAAAAACTAAGCCCCCCAAAAAACTAATCTTTTGGGGCTGGTAACGTAGCTCAGTGGTGTAGTATTTACCCAGTATGCACAAGGCCTAGGTTCAACTCCCAGCATTGCAAAAAACAAAACAAAACAAAAAACCAGGCTACGTTACTTAAAAGTGAGTTTCAAATAAACAAATAATCTTTGGTCAAGGGCTGGCACAGTGGTTCACGTGATAAGAGCACCAGCCTAGCAAGCGTGAGGTTGAGTTTAAACCCCAGTACTGCCAAAAAAATAACTGTTTGAAACTCCTATTTAACTGAAACTGTTCTAGTCCTATTTGGCAGCCCCAATGTTGAGCAGTGGGGCTCCAGAGGTAAACACAGCAAGAAAGCCTGCCTTCAGGGAAGTCCTAGTCTAGCAGGTGTGTTGAGACACAAGTTCAACAAATGCCTGATTAGAAGGTTTGGCAATAGCAGGGCGCCATGGCTCACTCCTATAATCCTAGCTGCAGAGGCGACAGAGATCAGGAGGATCACAGTTCGAAGCCAGCCTGGGCAAGTAGCTCAAGAGACCCTATTTTGAAAAAAATCTATCACAAAAAAGGGCTTGTGGAGTGGCTCAAGATTGTAGGCCCTGAGTTCAAAACCCAGTACCATAAACAGTTTCTACAAGATCATACATAAAATTCTGATGTACACAGACAGGAGAGACTCCAAACACTCCAGAGTGAAGGGTATGTGTGCAGTCCTTGAGGTGGGGAGGTTATCCACGTTACGCTGGAGCAGAGCGCAGAAGCGAGCACCAGAAGCTGAGGCTGAAGAGGAGGTAGTGAGCAGAGCACCCAGGGCCTTGAGGCCACAGTGAAGCCTCGGGACTCTAGGGTAATTACAAGGTTTTAAAGCATATGATCACATTTGGAGCCTGGGGAGATCCTTTTGGCTGCAAGATGGAGCCATGGATTGAAGATCAGTTAGTAATGGAGAGAGGGCACATGGGAAGTTGTGACAGTAATTCAGATGAGGATATGGTGGTCTTAAAGATGTTAGTGTCAGGGAGATTGTAAGAAAACACAAACGTGTTATTTGGGAGCTACAATCAATCTGATTTGGTAATAATCAAATTGGGGTACACTAGAGAGCTAAAGTTGATGTTCAGTTAATTCCTGAGCTACTGAAAGGATGGTGGTATCATCTGCAGGAAAAGAGAACCCTAACATGGGGTTTGGGTTGTGAAAGGGTAGAGGATGAGTTTAGCTCCAGCAGGAAACAGGGCAAGGCAATCTGATCTAGGGGAAGCTTCAAGGCAATCTGCTCTAGAACTGTTGACCTGCTGCACTGACACATCAGTGGTAACAGAAACCTGGACAAAGTGGTGAAAGGGTGTCTGCCCAGGGAGAAGGCATAGTGTGAGAAGGAGCAGAGGGCTCTAATAGTTAAGAGAAGGGAACCAGGTGGAGCAGGATGCTAAGGAAATTGAAAAGGAGTACAGCAGAGATGGCAAGAGTAACCAGAATGGCACAGCAACAGAAAAGCCAAAAAAAGCCACTGAAGTTACAAAGGAGAGATCAAGGGCACTAAATGCACTGAAGATGTAACTAGGGAACGATTAGGCACCTGCTGGATTGAGTGACAGGTCTTATTTTGGTGACAGCAGTTTCAGGGCTGGGGGTTGGAGTACCAACGGCAGGTTGGAGTGGTTTGGGGAATAAAATTGAGAAATAAGATACAAGATGGTTGGTACATGACGACCAGCTCAAGATATCTGGCTGTGAACAAGGAGAAATTTGGGCTGGTAGCTAAGACAGCGGAGGAAAGTGTATCACACTCACGCACTTGGAAAGAGCAATAGCAGGAGGCACTTAAAGTCACAAGGGAGAAGAGGAAAGATTAGATGCTCCTGGAAGCTTGGGGACTCCTGGTTTGTAGTTTATGAAGTAGGACACAATTTACTATTAAACAGCTCTTCTTTATTAATCCCTTACCAAGAGTACTTGCCAGTTTACAATTAATTTGATTAATGTGTGAATCCCCAGCACTTCCAGAGTGTTGGCTCAAAATGCCTAAGTAAATACAGAATGTGCTCAGATTCAGGAAAAATGACTAGCCAGGCGCCAGTGGCTCACACCTGTAATCCTAGCAACTCAGGAGGCAGAGATCAGCAGGATCGAGGTTCAAAGGCAGACCCTATCTCAAAAAACCCCATCACAACAAAAGGCTGGTAGAATGACTCAAGGTATAGGTCCTGAGTTCAAACCCCTGATACTGCAAAAAAAAAAAAAAAAAAAGAAAGAAAAGAAAAACGACCATTTTTGCAAAAAGGAAATTTAAAAAAAAAGGCTTTTGGCCAAAATGAATGCAAGCATTTCTATCATTGTAGATGAAATACACATTTATTTTTAGATATATATTTAAAACAAATGCAGAAATTTTGCCTTTGTCTACTTGTACATTTCAAGAAAGTTCAGCTGGGTACTGGTGGCTCACACTTCTAATCCTAGCTACTAGGAAGGTAGCAATCAGGATTATTGTGGTTTGAGGCCAGTGCAGGCCAAAAAAGTTGGACACTATCTCAAAAGTAACCAATACAAAAAGGGCTGGTGGAATGGCTCAAGTGGTAGAGCATCTGCCTAGCCAGCAACGAAGCCCTGAGTTCAAGCCTCAGTACAGCAAAAATAAAATAAAGTCCCTATAGGACAAGGATGGGAATGGAGAAACCCAGGAGACAAAACCAGCAGTAACCACAGTGCAACACTAGGCCAGGGTTCTGCATCCACTGCCCCTTGAACCCTAATATCCTTAAGAGGCAGATCATTGTTATGTTTAGAAAGAGGCATTTGCCCAATGTTAGCTACTGGCAGCGTGTGTCACTTCAACATCCATGACCTGACGTTTCAGCATGCAGAAAGCCTTCACCCCAATGTCTCAGCACTGCTGCTATATTATTTGAACACAGCTAAGGTCGAAGGTCTATAACTTTGTTTTATGGAGCACTGCTTCCCAATGGTGAGAAGTGGGGGTTGTTTTCCAGAGGATGAGCCCTGGGAGGCCCAGGTGGTAAAGTGTCCGTTACAGCTGTGACTAGAAGCCAGGGTGGACTCAGGGACAGACAAGATCTCCCCTTCAGAGTAAATAACCTGGAATGCCCAGGCCCAGATTGCAGCAAATGGTATTTAATGAAAACACACATTACAACCTACCAGTTGGATAAATTATGAAATTTATTTGTATCACCTCTTAAAAGCCAGAACATAACAAATTCCACTTTCTGGAAAGTCATCTTATTAGAAATACATGAAGTGCACTTAATACAAGGAAAAGTTTCTCAGTTCCATCAGTGAGATGGACGTGTTCTTCTCAGTTCCCTCAAGTGAAGGTTTTGTCCAACTTCTCTTCTCTCCCAGCTTCTACCGAGATGATCTCAATTCAGAGGCTTAAGTTAACTTTTTCCAGAGATTACAGTGAAGTAGCAGACCTCAACATTTGGATCCTTCCAAGTAATAACATTAGAAAAAATTATTTTGCCCCAAATGGGCCCCATCTTTGCTGGTTATTAGACATCCCCCTTCCCTGGCGGGAGGGGAGAGGCCCATAGCAGCCGTGCATGGAGCAAAGCCCACCACTACTTGCAACCTCAGCCATGGACCAGAAAAGAAACTTCCGTATTTAGTTCGAGATGTGCAATGTAAGAGAACAAACCCAAATGCACATGCCTTTTGGTCAGTTTGAGGACCTGCTCCTGCAGATCAAGCTGACAGCTCAGAGCCTTGTATTTAAGCTTCAAGTGAACTTCAAGCTTCTTGAGCTGCTACTGAAGTAAACTTCTCTAACTGCTTATAGATGTTTCGTGCCTGCCTAATAGCACAAACAGGGTGCGACACTGGGTTCCCTAGAGCCTCTTTCTGCATTGAAAGGCAGAGTTCTAGAAACAGATTTACAAGTTGAAATCAGTGTCATAAGGAAACCATGTGTGCTAGATTTAATCTAAGTTAAAAAATAAAAGTACTAGTAGCCACTGGAGCCCCAAACCTCTTTCATTATTTGAGGGCTGCTTTTCATGCCTCAGAACAAGAATGAAAGCAGGGTGGCTCTCAATAGAGAGGCACACAACAGGCTACAGCCTTCCCACCTTTATGTGACCCTCCTCCCCACTTACGAATAAATGCATTTGAACTTTCCTAACCTAGAAACACTCCCACTAAAAATATATCCTAAAAAGGCACCATGCAGGCATTTAAGACGGAACCAGTTAATTCTAAAGGTGTGCAAGAGGCATAGGAAAATATTATTAATCAAAACTTCCAGCATCAGATCATGTGAAACCCAGAATGTTTGCCCCAAGAGAGCTCTTGAAATGTCTCCTGGGATGCTGCCAAAACCCACCGGCAGGCAAGCTTGGCAGCACAGAGGGGTTTTGGCTCTGTTCAGATGCACTAATGCCAGAGTTCACATGCCTCAGGGACAAGGAAAGCAAATGCTTGTCTTATTGTGCTATTTATGACCCTGAAAAGGTCCTGACTGGCTCAGAGGACCTGAGAAATGAACACTGGACAGGAGGGACAAATGGGAAACAGGAATATGTGGAGGTGGAAAGCTGGATATTCTTCCAGAAGAGGCAGAAGCTCCAAGAAGTAGCTGAGAACCAGTAAGACTAAACCATATGATAAACAAGGTTAACAGTGGAGAAGACAGCTTTGGAAAGAGCCCAAAACAAAGAGGGCTCTGACCTAGGGACCCTCCCCCCCATCGGAAGTGACCCTGCCCCATGCCATGGCTCGTTTCCAGGCCTGTTGTGCAGGTAAGGTGGCTAAGAAGGTAAGGTGTAGGAATCAAAGGTTCACACTTAACACGTACAGACAGCAAGGACTCCGCTCATTGGTCGATGATGGAGCGCTGCAACACCTGGTTCATCATGTCCTCTTCATCAACATCATAATCCTGGAGGTGACACAGACACGTAGCCTCAGCAAGCATTTGCTGCCACAAAGACTAAGAGCAGGAGCTTAGCAATGGGGTCTGGAGAGGGCCACCAAGGACGCCAGCCCACCATCTGCAATACTAGCTATGGACTGGACACATTTCAGCTCAGTGTCTCTGAAGCACTGCCTCACACTTATATGAAAATGGCTTTTCCTTCAAATGGGAATTGAGAGGCTCCAGACAGCACATGGAGTCTGGCAGAGGCCAAGAGCTCAGTGTGCTTACTTCAGCTTGTGCATGCAGAAGGCAAACACAAGTACAGATGCACTCAGCTGAAGTGTTGTTCCTAAGTGCTGGCTTCAGTGCTCACTAAAGATAGGACTTTTTGAGGGTCATATGGTACAGCAGAAACTGTAGTGAAACTAGATTAAAGAGGCAAACTTATATGGACTTTTATGAATTACATTTACCTTTACAGCATTAATGAATGAAAAGTTTTTTTATTTTGGGCGGCACTGAGATTTGAACTCAGGGCCTCATGCTGGTAGGAAGGTATACCACTCCAATACTTTTGTGTGATGGGTTTTTTCGAGATAGGGTCTCTTGAACTATTTGCCCAGGGTTGGCTTCAAACCTCGATCCTCCTGATCTCTGCTTCCTGAGCAGCTTGGATTATAGGCGTGAGCCACCAGCACCCTGCTAAATATTCTTTATGATGACTTGGGAAAGAGTTTTTCTTTCCAGATCCTGAAATATAGCCATTAACAACAAATACTAAGGGCTGGGGATGTAGCTCAGTGGTAAAGTGCTTGCCTAGGCCTGGCGGAATGGCTCAAGTGGTACAGCACCTGCAAACGTGAGGTCCTGAGTTCAAACCCTAGTACCACCAAAAACAAACAAAACAAAACAAAAATACTCTAAAATCCTAACTTGATACTTACATGTGTCAATGTTTACTTCAAGCAGCTAGCCAAAGTTATCTAGCACTCTAATGCCAGGACAATAGGGGCCTCCTCAAAACTAGCTCCACAGAAAAGAGTACAAACCTGACAGCTATATTTAGTTAATGGATGTGTTCTGTTTGACTTGGAGTACTTTTTTTTGGGGTGGTACTGGGGAATGAACTCAGAGCCTATGCTTGCTAGCATAGTTTAGAAATAATTAAAATATGAAATACTTCATCTGAACTTCACATTTCCTGCTTTTTGGGGAGGAGACAGGTGAGAGACTGACAATATTGTACCTGTTCTCCCCTCCCCCCCCACCCCCCCCCCCAAGACCTGGGGATGGAACCCAGGGCCTCATGCTTGTATATTCTGGCTAGGCAAGCACCATACTGCTGAGCCACACTCCCGGTTCTGGGCCTGTATTTCCGTAAGAGTTGATGGCACCCTGACGTGAATTATACCCTATCAGCTTATGAATCCTGTAAGGACCATTTCTGTTACTCGCCTGATCCTCATGGGCAGCAGAGCTGAACTCAACCCAAACTAAATTCTACAATGTGTAGACATTATACATACCAAGAGAAAATTAGGGCTGGTGGGTGTTGTAGCTCAAGTTGTAAAGTGCCTGCCTAGGAAGCTCAAGTTCTGAGCTCAAACTTTAGTGCCACCAAAAAAAAAAAAAGTGAGCAAAATTGGGGGTAGAGGAAAGAGGAGGAAGAAATAAACCTCACCGTATCTGTCTAGATAATCGATAGGTCATCTTAAACCCCATCCTGGCCATCAGCCTGCCCACAAACCTACTGTTCCAGGAACTGGGAGCCCATCATATTAGTGACAAAGTCCAGTGACAGGGCACCCAGTTTGCCTTTTTAAAAATTAATTTATTTTTGCAGTACTGGGGTTTGAACTCAGGGCCTATACTTTGAGCCACTCCACCAGCCCCTCTCTGTAACGGGTTTTTTTGAGATAGGGTCTCTTGAACTATTTGCCTGGGCTGGCTTTGAACCTCGATCCTCCTGATCTCTGCTTCCTGAGTAGCCAGGATGCCCAGCCGAGTTCCCCTTTTTAGTGAAGTGAGTAGTAGTTCTCCTGGAGGAGGGGTCAGACTCACCACGAAGGTGTCATAAGAAAACTGGTGCCGGCGCTGGATATGCTCTATGAAGTTGGCACTGCGGTAGTTGGGGTCTCCCCAAGGCATCGAGGCACATATTGGACAAACCTGTCAATGAAGCAAGGTTTTAGATATCTGATATCTGAGCTGAATCCAGCCCCTCCACGGCCTGTGTCTGGCCTCCTTTTTCCCTGGTCAGTTTTCCTGACACCAGTCCAGTGCCTGGTCATTCTTTTCTGTGCACATGAGCATCCCAGAATATACCAAGTCTTTTATTCAAGTCAAATGACATGTGAGGGCGGGTAAAGGCTCTGAGAGGAGAGTCAGCCTCACTGGGGGGCCACAATACAGTAATCTAGCCACATACAAATACAATCCAAAAGCGCAAGGAAACCAATGAATGCTCAGATGACAGGGATCAAGTCAGAGAGGGTTCACTTAACAAGTTCACCTGGGGGTACGACAGTAGTGGACACTCGGCACAGGCTTTCCCACTCTACTTACTCACATCCTGCACTCCCCTCCCTGGCATGGCAGTCCCAGTAGGCCAGCGTGGCCCAGGTGAGAGAATGGGCATCACAGGCCCCTCAATGCAGACCACAGGGGGCAGTTTCTGATCTCAGGTGGTGGAGCTTCCAGTTTCCTTTTCTGGGGCAGACTTCTCAGCCAGAGATATAAGCAGAACCTGAGCAGTGAATGGGCACCAACTTCTCAGACCTGAGCTGGCAGGACTAGTTCCCTCCTTCCTGAACCCAGGCTCTGGTCAACTAAATTTAGGCAGCAGGCAGACCTCCAGCTTCTCCAATCTTAGTTGGCATTTGGAGTGTAAGTTCTGAGGGTCAACCTTTCTGGAGCTCAGACAGCAGGTGCCAGCCTCTCTAATGAGTATGCCAGACCCGAGGCTTCCCTTCTTGAATCCAAGAGGCAAATGCTCAGATTCCCTAAACTTAGGCAGTTTGCCTCCTTCAATCTAGGCGACCAACTCAACTTTAGCTCTCAAGCCCATAGAAGGTGCCTTCTTAAACTCAAGTTGGCTGTCCAACCTTCAGCCCCTTCAGGTCACCTCTTATCAGGAGAAAGACAGGAAAGAGTCTGGAGGAAAACTCTGTGTTCTTTCCTCTTCCCCTTCTTGGAAGGATTGGAGTTTGAACTCAGGGTTCTACACCTGCAAAGCAGACATTCTACTGCTTGAACCACATCTCTACTATATTTTGCTGTGGTTATTTTGGAAATGGGATCTTGTGAGCTATTTGCCAGAAATCTTGATCCTCCTGATCTCAGTCTCCCAAGAGGATCACAGATGTAAACCAGCAACACCCAGCTCATCACACCCATCCCTTTTTATTTTTGTGGTACTAGGGGTTGAACTCAGGGCTTCATGGTTACTAGGCAGGCATTTTTACCACTTGAGCCACACCTCCAGCCCTCATCTCCCCTTCTTGAGCTGAATGGAGACATCTGTTGAGGCTAATAGAGTCTGGGGTTAGCTGTGATCCTAACTAGGGAGGGAGGCACAGAGCCTGCCCTCTGGCTTACCTTGGGACTGGCTGTGAACAGCAGCATCAAAGCTTGAAAGAGGGGCCAAGAGTTTGGGCCTCCCTACACCACACACTTAACTGGACAGCTATGGGGCTGGGTATGTGGCTCAGTGGTAGAGTGCTTACCTATCATGTGCAAGGCCCTGGGTTTAATCCCTAGCATGGAAAAAATTCTTTTTAATTTTAAAAGCTGATTTGGACATTGAAAGTTGGGAGGTATATGGAGAGGCACAGAGACCACGCAAGGGTGTTCAAAGAAGCAGAAACAGCAGCAGCATGGAGAAGGTGCTAGGAGGTGGCAGCATTAGAGGCAAATTTCCAGCCTGGTTGGAGTGGAAAATTCACACAAAAGGGCATAGTGCTCTAGCTTGGCGACAGAATCCTAGCTAACTGCAAGGAGAACACTGTGACAAAGGGGGATGGCAAGAGATTCGGGGATGGCAGAAGCAAGCAGGCTGCTATCACTATGGTGCTCGAACACAGGTCAGGACTGGAGGCTGAGGAAGTGGTGGTTTACAAGGAAAGGGCTGAGCCCTCCAGAGCTAAGAAGCTGTAGAGGGTGAGGAGCTAGAATGGAGGGCCAACAGCTAAAGGAAGAGAAGGTCTCAACAGAGACAATATCATCAGAGATTTCAGGAAGCCAAAGGGAGGAGGCAGGAAAAAACAGGGAAAAGAAGGGAGAAAACTAGGCTGCAGTACCAGAAAACAGAGTAGTTTAGCAATGGCCATCAAAACTATCTGTGCAGGTAACAGTAACCTTTCACCAAATTAACCTACAGCCTAAGACTTAACTATAGAGAAACAGAGTGGGGAGCACTTGCCTAGTCCTGGGTTGGTCCACAGCACTGAAAACATATACAAGCAAATAAACACACAGGCAAGTACAAAACATAAACACATAGGTAAACATATCAAAACTTATAGCTGTAACCTGGGTGTGGTGGAGCATACTTATAATGCCAGCTACTCTGGAAGTTGAGGCAGGATGACTGCTTGGAGAACAGCCTGAGCAATACAGTAAAACTGGTGGGCACCAGTGACTCACACCTGAAATCCTAGCTACTTGGGAGGCTGAGATGGAAGGACTGAGGTTCGAGGCCAGCCTGGGCAAACAGTTCTAAAGACTATCGCCTCAAAAACAACCACAGCAAAATGAACTGGAGGCATGGTTTAAGCAGTAGAGTGCCTGATTTGCAAGTCCCAAGCCCTGAGTTCAAAACTTAGTCCCACCAAAAACAAACACTACAGTAACACCCTGTCTCCAAATAAGTAACACAAACTGCTTTTTTTTTTTTCCCTAGGACATTATGCAGTCCATGAGGCAGCCATCTGGAATTGTAGGCATACATTACCACCATGCCCAGCAGAAACTTAAGACTTTTCATGAAAAATTTCAAACCTGCAGAAAAGCATATAGTCATTTGATGAACCTTCCCTTATCTCCTGCATTTAAACCTGGCATATTTATTTCAGGAAAAAAAAAAAGCATTTTAGAATGAGGCGTTTTTGGCGTTTTTTCACCCTTAACTATTTCAAGTACAATCCTTAAAGTAGGTGCTTCCCAAGTTGAGCATGGTGGTGAACAGCTGCAATCCCAGCACTCAAGAGAATGAGGCAGGGGTTCTAGGCCAATCTCACACAGTGAGACCCCATCTCAAAAACAACAAGATGATGATATTTCCCCTTATAAACAATTCCATTATTTTACCTAACAAAAATAATTACTTAACAGAACTTAAAATACAATTCATAATCAAACTTCCTAATATTATCTGGGACTGACCATTACTAAGAGACCAATAAATAATGGCACAACCATAGAATGGAAAACCATGGAGCCATTAAGAAAATGTTAATGAGTCGGGCACTGGTGGCTCACACCTGTAATCCTAGCTACTTTGGAGGCTGAGATCAGGAGGATCACAGTTGGAGGCTGGCCCAGGCAAACAGTTGGCAAGATCCCATCTCCAAAATAACCAGAGCAAAATGTGGCACAAGTGACAAAATACCTGCTTTACACGGGAGAAGCCCTGAGCTCAAACCCCAGTCCCACCCCAAAAAAGAAAAACAACAACAACAAAAAAAAAAAACCCAAAAAAATAAAAAAACAAACCTTGACTTTGGATTGTGCTTTACAAAACACACCTCTTACTACCAAAGAGTATATACCATGCAGTCATGTTAGGATAAGAAAGCAAAATAGCATTGCAATGAGCAATCCAGACTGGCATCTGCTCTCAAAATTTCAATAATCTATGTAAGAGACACAAATATTAGAGAAATGGAGATCAGCGCCATGATGACACTATTTAATTATTTTTGAATCCGAATAATCAATTTTTGTTGGGTACCCGGTGGATCACGCCTGCAATCCTAGCTACTCTGGAGGCAGAGATCAGGAGGATCATAGTTTGAAGTGAGTCTGGGCAAACAGTTTAAGAGCTCCTATCTTGAAAAAACCCATCACAAAAAATGGCTGGTGAAGTGGCTCAACAGTGAAGGCTCTGAATTCAAACCCGAGTACCACCAAAAAACAAAAACAAAAAAAATCCAAATTTCAAATGTGACAGAAAACAAGTACTCTAACAAGACCAGCTGGAAGACTGGGGGACATGGCACAAATGGTAGAGCGCTTGCCTAACAAACACAAGGCCCTGAGTTCAACCCTTAGTACTACTGTAAGACCAAAAAAGACCATGTGACACCACAGAGAATTGGTGTTAGAATGTGATGAGGAGGATGGAAGACAGACTTTAGAAGGAACAAAGGAGAGGGCACAGAAGAAAAAGCAGCAGCAGCTAGAAAACCATAAGACGGAAGACAGAAGACAGAACTGAATGCTACCTAGAGGAAAGTACTGGGTCAAGTGTTTTTCCCACCAACTGGACAACTTTTTTTTTTTTTTTTTTGTTATACTGGGATTTGAACTCAAGATCTCACAACCACTTGAGCCACTCCACCAGCCCTTTTTTATGTCAAATATTTTTGAGATATGGTTTGTCTATTTGCCTGGGCTAGCTTTGAACAGAGGTTCTCCTGAGTAACTAGGATTATAATAGGTGTGAGCCACCAGCACTTGTTTTCTTTTCTTTCTTTTTTTTTTTTTTAAGTCTTAATATTACCTCTTGATGGGGGGAAAAAAAAAAAAAAAGAGGTAGAGCAGAGCTGAAGATAAGAGAAGCAGCAAATGTGTAACATATACTATGCCAGGCTCTTGTTTCAATCCTTTACCTAGAACTCAGAACACAGATAGAAGACAGACTTGAAAAGGAGCTTTCTTTCTCAACACCAAGGCAGAATAAGGCCAAGGAAAGTGCTGCAAGTACTCACAGGGACAAGGCTACGAAGGCAAATGAGAGAAGCAGGCCTGACATAAGACCATGCCATGTACAGGGGACAGAAACTACTCGAAGACAACTGACTCTTGCCAGAACTTCTAGTTTTTCTAATGTAAATTATCAAACTCAAGAAAGCTTCTGGTTAAGAAACCTGGTAGACACCCAGGGAACCACATTTAATGTTTCAACAACCAGATCAACAGACATTTCATGACCATTAATGTGGCACCCAGAAGAGACTGTACTTCTGTACCTCCTACTCTGGGTACAGAAGGAAGGTTTCACTAATGAAGGACATCTCAGTGGTTAAAATTTAAACATGGATTTCACGTTAGATGTTAGATTGCCTCAATGTGAAACTTCCTGGATGTGATAATGACATACAAAATATGTGATTCTGTTAGAAAATGTTCTTGTTCTCAGGATATACACTGAAATATTAAGGAGACAAAGAGTCATGGTATTCATAACTTATTCCCAAATGGTTCAGCAAAAAACAAGTGTATTAAGAGTATGGTTAAGCAAACATGGTAAAATGTCAATCTGTGATTCTAGGTGAAGGGTATGCAGAGTTAACTGTACTTCCCACTAAAAAAGAAAAGGTTGTTCTTACCACAGATTTGGTGTCTGTGCTGTGGGATAATTTGCAGTGCTCCACGAGTCCTTCCTGGTCAAAGTTCTTCTCAGGACAGTAAGGACAGGGAAAGGTGTAACGGTTTGGGACATTCCTGGAAGATGAAAGACAGAAAGGAAAACCTTTCTAAGTACCTTCCCACTCAATCTTAACTGTTGTATGCCCCCAAAGAGCAAAGTTTACTGAACAAGTATGACAAGGATTCTGAAAATCACACTGAAGACTCAAATGTCAAAATAAGAGCACAGTTAACACCTGAAGTGAACATCAGTTTCCCCCCTGCAAATACTGTGTCAGCTTTAATGGCATTAGCAATTATGCCTCCACTTTCCCAAGTCCACACCACTAAACCCTTGAACATGGAGTGTCCAGTATCTTACTACAAGAAAATGAACTCTAGCTGAGGTGTGACTGAGTTATTTACCTTAGCTGAAGAGATGCATCCTTAGTGGTGGCCTTCACACCTTCCATAATGTAATTCTGGTATTTGGAACAGGTAGCCACATGGGCCCGGATCTTTGACAGGAAGAACTTGAATAGGAAGAACGAGAGCCCACAAGTTAGTGAGGACCAGGTATAATCTCAAAGCAAGAGTAAGAGGAAAACTGGACCTGTATCACCTTGGCAAACAACCTAACTACACTTCTGACTACTGTAGGTTTCTCATTAATACCAATGCTGATGTTTTACCTCACTAAATCACAACGTCTGCTTCCACTCTAAAGTAACCATCTCCTAGAGGTTTGCTTTACTCATAAAGTATGCTCTCTGCCTACAGACATGCTCCAAACACAGTGTTTTAAGTTTTCTACACTTGTACAGTAAGCCAAGAGCCACATTCCATGATGTATGACAAAGAAAAGTGATCATTTAAGACATAGAAGCTAGTATCACTGGTTAAATACTAATTGCCAGATTGTGATAGATGATTTTTTAAAAATAATCTTTTAAAAATTGTTATCCAAATTCTTTCATATAAAATCTAGGCTTTGCAAAAGAAAGATGGAGAGGGGAAAAAAAACTCAGGAGGGCTGGGGCATGGCTAAGTGATAGAGAGGACCTACCCAGCAGCGCAAGAGCTTGAGTTCAAGAGTTCAAACCCCAATACTGCCAAAAAAGAGGAAAAAAAAAAACAAACCTCAGAAGAGTGCTTCATCAGAGGTTCTTTCTGGATTTTTGCACAGTGCTGGGGATGGAACCCGGGCCTCTCCCACATGCAAACCATGTGGTTTATCTGTGTTACACTGCTAGTATTTGTTTTTGGTGCGTGTATGTGTGTTACTGAGGATGGAACCCAGGGCCCTGTGTATGCTAGGCAAGCTCTCTACAAGTTGAGCCACATTCCCAGCCACCCCCATTTTTTTTGAGATGGGGTTTTGCTATGTTGCCCAGGCTGGCCTCAAACTCTCGGACTCAAGCAAGCCTCCTGCTTTGGTCTCCCCAGAAGCTGGGGCTATAGGCACATACCACCACACCCCACCTGGGTAAAGTGTAAAAGAATGAAAACAGAGGTAAGGGAAAGAAAAACAATTTGAGTTATCTTAAAAATGGAGAAAATGAAAAGCATACGGGGAAGAGAAGAAAAAAATCCACACATGCATAAAGACAGAGGGAATAGGAAATTTTATTTCAGTACCTTGAGTCTCTGAATTAAAGGAAACTATAAGAAAGTAGAAGTTCTATTATTTGCACTCTGGCTCACTGTGACTGTCTTACCAAGTACTTTTTGCCATTAAATTGCCAGCCAAGGAGCCCCTCATTGAAATGGTTGGGAACTAGCCACATACAGCTTTGTAAAAGTCCCTCCAAGGAAAGAAACAGTAAGGCACAGTCATGCTGTGACCACTCTATGACCTCAGTTAAAAATAACGTAACCGAGGGCTGGGACTACAGCTCAACGGTAAGGGACCTGCCTAGCATGTGCAAAGCCCCGAGTGTGATCCCCAGAACAGACAAAAAGAAAAAGAAACGGACACAGCTATTCAATAGATAAGTAAAACAAAATGTTATACAGTATGATCCCATTTGAAAAAAAAATTAGTATGTGTTTATAAAAACTTTACATCTCTGTCTGCCAAGCAGTAGAAAATATTAGGCAGCTTTTTAAACTGAACTACTTTCTTTTTTGAACCACTTTTGAAGTGTTGTGTATGGAATGAGGAATAAGCCAATACTATATACTGTGTGGAATAAAAAATATGACTTTAAAACCAATGAGGCTATCTACATCTCTTGGAAAATAAGACAAAATTATTGGCCAGGTGCCAGTGGCTCACGCCTGTAATCCTAGCTACTCAGGAGGTAGAGATCAGGAGGATCGAGGTTCGAAGCCAACCCAAATAGTTCTTGAGATCCTATTTCAAAAAACCCTTCACAAAAAAGGGCTGATGGAGTGGCTCAAGTTGTAGAGCACCTGTCTAGCAAGCATGAGGCCCCGAGTTCAAACCCCAGTGCTGCTTTAAAAAAAAAAAAAAAAAAAAAAAAAAGAGAACAGTATTTCTCCTTTCCAGTAGCAGTTACACGAGATGTAAAGCAAATATACTTGACTCTAATATGATTATAAAAGAACACAGATGCATTCCACATGTCAGATATTGTTATTATAATGATTGCTTACTGAACTTTGTATCATGATCCCTCCCAGTCGAGTGCTAAATAGTTGAACCATTAAATTTTATGTCTCTTCATAGATTATGAAGTTTTTCTTCAAATTCACTGCAGAAGATAGCTTTTTTGAGTTACTAACTTCATTTTATATTAAAAAACACATGGACTGTCGTATTTTAATTAAAATTATATACAATGCTTTGGAAAATAAGTCTTACAGGAAAAAAAACCTGAGATAGATTTTTATGGCTTTCAAAGCTAAAATATATAATACACTAAGCCAACTCATGAAAAAAACAAACCAATAAGGTCACAAAATTAAGAGCACAGCCATCACCACAGATGATTGGCATGCATACGTGCTGCTAGTCACCTAGCTGTGCTCTGACTTCAGAAATGACGTGGCACAGCTCTGCTTTACCCCATCTCATCAGGGAAAGACACTGACTCTTCCACATACATTCTTACGGCAGCCATGGCAAGAAGTCTCTGTGCTCTCGATCTGTCGCTCGAGCTCCACAGCTCGGAAGCCAGGTGCCAGAGCGCTGCGACACACCCCACAGAGAGGTTTCTTTGGCTTCAGACATTCCTGCAGGCATGCAGAGCAAAAGCTAGAACAAGACATACAGAGAACTTCCGTCATGCATTGTGGGGACAAGACAACAAAATGTGGATCAACTTTTAAGAAGACATCAATGAATAATGGATTAAAAACAACTTGTTTCCTATACCCAATTCAAATATTAAGCCATTCTAGGACAGAAACATTGTGGTTTGGGGTAGGGGGAGACTGAAGCACACACAAGTCCAGTAACAGGGGAAAAAAAAAAAAAAAAAAAAAACACCACAAAATACCATGCTACATGGTAAAAGATGTTATAGTTGAGGCTCTGAAGCTTAGCATCTGCTACCGAGGGATCTTGATGGGGTTTCCTGAAGCAGCTCATTTTCTACTCTGTGAGATGAAAATAGTAGTACCTACCGCTAGAAATGCTAGGAGGATGGCATATGTATAGTAGACTCCTACTACAGTGTCTAGAACATATGAAACACACAATAAATGGGAACTGTTGTCATTAGAGATGAAAGCAAAGCACTATAGGAACACAAAGCAACAGCAACTAGATGTAACCCGAGAATGAGGCTGGTAAGACTTCAGAGTCAGCCTCCATGATCAGCCTTAAAAGACTGCAATTGGCAGAGAAAAAAACTCAGGTCTTCAGGCTTAAAATTTATAATACACTTGAGGAAATGAAAACCTAACAGACTTTTCCTCAAAAGCCATAGGGAGGGAAAGGAAATGAGATTTACAGAGCATCAACAATTTTGTAAAACACATCTGCGTAGGTAGAGGACTAAGGATATGTACTGAAAGCTACTGAAAAATGGGGAGGTAAAAGGCTAAGGGAGAATAATGGAAGGAGCTGAATGAACCAAAGTAAGACTCACAGTGGGGACACATTGAGACACCTCTCTGAACGACTTAACTAGTAATAACAAAAGACAAAACTGTAAAATAGGTACTGTGTGGGGGGAGATACTTGGAGAAGGGAGGGTAAATGAAGAATAAGGCAAAGGCATATGGTGAATGGACTTCATACACTTACATGAAACAGAACAAAGAAACCTCTTGCAATTGCTCTAATCAGGGTGGAGAGGGGGTAAAGGGCGAGAGACGGTGGGTGTGATCTAACCAATGTACAATATAAGCCTATATGGAACTGTCACAATGAATATATCCTAATAAAAAATTTTTAAAAAGCCATAGGGAGTTAAACGTTTAAAGGACGGCATCAAAAAAGACCATATAGGCTGATACAGTGGCTTAAGTGGTAGAGTGCCAGCCTAGCAAGCATGAAACCCTAAGTTCAAACCCTGTACCACCCAAAAAAAAAAAAAAAAGGGACCATATACAAGTTTCAGAAAAATACCTGGCACACCATGGACAACAGTGTTTTCATCTTGTTTTGTCTTTAGGTGAGGAAAGATAAAAAGAATCTAACAGATGACTAAAGGTAAGGGATTGTGAAGGCTTGACTGAGGTGACAGAGATGGATTCAGGAAGTGATTCAGAGGCAGTATGATTTGGTGACTTACTGAACTTGGAGAAGTCAAAACAGAATTTCTACCCTGAAGCTCTGGCAGGTAGTGATGCTGAGATGTGATACACAGAAAGAATGTACAGCAAAGCATGAAAATACCCTGTGCTACTCACCTGATCTGATAGATTTTTAAGGCAAGATTAACAAAATCTGCCAGAAGAGCCAAGGATAAATAATTAAAGGTAATTTGCATACCTGATTTTTTTTAAAACACTTTCTCCTAATTTCTTCCCTCTTATCATTAAGGTACATGTCAATGCTGCTAGGCAAAACTCCAGACCAGACTGGGAGGTGAAGGAGTTTGTTTATTTACCTCTGAGGGGAGAGTAGAAATGAGACAGAGTCCCTGTCCTCATGATCCTATATACTAAGTGGAGAACAAACACATGTTAATTTCATACAGTTATTAAATAAAGAAAATAAAATGAAGCAGAAATCAGCTGGGGTGATCACAGGAAGTGATCTGAAGAGCTGACGTTTGACTGAGACTTGATTATACAGACAGACACAGATCTGGATGCAAAGAGTGCCACAGACAGATGACATCAAACACAAAGGAGTGTCTGAAAGGCAGAAAGGAAAGTCTTTGGGGCAATGACGTAGGAGCAGGCAGTGCCTCATGCTATCACTGCATTGCCTCTCTACAAAGGTGGATTACAAGAGTAACCCAATAGAGTACAGAGGATTGCAGAGAGTACACTGAAAGCAAACCCAGCATGTAGATAAAAGCATCAACCTACCCCAAGCACAGTGTTGTACAAATGTTCACAAGCCCTTTTATGCCTGAGTTATACCCAAACAACAAGCCTGCTTCTAAAACTGTACCTTGGGCTGGCTTTTTCTTTCCTTCTTATATTTGGTAAGTACTGGTTTGAACCCAAGGCCTCATACTTGTTAGGCAGGTGCTCTACCACTGGAGCCACTCTGCCAGCCTTGTTTTGTGCTGAGCATTTCTGAGATAGGGTCTTGCAAACTATTTGCCCAGGCTTGGTTCAAACCTTGATACTCCTGATCTCTGCCTCCAGAGCAGACAGGATTACAGGCATGAGCCATTGGTGCCCAGCTTCGCCTTCGGTTTCTATTTCCTACTAATGGGCCTTTTTCTAGTTCAGCCTTCCAGGTGCTCCACCATTTCTGCACTGGTGCTATGTGGAAACCCCCTTGACTTAATCAGCACTTAATCGCCTGCCCTTCTCCAGTTGTATTCCACTAGAATGAACAGGATGTAGTCATTTGGGGATTGAAATAGTTTTATAAAAATCCAATGCCCCAGTCACAGCTTCAGTGAAACTTAAATTTCCAAGCACAAAATTTAAAAATCAACTAGGTAGAGCAGAAAGCATTTGGAGCTAAGGAGATTTTTCGCTGCGTGCACCAAGGTGTATCCACCTATCTTCAATTAGTACTGAACTGCTAAACACATGGAGCTGGTGTGGTGCACAGAGAAGAAAGACAAGGCTTGATCCTTGTCTTTCTTGCCCTCTGACCTAGGAAAGGTTCGGCTGGTTCAAGGAGACCTCAAATGTTGCTGCTTTTCAGGTGGGTCAAGTCTTTTTACAAATGTTAATACCTACCTACCCACCCACCCTGAGTCCTGATCTCTGTAATCCCTCCCATTGGACAGAGAATCTACAACATTGCTTGAGCATTCATTAGTGCTTATTTATAATCAACTTACCGGGTTGTAAACCTTGAGGCAAGGCAGAATCACCTGCCTTTACCCAAAAGATCTGGCACATGGAGGGCAAACACTCCAGTCAAGTTACCAGACAATGGGAATATGGATGTTCTGACTCAGTAAGAGGGTGGAATAAAGTCACTTCCCTCATGATCCCAAAGTGTTGCTATGTTAAGGAAAAAAAAGCAAAGAAGCCCCAGGAGAGAAAGGAGGAACTTGAAGCTTCAAAAGAAATCTGGGGTAGTGGGACCAGAAGAGCTCCAGGTTAACTGAACTGCAAAGAGGAATAGCCCCAAGTGGGAAAGAGCTTAGTGCACTTAAGCAGCAAAAAGCCAATGTGGCTGTGGGGCCCTTGTCAGGCGCCAAGCAGTGTCCTCTGGGCTACAGGCAGGCACCTACCATGTACCTGGGGACAGTTAGGCACTGGTGAGCCCTGACCCAAGTGAGCCTCAGTACTCAAGAGTTTATTCACCTGTAAAACGGCTGCCGACAGCCCAGTCCACCGCACCCCCCCCCGCCCCCGAGAAGGGCTGCTATGGAAACAACAGGTACCATACGGCACTCACTTGCCTGCCACCGGTAAAGGGGCCACCGCGGCCACTGCCCAAGTGATGCCCATGCTAAAGCAATGAGGGAGGCCAAGCTCAACACGATCTTTTCGGTCCGTGCGAGGGGGACGGCTTGGGAGCCCCTCTGGTCCCGGCACCAACAGACCCTCCACGCTTCGGAGCGGCGCGAACAGCCGGCCCGGCGTTTCCCGTTTCCCCGTGCGCCGTGGAAACCGCGGGACGGGACGGGGCGGGGCGGGACGCGCTGCACAGCTTTTCAGGACTTCCCTTTTGTTCCCTCAGGCCGGCTCAGCGCTTCTCCAACTTTAGTGCACGTTAGCGATACTGGCGGGGCGGGACGCCCAGGGCGGACCTCAGACCCCGACCCGTCCAAGGAGCCCGGCAACACAGCGGCGCTCAACGGACGGCCGCCATCCCGTCACGGTGGGAAGGGACGGGAGGCACGCGCGCCCGCCAACTCCCGCCCCGCGGCCCCTCAGGCCCGTCCTCTCGCCCTCGCCTCAGACGCGGCTGTCGGGGCCCTCGCTCCTCAGCCCCATTTCCCTCTCAGTCAGGCGTCCCCCACCGGGCCCGAGCTCGCCGCTTACACGTGTCCACAGGGCACTTGCACCGGCTTCTCGTACACCTCTAGGCACACAGGACAAGTGAAGCGGCCGAGGGGGTCGGCCTCCGCCGCGGGCCCCGCCAACTGCGTGACGCCCTCTCGGGGTTGCTGTTGCGCCGCCATCTTGCTGCCGCGGAGCGCCGCGCAACGCCAAGAAGGAGCCGGGGGGCGGGGGGGAAAGGGGCGTGGCCGAGGCGGCGTCGGCGCACGCGCGAGGGGCGGGGCCAGTGGCCGGGAGGGGCGGGGCTCCTGTCTCTAAACCACAAAGGAAATTGACTCGGCCCACCGCCTAGGCGAGCTGGGCAGTTCAGGCCTCTCCAGTTGGGGCTCCAGGTGAGATTGCGGCTCAGGTGACATTGATCATAGTCTCGTGAAAGCCTAAAAAGAGAACCCAGCTGCACCATGCCCACACCCCTCACCACGGAAACGGAGACAGCGCATTGTGGCTGCTCTTGATGGTAGTCAGAAGGCCAAGAAGTGATTAGATAAATGTGAATTGTTTAAACCATTAAGTTTGGGAGCAATTTGTTATGCACCAATGAATAACTAATACGACCTTATTATTGAACAATAATTGTTATAAAGTTACAAAAGCATATACCTTTTCTGTTTCCAAGACCTTATCCTACAGACCTGTGCTGTTCAGTATTTGTGCCTAATTTTAATTTCTTTTTTTTGCAGCACTAAGGATCAAACTCAGTACTCTCACATGCTACACCCCAACCCTAAACTTAAATACATTTATTTATTTATTTATTTTCTTAAATACATTTAAATTAAGTAAATTAAAATTTTAATTATTCATTTGGGGCATTGGTAGTTCACACCTGTAATCCTCGTTACTCAGGAGGCAGAGATCAGGAGGATCATGGTTCAAGGCCAGGCCGGGCAAATAGTTTGTGAAACCCTATCTTGAAAATGCCCAACGTAAAAAAAGGCTGGGGGAGTGGCTCAAGTGGTAGAGTGCCTTTTTAGCTAAGCCTGAAGCCCTGAGTTCAAACCCCAGTGCTGCCACAAAAAATGCAGTTATTCAGCCTCACTAACCGTATTTCTATTGTCGAACAGCGAAAGTGGTTGAGGGCTTTGCACTGGACACAGGAGATCGACAGCACTGCCTGGAAGTTCTTGGACTTCCTTATACATGGACGTCCAGGACAGCATTGGTCACAGTGGAAAAAGACCAGAGGCAACCGAAATGATGACCAGGGACATCATTTAAATAAATAAATAAATCCAACAGATATAATAGCTAGCCTGTCAACTCCATGAGCACAGGGGTTTTTGTCCATTTTGTTTACTACTGTATCTTCAGCCCCTAAAATAGAGCCTGGTACATGCATGGTATAGCCATAAGTATTTGTTAATTCAATATAGAGCTTATATGGAATGCTCTGCAAAACATATTTTAATTAAAATAAATTGGGTGTTGAGTAATGTGACCAGTAGATGTTACATGTTTTCTGCTTTTGGAAAGTAACTCTACTTTCCAAACTGTCCAAGCTGGCCTTGGACTGAGGGGTTCCCTGCATGCAAGACTAAAACTAAGAAGGTCCAGGACAAACCAGGGCGAACTGACCACCTCTGGAGAGATTCTGGAGAATCAGGTACCAGTGGCTTCCAGGGAAACTGGGAACCTGGGGTTTGGGTTCTGGACCTGAAGGAAGACTTTCTTGTCATTCTATATCCTCTTCTACCAATTTTGTGCATCAATTTTTGGGTTTTATTTTGCTTTCGTTTGGTTTTTGAGACAAGGGCTTGCTATGTAGCCCAGGTGGCCTGGAACTCATGACTCTCTAGCCTCCATCCCTGAGTGCTGGGATTACAAGTGTGCACCACCACACCTAGTCTCATCCGTTTTCTTTTTGATTTTAGGAATCATCTGGTTTATTGCCATACGAGGAGAAATTGTCTTATGAGGAGAATAACGTGAACAAACCTCACGGAATACATTGGACATGCCTGGCCTCACGCATCACTTTGTAAGTGAAAATTAAATGGTGGTGCCTTAGGCATAGTGAATTAGAAATGAATTTAGCCTTTAGATCATGTATCCCTCAGACCTCAAAGGCCTCTCAGCCTCTGGAAGCATATAAAATTTATCCCTGTAATTATCTAAATTAGGTGGAATTTGCCTTATTATGTATTACAGCATACCTGTGAGCAGATTCTTTCATGTTGATTTCAGCAGGTTCCTCAAGCCTGCCAAAACAACTGCAGCGAAGCAGAAGGAATTCCTACCTGCACCACTAGGGGCACACATGAGTGCCTCACAGACTCAACTGGCCTGCAGGTGAATACCACTTCTCTTATTTCCAGTTCTCCAAAGTGTTTATTGCCCCTGCCCTATAGGGGGCATAGCCTGGAAATAAAAATAAAATTGGACAGTCTTGCAAGCAGTTTTAACGGCAGACACCGGCGTGCAACTACTCAAGAATCCTGCTTGGACTGACAATATGGTGGTGAAGGTACAACCAAGAAGACATGGGGATAATCACACAAAATGCTGCTTCTGAGAGACAGACATAGTGGTTCACACCTGTAATCCCAGCGTTAAATAACCTGAGTAAGGTGAATCGAGAGTTCAAGGTCAGCCTGAGTGCATAGCTAAATCCTGTTTCAAACAAACAAACAAAACTGTTGCTTCTAGAATACTGCATGTCAGCCAGGCTGGGGATGTGACTCAGCGCGTGTGAAGCCCTGGGTTTAAGCTAGGAATCAACAAGCTTTTGTTGAATGTCCATTCTGTACTTGACACCATGTGTTAGACCATTTAATCTCCTGACCGTGCAGAGGTTTTGCTGCTAAGGAAGTGGAAGTTTAAAAAGGAGCTTGTTCAAGGTCACATAGATAGAAAATGGCAGACTGGGATCAGTCCTCTGGCTCCAGAGATACCATTGCTATCTGACAACTGGCTGTGGCTTTCGTCCCTGCACTCCTGGGAAGAACCTCTGGGGTAGTTTTCAGTGTAATTAAGAGCCATCTAGAGAAAATATTGGGTTATCCAATCCAATCCTTGGAGGTGGGTTGGGCTGGGCGGGTCCCACTAGTGACAGTCCTCAGCCCACAGGGTTAGTTACCTTTGGACTTTGGGTGGTGTAAGGACTTTGAAGCTTCAGAAGTTGGGTTTCTATGGGGCTTGGGGAGTTGGGGGAAGAGAGGAAAGCTTTTCTTACCGACTGTGGTGAAGACTGACAACCAGCTTTCAGCTCGCCCTGGGCCTTCTTTGAGGTTCCAAGCCTCCCCCGAGCCCTGCCTCTACCTGTGAGAGGTCACCATGCTTTCTCAATGAAGTATTTATTGAATGCCAGGAAATATGTGAGAGTACATTCCTACTAATGTCCAGTACCACACAGTACCAAGCTCTACTACCCTAGTACTGCTTGGTACCCAGAACCACGTTAGGTGTTTGCTCAACTTCTGGCTCTTGCCTTTTTTTTAACAGTACTGGGACTTGAACTCAGGGCCTATATTTGAGCCACTCCATCAGTCTTTTTCTGTGATAGGTTTTTTTACTTGCCTGGCTGGCTTTGAACCGAAATCCTCCTGATCTCTGCCTCCTTCGTGGCTAGGATTACAGGCGTGAGCCACGAGCACACAGCTCCTGGCTCTTGCCTTTGGATTCTTCCTTAAGCTGGAAGGGAATCCAGACCTGCTCACATGTTCAGGTCACTCAAAGCCCAGCTCACAGGCCACCTCATCCTCCACGTTGTCCTCAGTTTGCCTGGGCTAAGTTCTAACCTTTTTTTCAAAACATTCACCACCTTCCATTCTGAATCACAGGTTAAGTCATCCTACTCCTCTTTCACTAAAATCTCTTTTCGATAAGGAGACTGGACATTCCTTGAGGGCAGGGGCTGTGTCCATCTTGCTCACAGTTGTGCCATTTTAATTTAACACCAAATCTGGCATTCATGAAAGTTCTGTAGGAAGCAAGTACTATGGACCCTCTGCAGGGTGCTGGGGAGTGTGTCTTTGTCATGTAGCAGTGACATAATTGAGAGAGAAACAGATACAGTTCTGTCCTTGTCGAGTTCACCATCTTCTGGGGAAGAAAGATACTAACAAAAATCAAGCAAGCCGGGCATGGTGGCTCATGCCTGTAATCCTACCGATTTAGAAGGCAGAGATCAGGAGGATCACGGTTCAAAGCTAGCCTGGGCAAATAGTTTGCAAGACCCTGTCTCAAAATTACTCATCACATAAAAAGGGCCAGTGGAGTGGCTCATGGTGTAGGCCCTGAGTTCAAGCCCCAGAGCTGCCAAAAAAAAAAAAAGTCATGTAATAATTAAAAAAACATACCTACACCTGTATTACTGTCTCCAGTTGACTTGAGAGGCTGACATGTACCTTTGGAAACTAGCTAGTGCTGGTTGCTGTCTTATTTTTCTTCCTTTTCTCCTTTTCAGTGGGACTGGAGTTTGAACTCAGGACTTTGCACTTGCAAAGCAAGCACTCTACCACTTGAGCCATTTTGTTCTGGTTATTTTGGAGGTGTGGGTCTTTCGAACTATTTGCCTGGGCTGGCCTCAAACCAGTGATCCTCCTGATCTCAGCCACTCAAGTAGCTAGGATTACAGGCATGAGCCACCAGCGTCTGGCTTTTGTTTTTCTATTGCCCAATGCCTTTCTCTAGTCCACAGGACGTCTTGCACAGTGATGTAGGTTTCCATCATTTGCAAGAGAGACGTTCTTAGAATGGCTGCAGCATTCTCCTGCTGGGGTTTAGCATGGATCCCCATTTTGAATGCTTCTGGCTTTCGCTTCTGCATTACAGGCAACGTACAACAGGTGCCTGGCTTTGTGCCCTTGCCTATGTTTCTCTGGCAGATGTCAAGAAATCCAATTGTTAAATCATGGGGTAGCTTTTCTCTTTCACTTTTTGTTCTATGTACTTCTGTATTGTTGGACTCATGCTACTTTTGTGATTTAAAAAAAAAAAACTAAAAAATAGAAAGAGGTAGGTAGATTGTTCTCGTTGTTGGCTCCTAGGAAGCAGAGGTGCCTGATGGTTGTCTCCTGATGGTTATGTAATCTGCTAATCATTATGTAATGAAATCTGAAAAAGATGCTGCCACGATTTGCACATCACTAAGTGGAGAAATCCCAGCCCTCAGCTTAAAAGATTAAAAGATGGGGAACATGGCTCTCCCCAGATAGGAAATGTCACTGCATTTCCATGACCAGGGTTTCCTACTGGTAAAGCCCTTCTTAAAAATCTGCTTCCCTCTTGGCTGTTTCAGAACTGCAGAGCTGGAGGGGACTTTTCTAACAGTCTCATGTGAAAACACAAGCTTGTGACACTTGGCCAAGGGAGAGTTTGTGTTATTGTAAAGGCAGGAGTTCAGGTGGGATGGTTTTTCTCAGGTGGAAAAACTTTGCCTTGATTAAAAGAGGTGCTCATAAGAGCTCATAAGGTACACAAAGACCTTGGGAGAAACTCAAGAAGGGACAAGAACATAGAGCAATTGCCACTCTTTTGAACAGTGGATTGCTGGTTCTCCAAATGCTTCCCTAGAATTATGTCATTGACCAGCCCCACTGCCTTTAGCTGAGGTCACCAAGGCTCACAGGGAGAATCCTGCCTGCCTCAAGAGACATCTCTTGGGCACCTCCTGATCAAGCGTGCACACAGCAGGAGAAACAGATAAATAAGGAACTTGAGGTCTCATGGGGGGGTGTCCGGCAGATTCCATATACATGACATGTTCCTCATATACATGAAATGATGAAAGGTGGTGTCGTGGAGAACCAGAAGAAAAAGGATCTTTGCCTGGGGAAATCAGCAGACTCCACGAAGGAAGTGAGGACTGAGCTGGAGCTGGAAGCCAGGAAGGCAAGGAGAGAAGGGGGTTTGGGAAAGATATCTACAAGAGTAGGGCAAACAAACATGGGGGGAGCAGGGAAGCCAGAGCGAGTGGAGGAAGAGGACCCGCATGGGAGCCGCTCTGAGCCTCCAATCAATGTCGGGGGTAAATCAGAGACTGAACGAACATCCAACCTACTGCAAATGGCGCTGGCAGGGGAGAGTGTGCCAGGCACGTTGCAAGCGCTAGGGATCCCGGGGCTCCGGGTCAGCGTGGCGGGGAGGAGTGTGCGGAAACCACAAGTAGTAATGCCGAGCCCCAAGGATCGATGCCAGTGTAGACCGTGCAAGGACTCTGGTGCCTGCTGTGTCTCAAAGCTGGCACGCTTGTTCTCCCCCATCTCTGGTTTTCATCTTTAGGGAAGTTGCGTGCAGAGAGAAGTAATTTCGTTTGACTTAACCAGATTGAAAAACCAAAATGTATTTAGATTTTTACTGTTTGCCAACTGTTGTACTAAGCAGTTTCTACATATTAATCAATTCTGAGAGCAATCTCATGAGGCTTCTACCATAACTATTCCATTTTACAGGTGAGAAGGGTGAGGCTCAGGAGGGTTAAGTAAACAAGCAAGTAGTAAAGCCAGAACTGGACCCGCGCTTTCATCCACTGCCCTGTCAAGGCTGGATTCCAGTCTCGCGTGTTCTTGCCATGTCATTGCTCTCTTTGATCCTTGAGTCTCGGTATTTCCGTCTGTGAAATGGGGTCAAGGGACTGATCATCAGTTCCTGCTCGCTCAGGCGCAATCGCGAGCCCAGCAAGTGGATCATCTTGACAAGGGGCAAGTCCCTGAGGTGGTGAACAGATCTCCAGGCGCCGACCTGTTTCCATGACAACCTAACCAACCACCGCCTCCAGACGTAGTAGTGTACATCACTTCCGGCCCATTTACTTCCGGGTCTCGACTAAAACAGTGGCGACAGCCCCTAGGTTCGAAAGCGGATTTCGTAGATCCTGTACTCTCTCTTCTGCCTCCCGTTTCCTCTTCTGCCGCTTTGCTGTTTCTTTGCGGACGGGAGGCATCGGCTTCTTTCCAGGTTCAGCACGCAGGCGCAACCCCGCCCCTTAGGACCCGCCCCCGAGTCGTCACTTCCGGATACAGTGCTTCCGGGTCGCCGTTGGCCCCGGGTACTGGTTTTAGTCCCCTGCAGCTGGCCGGAGCGGCGAAAGTCTAGCCGGGCTTGGCTCCGGCGGCGGCCGCGCCTCCCGTTCGCTTCTCTCGGCCAGGCGGCGGCGGCGGCAGTCAGGGGTGAGTGGGGAGCGGCCGCGGCGAAACCGCCTCCGGCTTCCCGGGGCGGAGGGGCGCCCGACGCGTTAGGGCTCGGTGTGCCTGGGGGCCGCGGCCCCTCAAGTCCCGCCAGGTGTCCGTGGGCCGGCTCTCAGCGCCCGCGGGACCCCCAGCCGGTCCTCTCGACCCCCCATTCCTCCGGGGGCTGCCTCGCAGGCTCCCAGGGCTGGCCGAGGGTGGTTCGGAGCAGCTCGAGAGGAACACCCCGTCTTGGGTGACTAGTCAGGCAGGAAGCCACCCAGATCCCACAGTGAGGCAGGTACTGCGCAGTGGTCCCAGGTCAGGCTCGGGCGGCACACCCGGGTTCGAACACACTGCGTGACCTTGGATAAGTCACCCCATCTTGCGAGCCACAGTTGTTCCTTTTGTTACATGGAATGACCCTGACTGTTAGGGTCATAGTGGGATGAAAGGAGATGATGCAGGTGATGCACAGTCTGGCATACAGCAGGCATCCAATAAATGACAGCTCCTGTTACCTCATTCACAAGTCTATGGCGGGCTGGGGTGTGGCGTCTGAGGCCCTGGGTTCATCCCCAGCACCGCAAACAAACGAAAGCACCAACCCTTGGGCAGGGCCCGCGTTTAAGGCTGGGGTGTTTTCCACAACCAATGGGGCCCACAGAGGCCATGGAATTACCAAGCAGGGAATAGCTGCCGCCAGCTCATAATTCCATTAAGGAGAAGGCACAGCTTCCTTCAGAGCCCCCACGAGAGGCAGCTGGCAGGAGGGAAGCCGGCTTTCAGCCCCGCTCGGGTTATTTTCCGAGTGAGGAGGACCTCTGTGTGTATCTGGAGGCCAGTAGAGGCGTGGGGACGTGCTGGTGTTTCGCGTTTCGCAGCTAGCAAGGTGCCTTGTTTGCCTCTCCTGCTTGGATCAGAGTGCCCAGAGGTGGGAGGGGGGTGGGGAGAGGAGGGATGGAACTGCCCCACCCCATCCTGTTTGGAGGCCGAAGTTGGACCCTGGGTGGGTAAACCTGTGGATTGGGGTACTGGGACCAAAATAGCTTCCGCCTGTGCTGGGAGGGGGTGCCTTCAAGTACTGCTGGGGATGTTTCTGCTTGAATGGGCCAGCTGAGGTAAAGCCAAGCAAATGCTTTGCTTCCAGAATCATTTCAGTTCCGTTCAGCAGAACTTTAAAAAGAGATCTAGCTTTCCCTTTAGATGTTTAAAAATATGATCATTAGGGAAAAATCACTGTCTCCGACTGTGCAAAGGGGCCCAGGTTGTGGGAGCACCCAAGGGCTGTTAGCTCTGGGTATCCGCCTGGTTCTGTGTTCAGGATATATCACACGGGATTTTTTTTCCCCCTGCCAGCCTGGCACGGCTAGTCGTCGTTCCAATCTTTGGGTTGCTTGGAGAAATTAACAGCTTCTGTCACTGGGCTGTCTTGCTCTCCTATACCCAGGCTGTGTTTTGCAGAGAGCATGTTTTTTGTTGTGCTTGCAGAATGCTGGGAATAATTTGCTGGCTGTGTGCTCAGAAAAGACACCAGCTATGACCAGCCACAAGGCAGCCTGTATTCTCAGAAAATGTATTCAGCAAGGATGATGTAACAGCCTCGCCACTGGCCGCTGTCTGGCCAGCCTCATCCCATGGCCCTTGCGCTTACATCACAGAGAGGTTTGTGGCTCTCCCAGCCCTCTCTGTGTGGGAAGATGGGAATTTTGCTACTGCAGGAAGTTTCAGAATTCAGCTAGGCTGCCCTACCACAGGGCATTCTAACCGAGTGAGCCTTTCAGGTGGTACCAACAGGTGCAGCAGGATGGCCTTGCTAAGAGGCAGAGTGTTGGGGGTTAGAATTAGGTCTCCAGCTGAGGTCCACTTCTTCCTAGCCCCATGGTGTAGGGTGAGTTGGCCCTGGGAGTCTCAGTTTTCCTCCTTAATATGGGGGGGTATCATGTGGGTTTTTTTGTTTTTTTGAGGAGGGTCCTCACACCCTTGGAAATAGTACTGATTGTATGAATGTGATCGATCGATGGGCCTGCTGGCCTGAGCCTCAGCTTCCTCAGAGTTGGAGTGGGACGCCTGCTGCCTGGCACCTAGTAGGCCCCTCGTGGTTAGTTTCATTTTCCTTCCTTCCTCCCTCCCTCCTTCAATTGTATCTTAGCGTTGACTTTCTTTGCCTTCTCCCTCCCCTGCCCTGGTCAGTTTAAAACTTCTTAGATGGGCTTCCCATCCTTGCCTTTAGGGTTTTGAGCACCAGCTGGCCTGCATGGGCCAGCAGCAAACAGGTGTGGACTGCAGGGTGACTCCAGAGCAGCAGCCTCTGAGCTGAAGGATGGAGTTGGAAGGAGGCTGGCTCTATTTTTTTTTTTCATTTTTCTTTTATTATTCATATGTGCAAGGAGGCTGACTCTAAAACGTCAGCCTTGTGGAGCTCAAGACTGACTTCCTTGAAGAAAAGTCATAGCAGTGTTTAGAAGGAGGCATGGTGTCCTATTTATTTATTTACTTATTTAATTTGTTTTTGCATGCTGGGGGTAGAACCCAGGGCCTCATGCACACTAGGCGAGCGCTCTACTGCTGAGCTCCACTCCTTGGTGTCCTTTGTAAATGGTCCTCAGATGAGCCACACAAACAGGACCAGAGGCAGGATGGAAGCTTCTCATAGACAAATAAAACCAGCAAGAGCATGTGGCACTTATTAGTGAGAACAGAAGTGTATGTCTTTTTTGCTGGCCTTTACTCTTTCCCTCTACTTCCCTTTCCCACCATTGTATCCAGGGACAGGCAGAAGGGGTGTTGCATTAAACCCCCCCGTTGGACATGGGAATCTTGGTTGGTCAAAGGAACCCAGGTGTCACGTCAAAAGGCCACGCTTGGAATGTTGGATCCACCTTTTATTGACCCTGAGCTACTGGTAGCATAGCATGCCATGTTTTGAGCCCATTTCTTTTCTCTCCAGCTGACCTCCCAGGATTCTTAGGAGGTACCAGTGAGAAACTAAAGGGGTGGCACGGTGGGTGCTTTTATCTGTTGCATCATTCGTTTCACTTGTTTATCATGCACCTGCTGTGCTCGAGGGTCTGGGTTAGGCACTGTGGTGAGCAAAGCGGAGACTTTCTTTGCCTTGTGAAGCCTGCTGGTGATGGAGGCGGAACTGTAACTGAGCAGACAGAGCTGATAATTTCAGATTATGTTTCTCCCAGGACAATGAGGGACAGGGAAAGTGGCGTTACTGGAGATGTGAGGTCAGGAAAGGCCCCGAAGGTTAACATTGGAGCTGAGGCCTGAATGATGAGTGAGCCAGCTCTGTGAAGAGTCAGAGAAAATACTCCAAGTACCATGTGTGTGTGTGCGGAGGCCCTGAGGTGGAGGTAAGGAACAGACAGAGATACATGCAGGTGAGCTCAGAGGGAAGGGAAGACTGCTGTGAGGTGAGGAGGAGTGGGTCCCACATAGAGCCCTCCACCTTGATCAAGAGGTAGAATGGCAGCCACCTCTTGTGCTCCTCAGGCCTATTTGGGGTTCCCTCTGCAGGTAATGGTGGGAGAAGGTGGCCTCTCTGTGTCCCTCATTTTGGTACACATTCTACCTCTCACTCCACTGTTAATACTTCCAGGAGTCTTACCCCAAAGTGGGGAGAGCCAGGCCAGTGAGACAAGAGTGATTTTATTGACCTCATGATAATTGCCTGGCTTCTAGGCCCTCCTGAGCTGAGCACAGATCTGCTAAAGGACCCCACAGGCCAGGCCCATGCCTGCAGCAGCTGCTTCCTCCGTCCGTCATCCTCCGCTAGCAGATATTCATGAGGCAGTACTCCACCCAGGCACTGTGCAGAGGTTACCTCAGCAAGATGGCTGCAGTCCTGCCCATGTAGCTTCTTGCCAGGAAAGGCAGGACAGGAGAGGGTGGGATGCACAGCCACCCCAGGTTGGAGGTGGATGGCCCACTTCTTTTTCTTTTGTTTCCAGTACTGGGATTTGAACTCATCCCTCATGCTTGCTAGGCAGGCATTCTTACTGCTTGAGCTATTTTGTCAGCCCTTTTTTTGGGTATGATCAGGTCTCACAAACTATTTGCCTGGGCTGGCTTCAAACTGAGATCCTCCTGATCGCTGCCTCCTGACTAGCTAGGATTACAGACATCAGCCACCAGCACCTTGCTAGTGGTACCTTCTTGAGAATGCTTGCATCTTGAGGGCAGTGCACTTCAGAGAACCATCAGGGCTGGCAGGGGCTTACTTGCAGTCAGCATTCTGCAGAGAGCAGTGCGTGCTGGTCATGTGTAATCCAGCGCTAACTCTGGGCTCAGATGAGAAAACTGACCCAAGAGGTGGAGTGACCTGGAGAAGCAGCCCAGAGACCTGGGCCGGCTCTGGACTGTGTTGTCTCCCGTGGCCCTGGCACTGTCTTCTGTGAATCCAGATTTGCCCAGCATCGTGGCAACAAGAACACTGCTCTACTAAAGTGGGTGAGCTCATAAGATGCTGGACATCCTGTGCCCAGCTCAGAGCAGTCTGTTTTCTCCATGGGATGTAAAAATCTAAGGTAAAGGCAAACAGACCATCAGGGCACTGTGGAGGGCGGGGCACCACAGCGGTATCTGTGAAAGTGAATACGTTCATGTCCCTTCTCCCTTGCTTTCTACTCCTCCATGGCTTCCCGTGGCTCTTTGAGTAAATAAACTATGAATTTGTAGGCGGGGGTGCTGGGAATGGACCTCTGGGCCTTGCGCAGAAAAGCAGGCGCTCCACCCTAGCCATGCCTCCAGCTCATCCCGCCCCTCCCAAAAAAAGAAGTCCTTAATGTACCCTTGAGGCTTTGGGGTCAGGCCCTACCTATGCCACAGCTGCATATCTTGTCGCTCCCTCTGCTCTCGCTGCCCTGCCTCGCCACCTCCTTTCTGTTGGTGCTAAGCTCCTTCCTGTCTCAGGAAAGCGGGGTGTGGTAGGAAGGGCATGGACTCTGGAGCCACAGCCTGGTTCTGCTCTCAGCCGGGCCTTGGGGAGTCTGTGAACCTGGGTGGGTTTCTTGATGTCTCTATCATGGTTTTGACCTGGGGCCCACAGGAGTGAGCACTCTGCTGTGTCAGTCCAGCGCCGCCTCCTGCACACGCCTCTGCAGTTGCACCCATGCCCACCCACCTTGGAACCTGGCAGCCTCCAATCCCTCAGGCTTTGACTCTGCTGTAGGAGCTTTCCTTAACCCTCCTCCTCTTCTCCACAAAAACGAGTTCATGCCCCTGTTACCCTCACCTGAACCTTCCCTTCGGGGTATTAGTCATGTTTCATGTGTGAGCGTAATGAGGTCAAAGGCCTTGACTGGCTCATTTTCACTGTCACCTTGCATCCACACACGTTCTGTAACTGCTGAATGAGGAGTGCATGGGGACTTAGGGCTGGGGAGCCCAGGCCAGTGCCAGTGTGGTCAGAAGCTGGTGTATTGACGTGCTTCTTGTTCCTCTCCTTCCAGGGCACTCTCCTGGCCCAGGCGGGCAACATGTCACTGCTTTTAGCAATGTCGCTCCCTGCATCCCAGAAGTCATGGAGGAGATAAGGTAGCCCCAAGCCCATGGGGAAGCCCAGTTCAATGGATACAAAGTACAAAGATGACTTATTCCGGAAGTATGTGCAGTTCCATGAGAGCCAAGTGGACACCACCCCCAGCAAGCAGCGGCCTGGCAGCGATGAGTACCTGCGGGTGGCAGCCTCCACACTGCTCAGCCTGCACAAGGTGGATCCCTTCTACCGCTTCCGGCTGATCCAGTTCTATGAGGTGGTGGAGAGCTCCCTGCGCTCGCTGAGCAGCGCCAGCCTGCGGGCCTTGCACTGCGCCTTCAGTGTGCTTGAGACGGTGGCCATCAATCTCTTCCTCTACCCGTGGAAGAAGGAGTTCCGAAGTATCAAGGTGAGGCCTCCTTCTTTCTGCCCCTCCTGCTGTCCTGAGGGGCAGAGCCCCTGTGCTTTCAGAGCCCCCAGTTCCGGTTCCTAGCAACTGAGAGCTGGTTTGGAGGAGGGTCCCAATGGGAGGAGGGGAGTTTGACAGATTGGATTCTGAGTTTCTGTGGCAGGGAGAGCTTAGGGGTCTGTACCAAGCAGGTTCCTCAGACCTTCACAGAGGAGTATTTCCAGAGCTGGGGCCGGCTGCCTACCATCTGCTCCTCTTTCTTCACCGGTCTCTGCACTGGCTTCCGCTTCACATGGAGCAGCGCCTGGGCCCTCCGCAGTCTCCCTCTGCTGGGGTGAGGGGTGCATTTCCTCCCGTGGCACTGTAGCTGCTGCCTCTGTAGAGGAGCTACCGAGACCCCCACATCCCTCCCTCTCCCACCTGCCTGCTGCAGACTCGTGTCCTTTGTCTGACAAGTCTCGGTGTGTGTCTCCAAGAGACATTCCCATCTCTGGGTTCTAACCCTTTCTTTTCCCTAGACCTATACGGGCCCTTTTGTTTACTATGTCAAGTCTGCACTGCTGGAGGAGGACATCCGAGCCATCCTGCACTACATGGGCTATGTGCCCGAGCTGGGGACTGCATACAAGCTCAAGGAGCTGGTGGAGACCCTCCAGGTGAAGATGGTGTCCTTTGAACTCTTTCTGGCCAAGGTCGAGTGTGAACAGATGCTGGAGATCCACTTGCAGGTGAAGGACAAGGGCTATTCTGAGCTGGACGTGGTGAGCGAGCGCAAGAGCAGCACGGAGGATGCCCGCGGCTGCTCAGAAGCCCTGCGGCGGCGGTCTGAGGGCAGGGAGCGCCTCACCACCTCCATGGCTCGGGTGGCGCTACAGAAGTCAGCCAGTGAGCGGGCAGCCAAGGACTACTACAAGCCCCGTGTGACCAAGCCCTCCAGGTCAGTGGACACCTACGACAGCTACTGGGAGAGTAGGAAGCCACCCTTGAAGGCCTCATTGAGCCTGCGGAAGGAGCCCATGCCCACAGATGTGGGGGACGACTTGAAGGACGAGATCATCCGCCCGTCCCCCTCACTTCTGGCCATGTCCAGTTCCCCCCATGGTAGCCCAGATGACATGCCACCTGCCTCCCCCAGCAATGGCCTTGGCCTGCTGCGCACCACATACTTCTCCGCTCAGGACGACGTAGATCTGTACACAGACTCGGAGCCCAGGGCCACCTACCGCAGGCAGGATGCTCTGCGGTCTGATGTGTGGCTGGTCAAAAATGACGCCCACCCCTTCTACCACAAGCGCTCACCCCCGGCCAAAGAGTCTGCCCTCTCCAAGTGCCAAAACTGCGGCCTGTCCTGCAGCTCCTCCCTCTGCCAGCGCTGTGACAGCCTGCTCGCCTGTCCTTCGACCTCCAAGCCCAGCGCCTTCCCCAGCAAGGCTCCTGCCCACGAAAGTCTGGCCCATGGGGCACCTCTGCGGGAGAAGTACGCAGGCCAGACTCAGGGCCTCGACCGGATGCCACCACTCCAGTCAAAGCCTAAGCCCTCCACCTCAGCCACCTCCCGCTGTGGCTTCTGCAACCGCCTGGGTGCCTCCAACACCTGCACCCAGTGTTCGAAAGTCTCCTGTGACGCTTGCCTCAGCGCCTACCATTACGACCCCTGCTGCAAGAAGAGTGAGCTGCACAAATTCATGCCCTCCAACCAACTGAACTACAAGTCCACGCAGTTCTCCCACCTCGTGTACAGATAGACTCCACCGCACCTTCCCGCTCCAAGGGCTACACCACTCACCTCCTGGCTTTACGGTGAAGAAGTGGCACAGTGTCCATCGTAAGCAGGACCTGCACTTGGCTGTGTAGGTGCCAGGGGCCCACCTGCTCACCCATGTGGGCATTCACTTTGCAACTCACATTTCAACTGATAGCTGCTTTGTTGGCTGACAAGGGAGAGGGTAGCACTTCCGTTCAGATTGCTTTTTGCTAATCTCTCCACTCCCTGTTGAGCTGGTTTTTGTTTTTGTGTTCGTTTTCCTTGAAAGAGAATTTCTCTGTGGGACTCTTGCCATGTCTGTGCCCTCCCCCACCCCCCACTGCGAAGCCAATTGGGACTGGGAAAGCCCTCCAGACCCCTCCAAATGCCCCCTGGAGTGGCGAGCTAGAGGCCTATTGGCTTGTGAAATGAGCCCTCCTGCCACACTGGGCCTCTCCTGATGGCTCATCCCTTTGGCCACCCTGTCCCCAGATACAAGGATCCCCAGCCAGACTCCCTCCTCCAGCTGTCAAAGGTGAACCAAGTCCAGTATTACCTGAATGTCATTGTGCTGCCACCACAGCACGGTCAGCCCATGGTGTTTGTGACTTTTGCTCCAACATGGTGAGATGAGAACTTGCCACAGCAGGATTGGCTTTCCCTTTTCTGTTTGCACACGCCCCTCTTACTGTACTGTAAATAGATATTTTCGAGATTTATTTTTAAATAAATATTCAACTTGCTCTGTGCTTGACAGTGGTTAAGATGAATGACGTAGTTGTTTATGAAAATGCCCTGGGCTCTTCAGTCTTCCAAGGGCCTCTTGCCCTTCCCTCTGCTCTGCTCTGCGCTGCTCTGCCTCCTCTTGAGCTCACGGTGGGAGAGAAACAGACGGCGCCCGCTTTCTGTGAGTTGGTGGAGAGCTACTGTCTTCCCTACAATAAATTCCGTACACCTACCTCCAGGGTGCACATAGGAGGTCTGCACCTGCAGACTGACACCCACTGATGGTTTGGGGACCCTGGGGGTCCCTCAGATCTACAGCCCTGGTCTTTGGCACCTGCTGACGGTGAATTCTGCACTCCAAACTCCCCAAGTCTCATTGTAGAGGATCAGATGGGGCTCCCACCACTCCCACCTCAGCCCTCCTCTCCTCACCATTTTCTGAGACTCAGCAGCAGCAACACTCCCAATCTTTTTGCACTAGAAACGGGCAGAGGCAGTGTGTGTGCGTCAGACAGAGACAGACGCCCTTCCAATACTCAACTGAGCCTCTGTGCTTCCAAACCCGAAGCCTACCGCTCCTATGTAAATCACCCACCTCTGGGTTTTCCTTTTGGGAGTGCAGAACAGGAGTGGGGCAAGAATTTGGAAATAAATTGCCTCCTTGTGAACTAATCTGCTTTAGCCATAAGTGTTGGTGACGCACACGCCATTAGGGGCGTGCAGTGCAGTTTCCCCGAGAAAGAGGTGTTCAGCTCTGGAGCAAGTTGGGTCTGGCTGAATCCTGAGGCCACTGTGAATTTACTGATGTTCTTCCAACTCAGCTGAGTGATTTTAAGGTTTTCCAAATCTTCTGTGGCTCTTTTATATGTATCTGGTAGGTCCCACATCGACATACAATATGTACATAAAACTGAATTCAGCCAACTCTATCCCTAAGGCCAGCCCCTGGGGCCCACGTGTCTGCTGTTCTTCCTTCCCACCTGTCAGAACTTCGATGCCCAGCCCACTCCTGGGAGCATTTCCAGACCGCTCAAGCATCACAGTAACTTTTAACCACCGTGACGCCGTGTGACTCACCGTGGAGAAGAACAGGAGCACCACGCCATCCTGGGAAAGCAAAGTCCAGTCCCTTCCGTCGGATGCGGTGCTGATGCGGGAGTGGGAAGTACTGTGGCCGCACCCCTTGCTGTATCTCATGGTGTGAGGTTGCTGTGATCAGGTAGTCAAATATATGCTAATTAAAAATGCAGATGTTTTGCATTTGGTTTCTACTACGAGTTAAAATGTTGAGAGCTGATTTTAAAACTAATAATAAAGTGTCTTCCATTGTTAAATGGAGTGTTTGGGGCTTTCTGTCCCTGTCCTCTCTCCCACTTCTCCAAGCTGGGTTGCTCCATGTGGTTGGAGCCACATGGAGTTCTTTAATGACAGGACTCAAATTTTCTCTATGGAACTGACCAGTAGTCGCAGCCTTTGAGCACTGGCTGTGAGGCCCCAATGTACTGAGGCTGTGTGCTCTGCCCTATGGTGTCCCGTCATCCTGTGCGGTCCACTCAGTTATGGTCTCCCTCTTACACAGAGCCATGTTTCCCAAGGGCTGGACTGCCCCCTCCAGGATGGATGATGGGTGTGACATCAAAATTTTGATACTTTAACTCAGGACGCAGACATCAGGAGGATTGACGTTCAAAGCCAGCCCGGGCAAATAGTTCCAAGAGACCCTATCTCAAAAATATAGGGCTGTTGGAGCAGCTCAAGGTGTAAGCCCTGAGTTCAAACCCCAGTACCACAAAAAAAAATTTTTTTTGATACTTCAAATCCCATGTTATTTCTTCTGTCCATTTATCTTCCTCAAGGAAGAAGTCGGTGGGATGGCCTTCATCTTTCCTTTGTTTCTGTTACTGCACTGCAGGAGGTAGAACCCAGGGACTTGCACGTGCTCGTCAAGCCCTGACCTACATCCCAGCCCCACTGCCCTTGTTGTCCCCCCTCCTGTTCTGGAGTTTGAACTCAGGGCCTCACACTTATCAGGCAGACAGTCTACCTCTTGAGCTATTCTGCCAGCCCTTTTGTGATGGGTTGTTTTGAGATAGGATCTCACAGACTTTTTGCCCCAGCTGACTTCAAATCACAATCCTCTTGATCTCTGCCTTCTGAGTAGCTAAGATTACAGGCGTGAGCCACCAGCACCTCACCTTGCCTTGTCTTTAACCAAAAGAAAACAGGTGCGAGGCTCAGAGCCTTCAGCTGGACCTTACCTCAGTTTATAGTTACCTTCTCTCTAGAGCAGTTCATACAATTATTCCACTTACAGCAGTGAGATTTCCCTTAAAAATCAGCTGAGGGGGACTGGAGTTATGGCTCAAGCAGTAAGAATGCCTGCTTAGTACACATGAGTCCCTGAGTTCAAGTCCTACTACTAAAAAAGAAAGCTGAGGGTACAGCTCAGCAGTAGAGCACTTATCTGGCAGGCACAAAGCCCTGGATTTTGAAAAAAAAGGAAAGAAAAAAATGAGAGCCTGGCATTGGTGACTCACGCCTTTAATCCTAGCTACTCGGAAGTCAGAGATCAAGGTTCAAAGCCAGCCCAGGCAAATAGTTAGGGAGACCCTATACTGAAAAAACCCATCACAAGGGCTGGTGAAGTGACTCAAGGTGTAGACCCTGAGTTAAGACCCAGTACCGCGCGCACACACACACACACACACACAAAATGATAAAAATCAATTTAAGATGTTTTTGAAAGTGAAGCTGGGCCTGGTTGGCACACCTATAGTCCCAGCATATGGGACGTGGAGGAAGGAGGATTGAGAGTTGGAGGCCAGCCTCTCAAAGAACAAAAAATGAGTGTTGATTTAAAAGCAAAACACAAGGCAGAAGTGAGGAGCATTTGAGGGCAGGTGGCGTCGGGCAGTTTTCTGCACCAGCAGCACACGGGTGGCGCAGCTGCGTGGAGGAGACAGCAGGTTCTTTGAGTCATGCACTGAGCAAGTACCCAGGCCCCAGCAGACCATGGCTCAGGTACCGGGATTGCTATTAGCTGCAACTGGTGTGGCCATCCGGCTAGCAGGAGCAGGACTGCCTAGAGGTGACCCCAGCTGGGCCAGGAGAGGAAGCCAGACCGTGCTTAGCATCCAGGCGGGTGGTAACTTCAGAGCCAATCCCTCAATTTGTACATAAACATCGCCAGCCTGCCAGCTGTACAGCACCAGCTCTGCTGCCAGCTCCGAGTGCCTGTGGCGCCCCACCCTGCACGCCTGACTTCCCCACCTGGAAGGGATGGGAGCTGTGGAAGACACTGCAACCCCATCTCCAGGCATCCCTGCCCCCTTGCTAAACAGAAGCCTGGATTTTAAGGTCTGTGTGGTCCCCTGTGGTCAGGTGTGGTCACGTGACTGTGGTGCCTGGAGGGAAAGGACCTCTTTTTGTGGTACTCCCCACCTTGCGTATGCTAGGCAAGCCGTCTAGCTCTAAGCTATGTCTTCAGCCTATTTTATTATCTTATGACAGGGTCTTTTTTTTTTTTTGGCAGTACAAGGGTTTGAACTCAGGGCCTCATGCTTGCTAGGCAGGTGCTCTACCACTTGAGCCATACCTTCTAGTCCACTTTACTCTGGTTATTTTGAAGAGAGTCTTGAACTGTTTGCCTGGGCTGGCCTCAAACCTTGATCCTCCTGATCTTAGCCTCCCGAGTAGCTAGGATTATAGGCATGAGCCACTGGCTCTGGGCAATGCCAGCTTTGGAAAAGTGCTTGGTGCAGCATCTAGGATGTGGTTTTCAAAAAGCTGAGCCAGGCATGGTGGCATGCACCTTATCCCAGCTAGTTGGAAAGCTGAGGCAAGAGGACTTGAGCCCAGGAATTCAAGACCAACCTGAGCAGATCCTGTCTCAAAAATAAAAAGGTGTATGTTGGGGAGGTTTCCCTTCCCACCCTGATCCTTCTTCCTGTGGGTTTTTTTTTTTTTTCCAACAGTGGGTCTTTGAGACAAGGTCTCACCCTATTTAACCCAGGCTGGCCTCCAACTCTCCTTTTTTTGGGGGGTGGTGGTGGTGGTACTGGGGTTTGAACTCAGAGCCTCACACTTGTTAGGCAGGTGCTCTACCACTTGAGCCCCTCCAGCAGCTGTTTTTGCCTTACTTATTTTCCAGGTATGGTCTCAAGTTTTTGCCCAGGGCCAGCCTTGAACCAAGATCCTCTCAATCTCCACCTCCCAAGTAGCTGGGATTACAGGCATGTACCACTGTACCTTAGCTGGTTGTTGCTTTTACTTCCCTCCCACCACCATTCTTTCCTACTTATTTGCACATGTTGTACCAAGGTAGAACAGATTTTTTTTTTTTGTATGTAGTACCGGGTTTGAACTCAGAGCCCTATGTTTTCTAGGCAGGTGCTCTACTGCTTGAGCCATGGCCCCCAGCCTCTTTTTTATTTCTTGAGTGGTAGGAGTTCTTTATATATTTTGGATTTAAATCCCTTGTCAGATATGTGATTTGCAAATATCTTCTCCCACTCTGTAGGCTGTGATTGTTTCTTCCGAGAAGCAGAAGTCCTTAATTAAGCTTGATGCAGTCCCACTGTGGCCTGCGCTTTCAGTTTCATAGCTAGTCATTGTCAAGTCCAATGTCATGAAGCTTTCCCCTGTGTTTTCTTCTGGGAGTTCTACAGCTTTAGATCTCAGATTTAGGTCTGAAGTTTTGCATATGGCATGAGGCAGGCTCTAAGTCAACCTTTCACACGTACACGCCCTGTTCCTCCAACCCCATTTGCTGGAGACTGTCCTTTTTCTGAGTGTCCTGGCAACCTCGGTGATGATTATTTGACCATGTGCGAGAGGGTTTATTTCTGGACTGCCTGTTCTAATCCACTGCTCTGTCTTTATGCCAGTACCGCACTATTTTGATTACTGTAGCTCTATGATATGTACTGAAACCAGGAAGTAGTAATATGTTCTGGAATCAGGAACTTTTTCGAGATTGTTTTGGATATTCAGGGTCCCTTCAGATCTCATAGGAATTTCAAGACTTTTTTCCTCTGTTTCTGCAAAACATGGCATTAGGATTTGGACAGGGATTGCATGGCTCTGGATCGCTTTGAGTCGTTTGATTTAACCATATTAAATCTTTCAGGCCCCAAACAAAGGACATCTTTTATACATAGATCTGCGTCTTCTTCAGTTTTTCTTTTGTCTTTCTCTTTCTTCTTCCTTCCTTCCTCCTTCCCTCTCTCCCTCCCTCTGCCCTCCTCTCCCCTTCCATTTTCTCAGAAACGAATGGAAAGATCCCAGAGTCGTACACCATTTGGAGACACAAAGTGGGTGCTGAGGAGCAGAGGTGGTTCCAGGGGTCCTGGGGAATAAACAGCATAGTGACTCTGGCAGCAGATACGAGGAATGATGCTCTCGAGGAGCTGGGGACACTGTGATCCTCAGAGGGTACTGAGGGTCCCAGCTGGAGGTGGGATCTTTAATTCTGCTCATGCCTCTGTCTTCGGAAATGGTAATTTCTTTCTTCTTTTTTTTTTTTTTTGTAGCGCTGGGGTTTGAACTCAGGACCTCATGGTTGCTAGGCAGGCCCTCTTTACTGCTTGAGTCACTTTGCCAGCCCTCATTTTCTCCTTGAATGTTTGGTACTTTCTTCAGAACTGTCTCAGTGTTTTTGGACACAAGAAGATGGCATATGCTGAAGGCCCCCTGGGGGCCTTCCAGGTGTGACTGGCTTCCAGGCCACTCTGCTTGTGCAGAGGTTATTCAGGGCTCCGATGGTTTCTTCACACTGCTGTCAATCCCGTTCTCCAGCTCCACGGCGGGCTTGGTCTGGAATTCGCAGTGTGGGCTACTGAATGACACCTTCCCAGCCACTGTTGCATCCTCATGCTGAGGGCAGGATAGGCATATGGCACCATGGGTCAGACCCTAGCCAGGACCAGGGACTCGATCAGCCAGCCCCTTGGCTGATCCAAATTTTGCCCAAGAACCCCTGGCTTGCCAGCTTCACCTACACTGTCACCATGCAGCAGCCTTCAGCTACCACCCTGTAGGCCCCACCTCCTACTTTGGCTTCCATGGGCAGTGATGAGGCTCTCAGTGAGTCTCTCCCCTTGGGTAAGCCATGGGTAAGGATCGTTCTCTGTCCCCATTTCTTTCAGACTGTCGTGGGTGGGTAGAGATGCTACAGACTGTGTGTGTCAATCTGACGTCCTGCAACTTTGTGGAGTTCATTTCTTAGCTCTAGCAGGTGTGTGTGTGCGTGCGTGCGTGTGCTCTTTAGGGTTGGGTTCCTGTAACATCGCATCATCTGCAGAGATAACATTACTTCTTCCTTAGCAGTGTGGATGTTTCTTGTCTTCTTGCCTTGCTCTGCTAGGACTTCTGGGCTGTGCAGGAGCGAGGCAGCAAGGTGAGCTCCTTCCTCCTTCCTGGTCTCTGGGGAAAGCTTCCACCTTTCACCATGTGCAGATCAGCCATGGAGTCGCCTCTCTGGCCTCCCTGTGTTGGGGCAGTTCTGGTATTCCTGGTTTCCTGAGAGCTTTTATCAGGAAAGGACACGGACCTTTGTCAATGCTTCTTCCGTTGGGACTGAGACAACCAGGGATGCCTTTCTTTCTGTTGGTGAGGGTGTCACATGGTGGTGGGCTCCACTTCGGGTCTGCTTGTGCTGGGTTGAATCTTTCGGTGAGAATACCGGAGACACACAATGTCTCGTTCTGTCCTCTGGGATAGTAACAGTCACTAAGGCTGCTATTTCCTACTGAGCTCCATCACTGCACTGGAAGTGGCAAAATGGAGATATGCCAATTCTGTTCTTTTTCCAAGTGGATACGCCTATAAAAAGAAACCTCCCTTGGCCATCTGGAAGGACAGGTGCCCTAGGCTCATCTGTGCACTTCGGGCCCCAGTCCTGGCATCAGACAGGTCCTGGGGACCTTGGCTGCAAGAATGACATTTGGAGGCCACAATCTGAGGTAAGGCTGGGGTGCTTACTGGTACTGGACTGGTCTTCATTTCTAGGTCTTTCCAGTGGGCAGAGTCTGGGCATATTTACATTTTCACAAATTTGCATCACAAGTTTATACTTATCATTCAAATTCAAACTTGGGACCACAGAATTTATAGTTGATGTCACTTACCTCTCTTCCTATGCCAAGAACCCTGGCTCTCAAGGGCACTAGGGAAGCCACTGCTAATTTTGATTTTGTCACCATGACTAAGCCTAGTTGTGACTGCTGGAGAGACAGGCCTGGAGTGGCCTCAGAGAGTGTCAGCTGCTCACACAGAGCACTGGAGCCCTGCGTTTACCCAAAGGCAGATGGAGTGAGGGCAGGGCTGGGGTCAGACTCTCAGGACCAACTCCTGGTTGTCTGTGCTGTTTAAGAATCAAATAGGGAGGCTCACACCTGTACTCTTAGCTACTTGAGAGACTGAGGTGGGGAGGATTGTGGTTTGAGGCCAGCCCGGGCAAATACTTCCCAACACCCCATCACCAAAGTAACCAGAGCAATATGGACTGGAAGTGTGGCTCAAGCGGTAGAGCGCCTGCTTTCTAAGCACAAGGCCCTGAGTTCAAACCCCAGTCCCACAAAAAAAAAAAAAGACAAACTTTATGGACATTAAAATTTGAATTTCATGTGATTTTTATGTCATGAAATATTCTTTTTTTTTCCATCTATTTATCTTTTGGGGACCAGCACTGGGGTTTTAACTCAGGGTTTCACACTTGCTAGGCAGGTGCTCTACCACTTGAGCCACTCTGCCAGCTCTTTTTTTTTGGGAACAGGGTCTATGTTGCCCAGGCTGGCTTTGAACTCTTGGGCTCAAGTGAACCTCCTGTCTCATTGGCACTTGGGACCAGAGGTGCCACCATCACGTGTTTTCTTTTTGCATAGGGCACTCTATCATGAGCAACAAACGGTCCCCTTAACTGTTTAAACACACGCCTCCCTCTTCTCCCTTCCAGATGCTCTCTCCTGGCCCAGCAGTGTGGACTCACACTCTCCTAGCGCTCAGCAGTGTCTAGAGCTGCCCTCCCCCCAGCCCAGGCTGCCTCCTACTTCTACTGCCCCCACACTCCTATTTCCTAGTATTGCCCATTCCCACTTGGCCCAGCGAGTGTGAGGCCCTGAGTTCAAACCCATACCAAGATTTGTGTGTGTGTGTGTGTGTGTGTGGTACTGGGGTTTGAGCTCAGGGCCTACACCATGAGCCACTCCACCAGCCTTTTTTTTGTGAAGGGTTTTTTCAAGATAGGGTCTCATAAACTATTCTCTGGGGCTGGCTTCAAACAACAATACTAATCTCTGCCTCCTGAGTAGCTAGGATTGTAGCCATGAGCCACCAGCACCCAGCTAAAAGGGATCTTTCTTTTTTCTTGCAGTACTGGAGTTTGAACTCAGGGTCTCATGATTGCTAGGCAGCCACTCCACCAGCCCTTTTTGTGTTGGGTATTTTCAAGATAGGATCTCACAAACTATTTGCTGGGGCTGGCTTTGACCCTTGATCCTCCTGGTCTCTGCCTCTGAGTAGCTAGGATTACAGGCGTGAGCCACCAGCATCTGGCACAAACAGCAGAGTTGAACTTTTGCATTCACCCCTTAGGCTTTTCCTAAATTCACATAAACTGTTACTTTCATTTCCCCAAGCTGATGCTGTCGATTTTGTTCTGGAATCTGTTGTTGTCATTTCTAGAGTTGTGACAGGATTATTTCCGTTGTAACCTAAAGCCCAGCCAGAAGAGGTATAAACAGGAATTTGGATTGTCTCACAGAACTTGAACCCAAAGGAGGCTAGTCCTAGGATGGCCATAGTGTCACTAAGAACTGAATGGCTTCTGGCTTTCTGCCCTGCATCTTGCTAGTCTTCCCTCCTCGTCTCATATTGGCTGCAGCAGATCCAGGCATTATATCCTTTTGTAACTGGAGGCAAAGACCAGACAATGGAAGATGCTTCCTGTCCCTGAGATTTTGGGTTTTTTTTTTTTGGCAGTACTGGGGTTTGAACTCAGGGCTCATGCTTGCTCGGCACTTGAATGAGCAAACAGTTCTAGAAATTCCTCAAGATACTGCTTCATTTTTTTGCCAAATTAAGTCATAGGCGTGTTTCTCAATGTCAGACAAGTAGAAGAGCTGACCAGATCATGCCCAGAGTCCCTTAAACCATGGGTCACCCACTATGCAAACAAAATGGCCCTTAGCCAAGATGATGGAGCACAGGGAGAAATGGCATGGGTGACACCAACAGGTCTGTCACATGGGGACTGAGAAGCTTGCGATGTGCACTTTAAAGCACGTACTGACTTTTCTCCTGAGATGCATCTTGAGCACCTGTGTGGAAAGAGGGCTTATGGGGCCTGGACTTTGTGCATTACCTTCTCTGTCCCTCTCCCCAGCTTTCTGAACTCCAGGGCAATCATTTCTCTCCTTGCTCCCTCCACCCTAGTGCTTGTCCCAGGAAGGTTGAGAAGGTTGAGGTGTGTATGCAAAGCACACAATCCCCAGTGGCAGGTGCCTGGAGCCTGCTCAGGACCCTCCCTGCCTCTTACCTCAGACTCCACTGTTCATGCTGAAGCCGTGCTTCCCAGCCTGGGAATTCTATTTGCCAGGGTCCAGTCTTTCTGTCACCAAGGTCAAGTGTCAGTCACCATGTGTCACCACACTTGTAGATTTGATGAGAACTACTCCTCGGAGCCCAGATGTCTGTCCCAAGTGGTAGAGGGGAGCCTCCTGAGCCCCGCTCCCTGAAGCTGGCTTGGAACAGCCTGGGTCCAGGTAGGTTCCAGGTGTGATTCCTTCTTCCCTGCTTGGCTGGGGGTGAAGTGGGATGAGTTCCAGGGCTAGAAGAAAGCAGGGGACCCAGTTCATGCCACATAGCCAGGCCAGGACCAAAGTCCTGTGTTGATATGACCGGCACATTTGGTTTGTGTGTGGTACTATATGCACTCCAATGAAGCACGGGAGGTTAAACAAACTCCTGGCCCAGCCTCCCTGCACATGCCCCCTCCTATCTGAGGAGTGGATGGCCCATCTCCCGCAACCCTGTGGGTTCAGTAAAGTCCTTTGTTTGACTATCAGGCGGTCTACTAGCACTGAGGCCACCCAGGTGGGCCTGCCAAGTGGCCCATGGGAACAGGACAATGGGCTTCCAGCACTGGAGAGGAAAGTCACAGCCAGGCTTGGGCTGGGCCCATGCACTGGCCTCATGTATTCCTCCTAAGGGCTCGAGGTCGGTGCAGACCCAGGCCAGCTTCCCTCAGAGCACCGCTCCTGGCATTGCTCTTCTTGGGAATACGTGAGAGGCAGGGTAGGCACGGGGACCCAAGCAGAGTCTTAAGAGCAGACAACCTAGGCATTCGCAAAACCACCTGACACGAGACCGGCCTGGATTCAGCAGCAGCTTTATTTCCAAATAAATATCCAGTGATGGGACCTGTCATCCAGTTTTAAATGCTTAAAGCCCAATGAGACAACAGGGATTCCAGAGGGGCGGCCCAGGCCCTCTGTAGCCTGCTTCCCCAAACCCATCCCAAATTCCTCCAAGAGAGCAGCAAATGGTCTCCCAGGAGCCAGGGGCCTCCCATGTGCCTCTTCTTGTCCCTGGGGAAAGGAAAACCTAAGCCTAGCCTCCCCAGCAATCCCAGCACTTTCCAAACCCTTCCTTTTCACAGAGAAAAAGAAGAGAATGTGTACGTGTGTGTGTGTGTGTGTGTGTGTGTGTGTGCGCGCGCACGCGCGCGCGCATGTGTCTTCCTTCCATCCAGTCCAAGGCCAGGCCCACTGTGCTCAAGGTTCCCTCCCTAGCAGCAACTCACTTGAGCAAGAAGGGACCAAACCACTTCCATTCCCTAGGGCTGTGGGCCGGCAGGAGCAGCTGGGGACCACAGCCCTCCTTCCTGCCACTGTTTGAGAAGTGGCAGAATGGGGGTGGCTCTTCTCCCACAGCCTGTGCTTTTGATGAAGCAGTCCCCTCAAACATGCTGCCTGGGCTCTGGAGACTGACTGGATCCTGGCCCACCAGCTTCTTATGTTTCACACTTGGTATCCTGCATGCCCAGCAGCTAGGGAAACATGCAGACCTTTTCTCAATTTTGCATTTAACAATCAATGGTAAACAGAGGCAGGTAACTGTTGCAGAGTTCCCCCTCACTCAGGAGCCAGGGAGCAGCTCTAAGCCCAGGCCTTGCTGAACCGCAGCCTGCCCACCTCCAAAGCCAGGTGGGGTCCAGGCAGCAGCCACCTTGCCCAGATGTGAGGTCCAGTATGGCTTCTGGGCCTCTGTCGTGGGGTTTAGGGAGAAGGCTCCCAGCTCACTCCTCTGTCACACACATAGGGATCTGCAGGCAATCAGACCTCTGGGCTGACTTGGGCATTCAGGTCACTGACTTCTGGGCTATCCCTGCCCTCAGCCTCCCAGCAGCCTGGACCCAGTCAGCATTGTCCCTGTGAAAAGTGGTGGGTGGCTGGCTTGGGGCAGGGGTGAGGACTTCAGCTCTCCCCTGGGACTAAGCGGCAACTTTCCTTGTGAGGCCATGTCACAAGGTGCACAGCATGACTGTTCCATGGCCACAGTCACAGGGCCACAGAAGACAAGCATGTGGTTTATTACAAGTGGCTCAGGTATGAGGCCTATAGTGGAGAGGCTGCCAGGCATTGCTGGGTATGGGGCTTGTGGCAGCACATCTTGGTTCACTGGCTAAAGGACCTGTGTCCCCAAGGGCACTCACTGACTTCACAGCCATCACCTCACTCTAAAGTACTACCTCATGCCAGTTCTGCTATCCCTTGGCCTAGACCTGAAATACACAGGAAGGTAGAGCAAAACTGGATACTTCTGTTTCTTCTGCAAGTTTACTGCCCCAAACAGCAGCATTATTAGGTACTCCAAAGGCAAACAGCAGCAACTCTTGGATTCTCAGGCAAAGACATCCGAAAGAACCCACCTGAAAGCTTTACCTTCAGTGCCTTTGCTTGCTACAAGGCCAAGGGACAGTGCGCCCTCCTTCCATGGGGATGTCTCCCAGCGTGCTAAACCCCCACTTAGCCAGCAGGGGGCAGAGGAGGCTCACGGAGATTCAGGCTGGTGCTGGTTTCTCCCAGGAAATGCCAACTCCCTTCCCCCAGCAAAGCTTGGGACCTTCCACCAAGTCCCCACGTGCTCTGCTACAGTGGACTTCAGGTCTCAGTTACAAGTGGGATGCCAGGTGTGATGCAGCTGGGACACTGGACAAGACACTGACTCTTCACTGCTTAATCTAGGAATGTAAGATTTAAAAAGAAAAATGAAAGAAATCTTGGCAAGATATTGAGCTTGCAAAGCAACCTACATCCCTGAGATAAGAATTTCAGGGGAGAAAGAAAATTAGTTCTGAGCTCAGACCCCTGCTCCCACCCAAGATACAGGCAAAGCCTCCTCCCTCAACATTATAAAAGGCCATGAATGAGATGACTCTGATTACGGGATTAAGGAGAGAAATCGGAGAGAAAGGACCACACTTCAGCTAAGTACAAATGTACTTTCTATGCATAGAAGCAAATGCATGCTTCTGTCCTGACTGTCTTGCTCTGCCCACTTCTGGGGCAACGTGAGCTGTCAGCGCTGGAGCCTGGCCTACTGTGCTTGGTGCAAATCCCAAAGGGTTAAGGTCAGTCTTTCCTGACATCCAGTGCCACAGTGCCTGAGGCAGAATAGATGAAAACATACCTGCTACAGCCCACCTGGACCCACTGTGTCCCCGCTGAGAACCAAGCACATGATGAATCAACCCACTATAGGACACAGTTGCCCAGAGTCACACATGGAAGTTATCAAAAGCCTGTGGATGGCAAAACCCAGCAGCTGTGAAAAGGGCGAGTGAGGCACAGACTTGGGTAACTCCACTTCATGTGAACGTGATTGGTAGCTCCTCACCTGATACAGTGAGGAAGCCAGGGCCACTGGCAGGTGCCTGCTGGGGTGTGTGCAGGTGTGACTCAAGGGCACTAGTGTTCTGGGTATGTGGGAGAGTCCTGGGCTCTCCTGCTCCAGTGCTTTGAGCAGCTAGAACCTTGGCAAGGACTGATGGGACCCCAGACAGCAAGGAACTGGGAGACGGACCTCTGACTGGAGTGACAAGAAGTACAGGGTGGGGGAACAGCAGTGAGGGAGAGCAAATGAGAGAGGGGGCTACAGTCTTTCACACTTGGGGAAAGTGCATGACCTGAAGCTGCCCACAGGAACCCTGTATTTTCACTCCTGTCACCAGAGAGCGCTCCGACCCCACAGGATGGGCTCCACACCCTCCCACGCCGGCCCAGGCTGGCAGCATACCAGGGCTGTGGAAAGGCTGGCCCTGGAGAGGGTACCACTGTAACAGTTGAACCTTGCCTGAGAAGGCCAGCTGGGAAGCGCCAACTAGAGGTAGGAGAAAGGTCCCTGTTTTTCTCTCCAGGAGTACAGGACACCACAGGGAGTGTATGAGGTTTCCAAGGTCTCTAGGCCCTGCCACTAGGTCAGAAGGGCTGCTGCTGACATCCAGGCACTTCAGTGACTCAGCCAATGGTAGTAGCTCCTCACAGAGGCACAGTTGCCCACGTCAGCAAATCGCTCCTGAGGTACAGTCTGGGAGTGAGATGATCCAAGCAAGCTGTCACAACTGGCTCCTGGCATTTCCTCCTGGGGAAGGATGGCCATTCAGCCAGGCTGCAGAATGAAGGAACGTCTACTTGGGATGATGGTTGAGCCATGTGGTGGGGAAGCAATGCTAGAGCAGAGGCCCCACTTGAAGAGGACTGTGGAGCTCAGCTGCATCCTGAAGCCACTAGCTCCAGTGACCTGCAAAGTTCCACGCCAAGGCCACAGCCTTCCCTCCACTCTGCTCTTTTCCTGACAGGCTGCTGAACACATTCACCTCCGGGTCCTGCTGAGTTTCTGTGGGCAGCAGAGCCCTGGCTGTCCAGATGGCCTGCACCCACTCCATCAGAACAGCTCCTGCTCGTCATCCTCAGAGCCGGACGGGCCCTGGCGCACCTCCTCATACCACTTGTTGGTGAGACTTTTCATCTGGATACGTCCATGGTGGAGGTCCTGGGGCAAGAGATGCAGCAGACCCTGTCAGTGGGCCAGGACCAGGGTGGAGGAAAAGGGGGAGGCTGCTTTGTACCTGTGTGACATTGCTGCAGACAATGTCAAAGTGTTTTGTTACCTGGCCACCTGGCAACTGGGGCTTTTCTCTGCAGGGTGGAGTGGAGGTATGAGGGGGCGGTGCTCAGCACACTGGAGAGGAGGAGCAGGTCGATGGCATGAAGTGCCACGTGTTGCCTGTGTGACCTTGGGGGGTGGGGCTTCTCCTCCCTGGGCTTCAGTCTCCCTGGCTGTCAAGTAAGATACCAGCATCTCCTGCAAGGCTGCTGGAGAAGAAGAGCATGGTGCAGCAGCCAGCTCCTAGGATGCATCCTCTGAGGCTGTCATGCTGCTAGACAGCAAAGACGGGTCTTGGAAGGGGCAGCAGCAGGGAGAACCCAGCTCCACCCCAAGGCCTGTATCACACAGGCTGCAGGGGGACCCTAAGGGATGCAGGAATAGCCCTGCACTTGCACTATGGGCCACTGTCTGAGGTACGGTATGTCTGAAACCCCTTAGCTCAGCTTCAGGAGCTGATCCATGTGTCCAGACGACTTTCTGGGCAAACCAAACTATGAAGGAGTGTATTACACAGTACACACCACACACATGACAGAGGAGAAGCAGCACAGGACCAAGTCCCACAGCTCACCTGGCCCACAGGGGCAGTGATGCACTGCTGGCCCAAGTGGCCCTGCAGCCCCACCTACACCCCATCCATGGCTACTGCAGGTCCTGCTGAGGGGAAGCAATGGACCCCGGTGCATCCTACCTCTTGGGTCAGCCGCCTTGTGAAGAAGGGGTTCAGGTACTTGGCGTCCAGCCACATGAAGCCCTTGAGGTCCTGCCGCCTGATATAGTGGGCTTCATATTCCTCCTCAGTGAGTTCCGACAAGTGCTCCGACTCAATGGTGTTGCCCTGGACAAGGAGCCAGACACCATCAGCTGGCATCTCCCCAAGGGCCCACACTGCCAAGCCCTGGTGCCAGTGTCCCCAACCCTAACTGTAAAGTGCAGGGTGACTGTGGGCACAAAGAACCTCCTGGGAACCTGGGCCCACCTGGTACAGCTAAGTCAGAAGCTCTGGCTCCATGGTGGGCAGGGAAGGGAGGGGGAGGAAAACAAGGGCTCCAAGTGGAGTGGGAGGTTGGAGGTAAGGACTTAGGTCCACTGCCCCAAGCCTGATCAGCCCCACCCCAGCAGGTTACGATTGGAGCACAGGAGTCCACTCTGCTGCAGGTCACTATCAACCACCCTCCCAGCCTGGGCCAGTGGAGAAGTTGGAGGTTGGAGGTTGCTTGAGCTCTAGGCCCCATCAGCAGCACCTGGAACACTGGGCAACTCTGCCCGCTGCAGTTTCTGCCTCAGTAAGTGTAGGATAGGACCCAAGAATTTGCATCCCTAATAGGTTCCCAGAGCTGCTGCTGGTCCAGACCAGTGTGTGAAGTGTGGTCAAGAGCACAGGCTCCAGAATGTGACTGGATTCTCCAGGAGACTTGGCAGCCTCATCTGTAGGATGGGGCCATGAAAGCACCAGCCTCCTGTAGGGTCTTGGGCTGGCCTGAGACCCTCCACCCTCCAAGTGCTTTACCACAACGCATGCAGCAGAAGGTGGCCCGGCCAGTCTGTTTTTTCAAGAGAGGCTGTCACCTCAGCAGTGAAAGCAGCACCTGGCATGTTGTGAGAAATGTCAGTTCTCTTCAGGCCCTACCCTTAACACAATGCTGATGTTAAGGCCAGAGAAAAGTCTGCGACAAGCCCATTGCCCATTCTGATATCCAGCAGAAGCCTATGTGAAAGCTTTTGTTAAAAAACAAGCAAGCTAGTGGCTGGGTTGGGGAAAGGGCCTCTGTGGTCACCTGGAGCCCCCACGTGGCAACCCCTAAACATCAGGCAGCCCTGATGTTTATCAGCCCTGTGCTGGTACAGGCTGAGAGGATGGCATGGCCCATCAGACCTTATTCTCTCCTCTCAGGCCACGTGAGGAGTCCTGTGCCTTTGATGACTGACCAAAGTTATTGACATTTGGAAGAGAGGGAATGTGGGGCGGGGCCAGGGAGAGGAGAGGAAGGAGCCAGAGAACCTAGCTGAGCTGTCAGATGGCCGGCCTAAGCTCTCCGGCCTGCGGGTGAAAGTGGGCAGGGCAGCTTGCAGGAAGCAGAGGTGGGCTGGTGCAGAGGAGCTCAGTTTCCACATCAGCTGGACCCAGGGCACCTCCCGTCCTAGTCATGCATTACTGTCCTCGGGGGAAGCCACTCCCCTCATGGCCCTCGTGGCCACTGCCCTCTCCTCCTTGGGCCCCAACGAGGTTTTGAGTAAGTGGTAGGAACATTGAAATTTTGGGATCTTCCAGGCCTGGGCTTAGCAAGGCCTTAGCTACTGGCAGGGTGGAGCCCTGTTAGGAAGCTCTGCTTCCAGTGCCTCAGGCTTTGGTTGGGGCCAGCCTGTGGCCTCTGTGGCTTCAGCCACCGTTACCCGGCCAGACATGCTACCCAACAAAGCCATGTTTCAGAACCCAAGTTCCTTCTCAGCTTGGGTGACTGGGCTGGAGTGTGCATGTGTACTTGTGGATATGTGTGCGGTGTATGTGTACACATGGGGGATGTGTGTGTGCGTCATGGCGGGTACGTGTAGGCCCCTGCACAGACCATCTTCTCCGTCTTGCTGAGGTTCACGTCCTTCTTGGTCCTACGGCGTGCCCGGGCGTCCTCGATGTCCATGAGGCGGATGAGGGGCATGGTGCTGCCGCCCAACAGCAGGATGGTGAAGAGCACGATGACAATGGTGGTGGTGCCAATGAGCTGCCGCTTCTCCACGGGCTCCAGGTCCAGGTGCAGGCTCAGGGCATAGGGGATAGCACCCCGCAGGCCTGGGAGACAGCAGTGAGTCAGTGGGCCAGGAAGGAAGAGGAGGTGGCAGCTCCGGGTGCAAGAGGGCAGCTGCAGAGGGAGCCTGGGCCAGCTGGGACATTAGGTGAGGTGACCCGGTCAGGCTCAAACGGGGACCCATAGACTATGTGATGACATAACGGCTGCTGTGAGCCCTGCTCTAAGCATTCCCCCAGTGTCCCCAGACCATCACAGAAAACCCTGGGTAGCAGGTACCACTGTTCTACAACTCATAGGGGAGGACCAAGCAAGAACACACAGTGTCCTGCCCAGGGGCCCCCATTCAGCACAGGCAACAGCATTGTGTATTGGAGGGCACTATTTCTACAGAGACCCTGGCAGCACTGATGGGCTCTGGTTGCCTGGCCAGGGATGGGAGTTAGCGAGGCTGTTGGGACGTGGCCAAAGGCCTGGGCTGAGCTGGGAGACGGCTTGGTTCTGTAGAACCAGAAGCAGGCATCCAAAGGCCTGCCCTCTGGCTCTCAGAGCAGCTGGGAAGAGACGGCAAGCATGATGCTGAGTGTGCACATGGGGGAAACGGGACACAGAGGCCAGACAGGGAAGTGGAAGCCCTGGCTTGCAGGGGCTGGAGAGTTAGTCTAAACTCAGTCCAGACCCAAGAGGGGCAGAGTTCAGAGTCTCAGGAGGGGTGAGCAAATGCTCTGCCTCTCCAAATCTGTCCCAAGGGCCAGAGGATGAAGTGACCTGGTACGTGTGATGCGCACCCAGCACACCTGGCCAATGCACCTGAGGAAGGGAAGGAAGGCAAGCCTCAAGGCAGGTGAGCGGGGCTCAAGCATGGGGAGCTTGTCATAGCCCACAGTATTCAGGGAGGTGGTGAGAAAGGGGGCTGAAGTCCTAGGGAGGAGCTAGGTGGATGCTGAGGCCAGGGGACAGGCGAGTCCCTTAATGAAGCACAGAGTAGGCTGGGGCTGAGTCCTAAGGATGCCACCCTCTGGGAGTCAGTGCAGGACAGCTGGGCAGGAGCCCGGGGAGGCTCCACGGCAGGCAGGTGATGGAGGGGTCTGCAGTGTGCAGGCAAGTGTGCGAGAAGAGGAAGCCCAGAGCCCAGGACGTATTCAGTAGGCCTGGCTGCAGGAGCTGCTGGTATGCCAGGCAGGGCTAATGCCAGCACAGAGGATGAAAGGTGAAGCAGAGAAAACAAGTGAGCCTGGCCCACCTGGAGGTGTGGCCGCCACACAAGGAGCTGGAAGGCAGCTGGGGGAGGGGGGGCACCTGTAGTTGAAGTTGTTGGAGAACTTTTGACATTTAAATGATTATGGAGGAGCTGGCAGACAGAAGCTGGGGACCCAGGAAAGAGGATGGAAATGCACCACAGAGGGCCCAGCGCAGCCTGGGGAGAGTGCAGGGAGCCCATGCCTCAATACTAACAGCCCTCCCGGGGAGGGCTCTCAGCACCACGTCCCCTAGGAGCTCATCTGACTGTAAAACATCGGACGCGCTCTGAGATTCTCTTGGAGACTTTTAAGACTTTGGATCAACTACTTTTTTCCTCATTGGTGAAAATGAGTAAGAAAAAAAAAATGAGGCTCTCTTACTGTGAATGAATATATACATGTATACACTTCATACATATCAAATATGCTTTGTTTTTCGAGATAGAGTCTGGCGTTGAATTTGCCATCCGAATGCTCCCAAGTGCTAGGATTACAGTTGTACACCAGTACACCCAGTTCACACACACATATACATATTTTTTGCTGTACTGGGGTTTGAACTCAAGGCCTTCACCTTGAGCCACTCCACCAGCCCTTTTTTGTGATGGGGTTTTTTGAGATAGTGTCTCATGAACTATTTGCCCAGGCTGGCTTCCAACCATGATCCTCCTGATCTCTGCCTCCTGAGTAGGTAGGATTACAGGCACGCACGTATTTTTAAAATATGCCTTTTGAGAGAAAATAAATCTGAGATAAGCTGGGCATTGGTGGCTCACACCTGTAATCCTAGCTACTCCAGAGGCAGAGATCAGTCAGAGTAGGCAAATAGTTCATGAGACCCTATCTTGAAAAAACCCATCACAGAAAAGGGCTGATGGAGTGGCTCAAGGTGCCGTCCCTGAGTTTAAGCCCCAGTACCACAAAAAAACAAAAAGAGAGAGGTGAGGTAAACTTACAGATAGGCGCTGGACAGAGAACACTGAATCATCTTGCTACATTCCAAACCCATATGAAAGTATTCCAGTTACAGTATTTAAACAGGAAAGGATAAAGAACTTACGTATTGCTCCAAAATAAATTTAAAGATGTGTAAGGATCTGGTTCTTTGGGAGCCAAAGATTTGTGAACTCATTTCCTCCCTTGAAAAAGTAGGGGATATAACTGCATAGCAGCCGAAACCTTCAAATGAAACGCTGGGAATCTGTGACTGATGGGAAGTAAGTGACACTAGCCTGTGGGGTTGGAGGTTGGGACCACGAGTAGAGCACTTGCCAAGCACATGTGTGCAAGTGGGGGTTACACCCCAGTGCCACAGGTACCCCAAACCAAGACCAAAGGAGAAAACACACAGGTAAGAGCTGCACAGTGCACTTCGCCTTGGGCTGCTAGCCTTCCAAGGGAGTGGGCAGAGGAAGGGCGGCCCCTGACTCTGCCAGCAGTGGTCATGGGTCCTGAGTGGGTCTGCCATCTGGAAAGCAGAGGAGATGCCCACTCCACAGTGCTGCAGGAAGGAAAGGCGTCTCTTACATGAGACACCTGGTAAGTGGGAGCTGTTACTGTTCTGGTTTATGAGGCAAATGGCTTAAAAGGCTCGGGCTCCCCGTGTGGTGCCCACGTGGTACCGCGTGGCGTCCCCACGTGGCGTCCCCGCCCGCACTTACCACTGAACCACATGATGAACGCCATCTTGGGCGTGATCCTGTGGTCGCGGAAGAAATTCAGCAGGTAGGAGAGAGGGAAGATGTTGACCGCTCTGCCGAACAGCACGAGCACCTGTTGACAACAAGAAGCCGTCTTAGACAGAGCAGCTGCTTCTGCACGGGTGCTTGTGACATCTAAAGCGCATGGACACGCCCGGCTCCCTCTCCACCGCACAAGTCGAGCGACAGAAGAGGAGCGCGAGCCGTGCGGTGCGCTGCCTGCGTCTGCAGGGACGCTGTAAACGCTGTAGGTTATGTTTAGCGGTGGGAGCGAGGACGGGCGGCACCAAGGGTGCAGTGATGAAGGCAGAGCAAGGCCGAGTGCCAAGAGGTCAGGCACAAGTGTCCAGAGAGGAGTCAGAGGCAGCCTGACCCCGAAGGCACCACCACGGGGCAGATGAGGCGTCCGCCCCTCCCGTGGGGCCCCATTCCCCAGGCCCACCGGGCCGTGGACAAAAGGAAGCCGAGCACCTAGGACTGCTCCACAGGAACCCCGCCCTAGGCAGCCTCTGCCATCCCCCAAAGCATGCGGACCTGACACCACGGGCCAGGGGCGGGGACCAGGGCGGGGACCTTGCCTAGCACGTGCAGGGTCCTGCACAAAACAAAAACAAAAGCAAAATACAGCTCCATGTAAAGTTCAAATCTTACCGAGAAGATTCGTAACCATTTATGAACTTCCTCCATTTTCATCTCGGTTCGCCCCACAACTAACTTTAAATGGATGCTATAACACATTCCTTAGGCTTTAGGTTTATTCTTTTTCATTTTATTTGTATTTGGCTTTTAGAGACAAGATCTTGCTATGTAACCCAGGCTGTCCTGGATCTCCTTATCCTGCCTCAGTCTCCTGAGGGATGGGATTACAGGTGTCAACACCACACCTGGCTTAAGTTTATTCTTCAATAGGCATGAGCAGAGGTTGCTGTGTGGTGTGTGGGTGACGGTCAAGTTGACAATAAGTACATTGAATCAGCAAACATTTCTATGCCAAATAAAGTGCTAAGCATTTCAGTTTACATGCATCACACCAGGATAATTTACTTCCTTGCAGCGGTCTTGTGAAGGTATTATTAGACAATAATATAGACAAGGAAACTGAGGCACAGAGAGGGAAAGTAACAGGTCCAAGTTGACCAGGCAGGAAGAGGTGGATCCATGTCTCAAACCTGGGTGAAGCCCCAAAGCCCCCCTCTAGACTGTCAGGCTGAGTCTGAGAGTGGAACTGTAACCCTCTGTGCTGCCCAGGTGTCTCCAAGAGCTACAGGGCCAGCCTGAGCATGGGGACAAGGGAAAATGGGTTATCCCCAAGGCACCCTCACATTTTCCTTCCAATTCACAGCTGAAAGTTGCCTCCCTGTTTCACCCTGTGAAGTTCCATTTACATTCTCTACTTGTGTTTCAGGTCTGACCAATGTAGCCCCCTGACCAATGGTTGACCAAATTGTCAACCACTGGATCTTCTGTAAAAGGCATTTGCGGTGGTTCTTTTGTCCTGAAACCTGAGTTCAGAGGACAGATGATTGTGACAAACAGGCAAGCGCTTACCAACAGGGAGGTGGGAGAACCCCAATGGCCAGGGAGCATCTTTTTCCTTAGGGCTCCCTATCTTTTCTATCTCAGTTTCCCCATGTGCCAAATGGACAGGCCTTACCAGTTTGCCATGGTAAGTGACAGTGCTTAAAAGTTTGCTTCCCACTGGCTGTGTCTGGTCCTATGGCTGAATATTAACATGCTTGGGAGTGCCTCAAATTAACACAGTGAGGGGCTCGAGAATGTGCCAGCAGTAGGGCCTGCGGGATGGGCTCACACTGAAGAAAAAGAGACATGAGGCAGACAAGAACAAGGACCTGAGCACACTACGCAAACTGCCCAAGTGGGAGAAGCCATTCACGTATAGGGATAAGAGCCTGAGAGGGCTGGATATTTTTATTTTTTATTTTTGGTAGCCCTGGGGTGTGAACTCAGGGCCTCAGACTCGCAGGGCACACACTCTACCACCTCAGCCATGCCTCCAGTTCTTTTTGGCTTTAGTTGTTTCTCAGATAGGGTCTTGAATTTTTACTTGGGGTCAGACTTAGTTTGGTCACACTGTGATCCTCCTACCTACGGCCTCCCAAGTAGCTGGGACCTATATCACTTCATCCAGCTTATTTGTTGAAATGGGGTCTTGGTAACTTTTTTGCTCAGGCTGGCCACAAACTCTGAGCCTCCTATCCGCTTCCTAAAGCTACAGTTTTTAAAGGAAACCATAATATTCAAGGGCATTAGAAAACAAAACAAAACAAAACAAAACAAAAAAACCTGAAAGTCCTCTTCCAGGGATATTCATTCACTTATTTCATTCCTTGCCCCTTTATTGCATGTTTGTGATTTTTTAACAAAAGAAATCTTAAACAGAAGAGTGTCTATGTAGCTGTTGACCTGAACTGTTAACAGTTACATAAATGAATTCAGAACATGTGGTTATTGATCTAAAATAAACAATAAAAAGCAAGGAAAATACTTACTATGCACCAGATGACAAAGGAAATTTCAAACTTGTGAGGGAAACTAAAAATGGACAGGCCAAGAAATGCAAACACACATGTTTCTGAAACAAATCAAAGAATGGATTATTCACCCCCAACTGTTTTCTTCAACAAAGTATTCAACTGTTAAGAAAACAACATGTGGAAGCCATAATCTAATATTACACTTCCCTTTACTTTCTGGAAAATCCTACAACCAGTATTCAGTTTACTAGTTAATGGCTGCCTTTTTTTTTGTTTTTTTTGCGGGACTGGCTTCAGGCTTGCAAAGCAGGTGCCCTACCACCTAAGCCACACCTTACTTTGTGCTTAGATTCTCTCTTTTCTGTTACACAAGCCATGTGTCCTTGCTACTCAGGGCTTCCCAATGTAATGAGTCAACTGTCAAATGTCTACACAAATAAATGCTTTGCCACCCAGGAGATGATAAACATACAAATCTGTCCATTTACTGAACACTGTGATTAGCAAGGATCTCGACAGTGGCCAAGTGGCAACAATTCACAGCGAACACTAGAGTTGCCATGGGACAAGGGAGAGGGGTCTTTTGTTAACTTCCTGCCTGGCTAGACAAAGCCAAATGACTGACTTGACCTATCTACCTCTGCCCAAGGGTTAGAATGCAACCACACCCAGCAGAATGAGCAGGAAGAGATCCGCTTCTAGCTCCTGGCTCCTCTCCCCTCCACTCCCTCTGTACAAAAGGGCCCGACAGAGACTCAGTGTACAAGCAGTCACTGTGTATTTTAAGAAAATGCACCTTATAAATTTCCAGGCTCCCTGCTTAAACTATGACATTACTCAGAATAGCCCAATAACTAGGGAGGCAGGGGCCATATTTTAAAATAGCTGAACATCCTGAACAAACAGGGCTGTGTTAAACACTTCACCAGTGTGTTTCTTTGGTCACGTGTCCTTATGAAACAAGCCCAGGACCCCTCCCCTCCTTGATCTTTTTTTTTTTTTTGATGGGACTGGGGTTTTGAACTCAAAGCTTCGTGCTTACAAGGCAGGTGTTCTACTGCTTAAGCTATACCTCCAGTCTATTTTTCTCTGGTTATTTTAGAAATGGAGTCTTTCAAACTATTTCCCTGGGTTGGCACTGAACCATGATCCTTCAAATCTCAGCCTCCCACATGGTTTAGGATTACAGGCATAACCCAACAGTGTCGGGCAATATTTGTTCATATTTATTTAATATTTTTGTGATCTTTCCAAATCAGTACATTTAAACACACCCGGATGTACTGTGTGTCTTTCCCTGACAGCACCGATTCTCACACCTGGATACACCTGGCTGATCTAGGCCACCCTCTGCAGTCAGCCATTGCATTACTTATTTCTGACACTACAAGCTACAGCACACAGGCTGAATTCTTCGTGGTTGGACTGTCGGGGCAGCTGGCCCAGGCCTTTTACATTCAGACAAGCACTGCAAATGACTCCAAAAGAGATGGCTGTCAGTGCTCACGCCGTCCCAGGGCCTGGCCCTACACCCATTCCAGAACTGAGTACTATTTAGCAGATAATTTGCCTCTGATGGGTATCAAACAGAACTGAATGCTTTACTTTAGGTTCCTTTGATGGTGAGGGTCAAGGTCAGAATCTTCTGCCATGGCTTTCTGAGATGGGTGCTATGGAATACCCATGGGCCCAGGAAAAAGAGGTCTGGCTTCTGATCCTGTTTCTTGGCAAGGAGCCATCTGGCCTCTTGTCACCTGAACCTCCTCACCCAAGTGCCTGTCTCTGCACAGACATCCCCGCCCTCCTTGCACTTCAAAGTGAGACACGTTTCCTGAAGTGCCAGGCAATGCTGCTGACAGCAGCTGAGGCACAGCCCCTGGGGGCCAGCTGAGCAGGGATGGTGTGTGAGTGGCTCCTTCTTTCCAGGTACATACTGGGGAGGAGACCCAGGAGCAGCCTGGGGGAGGAGAGCAGGAGCTCAACCTGAACCTGCTGGAAAGAAAAAGTCCTCAGAATCTATCCTAGCTAGCAGGTGACACCACCTGTGGGATCCCCATGCATACTGGTCCTTCAGTCTGCTTTTATCCACAGGGCTCTGTGGAGCAGCTGGGAAAATGCAGGGATAGCATCCCTCTAGCAGACACCCGCAATACCCACTACTGAAAACCTGTTACAGTTTAACCCAGGATCCCCAATTCCTTTTTCACTATGGAGCCTTTTTCATCAAGCTCTCATTAGTATAATTTCCAAGGAAGTTATGTTTAGAAATGTCACTGTCATACATTAGAAACACATGTCTCAAATGTTCATATCAGTACTTCTCACTATGTTTGGTTTATTGTTAGGTGCTAGGTTTACCCCATGTAATGGCAAAGCCAGAGGAACAAGCACAGGTAAGGGAGTGGGGCATCTGGCTGGGGGAGTCTGGTGTCCTAAAGCCAGGGAAAGTCTCAGCCAATGCCCATCACAGGGCAGGAAACCTGATTAGCTGTGTGGGCACACACTGAGGCAGGACTCACCGCACAGGAAGGCCACAGTCCGGAGGGTTTGCTGCATGAGGATCTGCGTGACAGGGGAGAGGTTATGGTGTGTGTAGTGTGACATCACGATGCCTGAGAACAGGATGGCCATGATGCCTGGAGAGGGAACAGGCAAGGGCAGACATGAGCAGGCAGAAGGCACCTGCTGCATGACACCCAAACCGGATAGCACACTTCCTACAAGACCCCAGAACCTGGAGTATTAGGGATTTTAAGAGAAAGGGTTGAGGGGAGGTGGCCCAAACAATGCATATGCATGTGAGTAAATGTTAGAAACAATAAAAGAGAAAAAGACAGAAAGGGTAGACTGGGAGGATCATAGTTTGAGGTTAGCCAGGCAAAAAGTTAGTGAGGTTAGCCAGGCAAAAAGTTAGTCAGCAAACAAACTGGGCGTGGCAGTATATACGTGAAGCACCGCCTGTGCGGGCTGGGGGCAACAGGGAGGACTACAGTCCCAGGGCCACCCAGCTGAAAAACAACCCAAAGTAAAAGACGGCTGGAGGTAGTTAAAGTGGTAGAACCAAGTGCAAAGCCCTGAGTTCAAACCCCAGTACCACAAAAAATTAAAAATAAATCAATATTTTAAAAGTAAAGAAGAAAGTAAAAGGAAAAAGAAAACAACACTTAGGGCTCCCAGAGGAATAACAAGGGCCCTTCTTTCTCCTCACAGCTGGGTGATCTTGGGTGAGTTACTTCCTCTTTCTAAGCCTCAGTTTTCCCATCCACATAGTGGACTTAACAGTGCCCACTCATGGAGCTGTTAGGAAGTAAGTGAAGCCACATAAGTGCCCATCACATACCAGGGCTGAACAGTGTGAGCTGTCACTGTCATCATGAGCAGAGAGACATGAAGAATCTGGATGTGGAGAGTGGGTGGATTTTTAAAAGATACTTTTTCCTTCATTTTGAATTTTCCCATAATGATCATGTATTAAAGTTAAACGACAAAAAACAAGATACTTTATTAAAGAAGGTAATGTGTCATTTCTTTTGTTCTTTTCCTTTCTTTTTTTGGTGGGACTGAGGTTTGAACTCAAGACCTTCAGGCTTGTAAACCAGGTGATCTACCACTTGAGCCACACCTCCAGTGCATTTTGCTCTGATTCTCAACATCCCAAGTAGCTAGAATTATAGGTATGAGCCATCAATGCCCAGCTCTCCCCTCGCCCCCACCCCGCCCCAGACAGGGTTTGCCATGCAGCCCAGGCTGGCCTCAAACTTGCCATCCCCCTGCCTCAGCTTCCCCAGTGCTGGGATTACACATATGTACCACCACGGTTGGCTTCCTTTTTTTCTTTTCGGTACTAGGGTTTGAACTTAGTTAGGGCCTACCACTTGGGCCCCTCGACCAGCCCTTTTTTGTGATTTTTTTTTTTTTTTTGAGCTAGGGTCTTGTGAACTATTTGCCTGGGCTGGCTTCGAAACCTTGATCCTCCTGATCAACTAGGATTACAAGTGTGAGCCACAAGTGCCCGTCTCTATTTTTTTCTTTGTTTTATTTTATTATTTTATTTCTTTTCTTTTAATTTTTTGGCAGTACTGGAGTTTGAACTAAGGCCTAATGCTTGCTAGGCGGGTGCTCTACCACTTGAGTCACCTCACTATCCCTGCCCCCACCGGCTTCATTTCTTCAAAGCCCTCTATGGGACTCTGCAGTCTTCTTTGCTTTCTGAGCATGGGGGCGGCCTCAGCATCCACCCTTCTCAGGCCCTCTGCATGAGCTCTTCTCAGTAGGTCCCTGTCTATGCTGCAGGAAAGAGGTCTCTATTTCATGTAAGGAAGCTGAGATTTTTTTAAAAAGTCATCAATATACAAATCCCAAGTCAAAGTTTATGAGTCGTGTTTCAGCTCATTTCATTTCTGCTGTTTTGAAGAAACAGGGTTTGACTGTGTAACTTGCATTTATAAAAGGTGATGATTGCCGACATCCAGCTTCAAGGTTGCCTGTGCATGTAACATCCCACTCAACATAAGCCACCTGCTCTTTTACTACCTGTGGTATCTGCTGCCTATGCCACACATGGACTGCACGCTGGGTCATTTTAGCCCTTCATCCTCTCAGGAAGAGCAAACTCCTTTGTTCTATTACTTGAACTGCTCCTCCAGCCCTTTTTTGTGATGAGTATTTTCAAGACACAGTCTCATGAACTGTTTGCCCAAACTGTGATCCTCCTGATCTCTGCTTCCCGAGTAGGATTATAGGCCTTTATTCTTTCATTTTTCCTTACAAAAAATGGGAGATTCCAGCAATGCTTTCTGCAAGACACACCTGACAGATGGGCAATGGGAAACCAGGCAGGCAACTAGCTCACTTGCTCCCCAAGAGTGCTAAGCAGGCTTCCTGGGGTGCAGGTCCTCCGAACCACTGCTCTACTGGACAAAGAGCAAGTACACAACAGAAACCTCTCCCAGCACTCCTTGGTTCACCTGCTCCTCTCCGTGTGCTCCTGTATGTGACCTCCAGACAAGCTGCTCCTTCAAGAGCGAGCTGCTCCTTCAAGAGCGAGCTGCTCCTTCAAGAGCGTAATGCAAAATGCAGGCTCTGCCACCAACAAAAAGCAACACCACTTTACAACTTGGGAGGCGGAGATCTAGGCTAGCCTAGGCAGAAAGTTCAAAAGACTTCATCTCAACCAATGGCTGGGCGTGGTGGTGGGCACCTATCATCATAGTGGGGAAGCACAAACAGGATTGCAGGCCAGGATGGCCCTTATCACCGGAATTACCTTCTGCCCCAACCCTCATTCTACCCAGAGAGGGAGACTGCCATGCCCAAAGGAGGGGGACATTAAATACCCACTCCAGAGAGCAAAGACTCCAGCCAGTTGGATCTGACAAGGCAATGTGGAGTTCCCTTGGGACTGAACACTAGGAGAGCCCAGTGCCAGAGCCCTGTTTCTCAGGACTGTCCTGTCTCTGCACTCTTCAGCAGGGAACAGTCTCAGCAAAGAAGAGGCTTGGCTGGCACTGGATCAAGGGGTCAGACAATAAAAATACAAAGAATAAGAATCCATGGGGCAAACACACTCCTGTGGCTGAGAGGCTGCCGCAGCCCTGGGGGGGCGGAGCCTGTGCTGGCCGTTTTCCTGCTGGTTTTGTGAGATGCCAACAATCTGTTTCTTATGGGAAATTTCCAAACTTCTAATAACAGCAATTGATTCAAATGTTTAAATTTTTCTGTATGGATAAACAAACCCCATCTGGACACTGAGTTGCCACCTGTGTCCTTGACCTACTGATGTTGGAAATAGGCTTTCTAGACAGCCCAGGTGCTTTACGCTGGACCAGCATTGAGTTGGGGTTTCCTGCCAGTTCTGGGGCTACAGGAAACAGTCCAGGTTGGCAATGGGCACAAGAACCTGAGGGACAGCACAGGAGTCTGCCCATGTGGCCTCTGCACACCAAGGATCCTCCCACCATCCATCCAGACCATCCCCATCCACTGCAGCTGCCACCTGCACAGGCTGGAAAACACAAAGGAGGGCAACGGTGCTGCCCAGGCTCACTTCCCTAAGAGTTATAAAAAGCAAGGCTCATTATAAAATACTACTGGGGAATAATTCCCAGCATATTTACTTCCTTAAGAAGGGAAAGTCCTTTAAGAAAGATAACCACATAGCGAAGACCTTCATCACTTAGATGTAATAAAGGGATATAATAAGGGCCCAACTCTAAAAGGCAGGAAAGGCGTAATGGTACAATGTCCACATGAGTACATCTGACACTTGTGAGGACTGAATCAAACCGTACTCAGTGTACTTTGTCAATCACCCAGTAATAAGCATATTTTGCAATAAAACATTCAGATTCATTAAAGTATAGAGTAGAGATGTCTCCATTGGCACAGTAACACCTTTAATAAGCAACAGTCCATTTAGTATGTATTATAAAGTTTATCTGTCTTCTAAAAAGTAACAAGCGGTCTATTACAGGATATGGCTCCTGCTACCAGCACAGTGATCTTTTCAAAGGCCTCTAACGCTTGCCTTTGCTAGTATAATGGAATACTAATTCCTCTCCAGGTCTGCAGAAAACCCTGCAGGGTCAAGGTCGGCCTCCCAGCTTCCCTCACTGCCTGGAGCCCCAAACTCCATAGGCCTACTTAGGGTCCTTAGCACCTGCAGCTTCCCATTGTCTCCCATGGGTGGCACCTCTCACTGCACAAGGCTCGAGCTGCCTCCTCCTAGGACTACCCTAGCCCCTACCACATGGTCTATCCATGTGGTCTGTCTGCATGCTCTGATTGGTCTCTTCCTGTTAGTGATGTGCTTGCTCACGTGCTTGCTGCCTTTCTTCTGCACACAGGAACCTGATCTTATCTTGGCTATGACTGAGTGTTGAGGAGGTTTTCTCAGCAGACAGTAGGAATAATATTTATTATTTGAACAAATGATTTTTCAACTTACTTTCTTAAATTTTAACAGCATGTCTTGGAGTTCCTTCCCTGGCAGTACAAATAGGTCAAATTCCTTTAGACATGGCTATGTAGTATTCTGCATGGACTCAAACTTGACCTTTCCCATTACTGACGAACAACAGTTAGTTGCTTCCAATTTTTGTCTCACGTACAGTGCTGCAATGGGGTTCCTTGGATCCACACTTGTGCATGAGTGCCCTATAATACAATCCACCTGTGACCAATACTATGCCAGTGCTCTACAGAAAGCCTTATGGCCTTGGTCAATCTTGCCATCATCACCCCACCCCTCCTGTGATTGACAGTGTCTCTGCTTCCCCCTCCCCCCACGTTTGCTCTTCATGTCTGCCTAAGGGCAAGAGTCTGCTCTACTCCCTTTGAATCTTTACAGCCGGAGGGCAAAGCAGCCCTAAAAACTGGCTGGACATAACAATAAAAAATAGCTTAACAATGACACAATTATAACCTAGATTCGGAGGTTAGGTAACTTTATATAGTAATAGGGAGAGGTCTAATTTGCTGTTGAAAACGGGACATTTTTAGAATGAAAAGGGTGTTATTAATTTATCCTGGACAACAGGGACAGATGGGGCTCAAGCAAGCCAGGTAAGGTTAACAATAACACCCACTGAGGCCTGAGAACTCCTGCCTTCCCTTTCATCCTCAGCACTGCCTTGGCTAGAGGAAGTGGGAGCTCAGGTGTGCAGTCTGTGATCTGAGGTTGCAGACTGTCGATCTGGCTACAGAGCCCTGTTCTTCCCAACTGTGCTATGAACATGTGGCTTTAGGTAACTGGTTCATGATTACTAGAAGAGAATGCCCTGCTAGCTGGTCATGGGAGCCACTCACCACTCACTGCTTGCCCTTCACAACAGTCAGGAAAACAGGGCATAGAAAGGAAGAAGATGCTGAGATTGACACTCTTTCCCCTTTGCTCTTCAGAGCAATCTGGGGACTCCACATACTCTACAAGGGGCACCCAACCAACCCCTCTCTGAAAACTGAGTGACCCGAAGAGAAGGCAAAGTGTGGGCAGAACTGTGCTTTGCCCAGGCAGATCTCTAAGGCCCCATCAGCCTGGGAAGCAGGATCTCTATGGAACCGAACTCCTACAAACAGAAAACACCGACACTGTAAGAAAAGACAAGAAAATCACTCCCTTGTTTTAGACATGAATTCCAAGCAGGTGCATGGAATCTATCTTTGCCCACAGGTGCTCAATGATACTCATCAGTGGGTGGAAGAATAATTTAGAAATTTAGAGGTAAAAATAGCTAGGCTAGAACCAAATGACTCACAGGTAATCCTCATGGAGGTGCCATAATTCAGTAAAGGCAAGGAACCTGGTGGCAGACACCAGGATTAAAAACAGAGTCATGAGGTTTACCAGAGGTCTCCAGTGAGAGACAGAGTGCTCTCTGCTTCTTCCCTGGCTGGATCTGCTCACAGAGCAGCCCCATATGACTCCTGCTAGTGGCCACGGGAGAGAGAGTCCTGCTCCACTGAGTCATTACAAACCATAAGGGACTCCACTTGGCCCATGTAGAAATAATTGCTGTTCAAATCGCTGTCTTGCCAGAAACACCTAGAAAACCTAAAATTGGGTTAAACATAAATTTTCTGACATTGGAAAGAAGGAGAGCAGGACTGTGCCAGGTAGGGAGACAAGCAGGGTGGCCATCCTTGCCCAGGCCCTGCCATGCTCATTGCCTGGAGGTCACTTCCAGCTGAGAGAGGCACAGGAGTGCAAACCCAGCAGCCCACAGTTGGCCTCTCTGAAGGGAGATGGAGATCAGAGCTGGAGCAGCCGCACAGATTGCTCTGAGATCTCTGAAAAGTCCCTGGAATCTGCTGGCTACTCATCCATGTGTATGAGGAAATTCCAAGAGAAAGAGCCCCTAGAAGGAGGCCCAAAAATTCCAGAAACTGTGTGCCCAGAGGGCAGGGAGCTCACAGTACAAAGGAGGTCACAGCACAAGGGCGCTCCTCTGGACCTGCCCTAACAAAGTTTAAAAGTCGGTCTCAAAAGAATTAAACAGATTACAAGAGATTTAGTACGAACCACAAGAAAAGTCCAGAGCTACATAAAGAAGAATAAAATCTGGTATTCAACATAGAGTTCAGTGACTGGCTTCCAATCAAAACTTAATAGTGGAGCTGATGCCTGTCATCCTAGCTACTTGGGAGGCAGAGACCAGGAGGATTGTGGTTCAAAGCCAGCCTGGGCAAACAGTTTGCGAGACCCTTTCTCAAACAAAACCCATCATAAAGAAAGGCTGGTTGGAGCGGCTCAAGTGGTAGAGTGCCTCTCTAGCAAGCGTGAGGCCCAGAGTTTAAACCCCAGTACCGCAAAAAAACAAAATAAAAAACTTAATAGCAAAATAAATAACTTAATAAAAAACTAAGAAAAGGAAACTATGGCCTATGAGCAGAAAATAAATTAACTGATAGGCAGACCAGGAATTGACAGAGATGAAGGAATTTGCCAACAAGGACATTAAAACAGCTCCTATAAATACGCTCAAGAACACAGGGGAAAACAGAAACATGGCAAGGCGAGAGGGGGAGGTGTAAAATGACTCCAAGGACTCCTGTAGATAAACTGTACCTAAAACGAGAGCCTAACCAACGAGTTTACCGATTACACGTGCCACAACAGACACGTGCGAAAAAGCAAATCAGAACCACACCATGGCGCAGCCAAAGCCAATCGCTACACACCCCGCAGGATGGAGGAATTGAAAAAGCAAAGAAAGGGCTGAGGAACAACTGGATTTCTCATACATTCTAATGGGAATGCAAAACGATGCAGTAACTTAGAAAAAAGAAAATATCATATGACATAAATACCATATAACCCAGCAACCTCACCCCTAGGTATTTATTTACCCGAGATAAGTGAAAGCACATGCATGTATGTTCACAGCCCAAAGGTGGAAAAGTCTGAATGTCCTTCAATAAGGGAATGGACAGACACACTGCCAGGAGTAGGAACACGTAAACCACTGACAAGTGCAAAGCCTCGGATGCTTCTCAGCATTATCATTGACAGGAATGAGATACTTTACTCCATGCTATGTGATTTCATTTCTATGCCACTCTGGAAGAGGTGAGACAACAGTGACAGATGCAGGTCAGGTTGCCGAACTCAGGAGCAAGCAGAGGGACCAAGTGCAGGGCGCAAGGGGACGTCTCACAGCTGTGTGGGCACATGTCTGCACATATTTGTCAGCCTCACAATGCTGTGCCACACCCTGACTGGGCTTAAAAAATGGAAAACCTTCCTGTAACTGAGATCAAACTAGCCCTGCAATGGTGCCTCTTCCTAAACAAGGCCTCTGCAGAGCCCTCCCTCAAAGGGTGGACTGGGATGTCAAAGGCAGGGCCCTCCCCACTCAGCAGTACCTGTGCAGGGGAGACGCAAGTCCTGCTCCACACATGCACACAGCCTCCACTTCTGCAATGTGACAATGTAGACATAGGTTGGACACCACTTGGGGCAGGAAGATGGACTACACCAAGCCTGCAGACAGGGGCTGCTGACTGATTCCAAGGCAGGGAGGACTCTAGGACCCACTGCTCTTTGTGCAGTCACTCCTCCTGCAGGTGGAAGAACCCTCTTCTAGGATCACATTCTAGAACCATTTGCAGCTGGGAACTGCTTACCTCCTGCCCTGGGTGCAGGGAGAGTCTATGGAAACAAGATGTCTGTGTCTCAGTGTCATGGCTCCCCTACCACCTGTGCAGCGTGGCATTAATGGCTTCACCTCCTTGTGCCTACTTCATGGGGGTGGTGGTGAGGGCATTTAAAATACACCTGAATACAGGCCAGGTATGGTGGTAGACACCTGTAATCCCAGCTACTCCAGAAGCTGACTCAAGTGGACCATAAATTTGAGGCCAGCCAGCATTACATAGCAAAACCCTATCTCAAAAAGCAGAGCAAAACAAAACAAACAACTGAATTCAGGTTTGCTGTGTCCAGTGAACCCTACCACACTATTGTGATGCCACAGCGGCACTTGCTTGCCCCTCTAAGGCAGCCTTGGTCTGTGTGCTCACCATGAACTGTTTTGCAGGCAGGTTGGGGGAGGGTTATAAGCATCTGTTCCGGTCAAGACAACTCTAGGGCCAGGCGCCAGTGGCTTACGCCTGTAATCCTAGCTACTCAGGAAGCAGAGATCAGTAGGATCGAGGTTCAAAGCCAGCCTGGGCAAGTAGTTTGCAAGACCCTATCTCAAAAAAACCCATCACAGAAAAGGGCTGGTGGAGTGGCTCAAGGTGTAAGCTCTGAGTTCAAGCCCCAGTACTGCAAAAAACAAAAAAAGACAACATTAGAAATCACTACTCTGCCAATTTCAGCTGCGACCCTGGGCAAGGTACGTAATCTCTTTGAACCTCAGGCTTTCTTATCAGTGAAGCAGGAGCTGTCTCTGGTAACAAACCCTCTTTCACCAGGCAGCAGTCCTGGCTGCCCCTACCTGAGAGTGAGATCCCTTCTGCGAGGCCGTATGGCAGGTAGGCAAAAATGATCATCATGCCGAACTCCAGGGAGGGCGTCTTCCTCAGGTCGATGTGCTTCAGTACGTGAACACAGCCGTTAAGGAAAAGGACCGGGGGCCACGAGGGCCCTGGATGGAAACACAGAGCACAAAGCTGCTGCCTTCCTAACTGTACAGTGAGCAAGGAGTTGAGGAGATGGGTAGCTTCCCAAGCTTGTGAGTGTGGATTTTTTTCCTCTGTAGAGAGACAGTTATTATAAAATGGGACTCTGACAAAACATTGAGGAGTATAAATTCCTAAGACAAATGTCAAGAGAAAATTAAAATCAGCCCAAGCCAACTTCTTTAAAAATGCCAGCTTAGAGTTGGGCCTGTACTCCTAGCTACTCAGGGGGCAGAGATCAGGAGGATCAAGGTTTGAAGCCTCAATAAGGTTCACAAGACCCGATCTCAAAACAACAACAACAAAAAAAACCTTCACAAAAAAGGGCTGGTGGAGTGGCTCAAGGTGTAGTTTAAATCCCAGTATTGCAAAATAAATGAATAAAAATGCTGACTTAGAGGGCTGGGCTGCAGACACACTGAGGACAGCCCACATCGTCAGGCCGCTCCCTACCCCTCCACCCGTGTGCATCCACCAGCCTGGTCTCCAGGGACTCAAGGCCCTGGCGAAGGCCTGTCTTTCCTCCAAGCTCTAATCCCTGTGAGAGGAGAGTCTACACACACTCAGACACTGCTCGCTTCCCAGGCCCAGACCACAGCTCTGAGTCCCCAGTCATGGCTGCATTACAATATGTGCTTTCTTAAAGAAAAAGATAAATACGGGGGCAAATACTGAACTAGAAGGTTCTTCGTTGCCATTCTGTTTACTGGTACCATATGAAAAGCTGTCAGCCAACTCAATAAGCCTTTAGATTGTGGTCAAGGAGCCCATGTGAAAATCCAGCAGAATAGCAGAGAAACACCATGGAGCCCAGACATCTGTGAAGGATAGGCGGCCATTGCCGGGGACATAGGCTTAGGTACTACAGAAATGCTGTAGAGCCCAATCCTAGTTTAGGCATGATGGTTTTTCACTACTGCGTAACAGGTCTCCTTCTCTGGTTAGAGAAGCTTCTGGGCTGTCAAGCAACAAAATCAGGGCAGAGAACCTTCACAGTGGTAGCTCTGAGCGCCCCTTTTCCAACCGCTCCAGATGATCACCTTCAAGGGGAAAGAAAGACGCTCTTAATTTCCCATTCTCCAAGAAAATTAATTTCTGATTTCCTAAAGGTAACAACTGAAGCGGTGGGAAAGGAAAGCCAAGTGGATGTGGTTATTGTCCTCTGGGAATGGAGGAGCCCCCCAAAGTCATAACTGACACCCGACAGTGTGCATGACATCCTACACTTCATATGTTACATTTAAAAATCCTTGAGTTTAAATTAGAGTTTCTCAAACCAGAACTCAACATAAAATTTTTTTTTAAACAAAACCTTAGATTAAAATTGGCTCCTTAAGGAATGGGAGAAAATACCGAGCAAGAGGTGCAATCAAGAGCCTCTCCCCCGCTCTGCACGCTCATCGTCTTAAAAGGATATTAACGCAGAAATTAAGCCAGTGAGAGTGCCGAGCGCTGCGGAGCCAAAGAACATCTTGAGGAAGTAGCCAAGGGCTTGTAAAAATGTTTGCCACCCACTGACATCTGACATATTTTTTCTTGTTAAACCTTCAGCTGTGCTAGGAAATAAAAGAAAACAGAAGTTAAATGTTATAGACAAAGTTCTTAGAAATTAACTTAGAACTTAAAACTTATTTCTTGCCAGGTGCTGGTGGCTCATGCCTGTAATCCTACCTACTCAGGAGGCAGAGATCAAGAGGATCGTGGTTTGAAGCCACCCCAGGCAAACAGTTCGTGAGACCCTACTTTGAAAAACCGTTCACAAAAACAGGGTTGGTGGAGTGGCTCAAGGTGAAGGCCCTGAGTTCGAAACCCAGTACCACAAAAACAAACAAAAAGCTTATTTCTTGCTTCTTCCCTCATTCATTCATTCATTCATTCTATTCGTCGGTCAGTCAAATGTTTATTTGTTCACCTGCTTTATCCCAGGAACTGCATTAGTTCTTGGGGCTCAGAGGTGAGGGCAAAGGACTTGCCCCAGTCTAAGGAGGGAGCCAACAAGATGAGAAGGAAGGACAACCCGGGGGGAGGGTACAGGGCTGTACTAAAAGAATGGGCATCCAACTCAGACTGGTGGGAGCAAAGAAGGTTCTTGAGGCAATGTGAGCTGGGTTTCCACCTAGGATAAAGAACAGGTCAGAAGAACGAAATGTTATCATTCGCTGGTAAATGGATGGAATTGGAGAACATCATTCTGAGTGAGGTTAGCCTGGCCCAAAAGACCAAAAATCGTATGTTCTCCCTCATATGTGGACATTAGATCAAGGGCAAACACAACAAGGGGACTGGACTATGAGCACATGAAAAAAGCGAGAGCACACAAGGAAGGGAGGATAGGTAAGACACCTAAAAAATTAGCTAGCATTTGTTGCCCTTAACGCAGAGAAACTAAAGCAGATACCTTAAAAGCAACTGAGGCCAATAGGAAAAGGGGAACAGGAACTAGAGAAAAGGTTAGATCAAAAAGAATTAAACTAGAAGGTAACACCCATGCACAGGAAATCAATGTGAGTCAATGCCCTGTATAGCTATCCTTATCTCAACCAGCAAAAACCCTTGTTCCTTCCTATTATTGCTTATACTCTCTCTACAACAAAATTAGAAATAAGGGCAAAATAGTTTCTGCTGGGTATTGAGGGGGTGGGGGGGAGAGGGAGGGGGCGGAGTGGGTGGTAAGGGAGGGGGTGGGGCAGGGGGGAGAAATGAACCAAGCCTTGTATGCACATATGAATAATTAAAAAAAAAAAAGAAAGAACAGATCAGCCAGGAATTAGTAGCTCACACTTACAATGTCAACTACTCAGGAGGCAGCAATTAGGAGGATCGGTGTTTAAACCAGCCCCAGCAAACAGTTCTTGAGACCCTAATCTCAAAAATACCCAACATGAAAAGGGACTGAAGGAGTGGCTAAAGTGGTAGAGCACCTGCCTAGCAAGGAGAGTCCCTGAGTTCAAATCCCAGTACCACCAGGAAAAAAAAAAAAAAAAAAGCAGAGGTCATCAGGTGAAGAGGAAAGCAAGCTGGCAGAGAGCCCAGGCCCATGGAGCACTCTGTAGGAAGGATCAAGGGCACGGATCAGTGTCATTAAAAACATGACAATGGGATCTGGTGGGTAGAGGAGAGGACAGTGGCAGGAGATGGGTAGGAGCAGCAGGTTGTGGCAGGGCCGGTGAAAGGCCCTGTTGGTATTTCACCCTGAGGATGGGTTGTCAATGTGAAGTGTTCACCATAAAACCTGAAACTAAATCTTTGGCAAGAAATCAGGTTGGAATGGAGATGCCCAGAAACAAAATGTCTGAGGTTCCAGGATAAGAGGAAGAACTTGGAGATAGTGAGGAGGAGGAACTGAAAGAACTTTCACTCTAATAGCAAAGTAAAATGTCAGAAGCCTTCAATTCAATTGTTGGTTTTTTCCCCAAAGGGAAAAGCTCCATGCCATGAACTGGGGCTGTTCTCATTAAATATCAGCCTCTCGAATCCCTTCACTCCCCACCACCCCCAACACACACTTGTCCTCCAAGAGCCAGGCCCCCAGATCTCTCTATGGACATCAGGATCTTCCTGCAGACCAGCACTCAGCAGCCTGGGTGAGCCCTTTAAAAGGCACAGCTGAGGGGTTACCACCCTGCCTAACATTCCTCAGCAGTTACACAATGCTTTTAGAAGCCCATTGTTCTCAGTATGACTAGGTTTTTCTGACCTCCCTGAGCACATCTCCTCTCCATTTATGGTGGCCCATCCTGTAACTGGCACTTCCCTGGGGAAGGTCATCCTCCCCTTCCCCAACCCCAGCTAAGGTCCCCACTTGTCCCTCAGGACCCAAGGTCAATGCCACTGGCACAGGACACCTGCCTTGCCCCTCCATACAGGCCAGGCCATTTATAGGTCCACATGGGTCGGACTTCTTCACAGTGTGTGAAAACTGCAGTGAGTCTCCATGAGGACCAAGCCTGTGTCCACCTGTTCACTGACATAGATCAAGGGCGCACAGCTTAGCTCAGCACACAAAAGACACACAAAACATTTTTGCTGAACTTGTGAGTAAAACTGAGAATGGCCAGTTACAACGTTCAGCATGATTACTGACACTCACTTGAGAGGAGAGTGATCCCTGATAAAGGGCTGCTTGTCACATGATCCAGGAGTCCTGCCCTGGACACTCACCGCACAGAATGAGAGGCCTTGCAAAAAAGAAATTTGTCCTCCCTCAGGCTCTCCTGAGCATACCATCTCCTTACCCCTTCTGTCCATGCAAGTCACCAACAAGGTCTCTCATTGGAGAAGTGCTTTTGAAGGCCATGACCACCCAGTTTTCCACATGGACCCAGACCATGTGCACACGCACTGCTGCTCCCACCCTCTTCGCCCCTGGCCAAGCCAGGCTGAGCCCACTGCTTTCTTTTTATACTGAGAAGGCAGAGGGTCAAAGATAACTAGACTGAGGGCTGGCCAATGGTTTCTGAACTCCAGATAAATGAAAGGTGACTTCAGGCTCCTCCTGGCCTAGCAGTTTGTGCATGTCATCTCTCATGGCCATGCCTCTCACACAAGGCACAGGACAATGCTACTTGAGGGTCCATTCATGCACTTAAGCAGTAACTGGAGAAAGCAAAAGGCTTCCTCCACAGCAATTAGTATAATAATACATTGTCATAGTAACGAATTAAAGCTAAAAGTAATTTTAAGTTATCGAAGAAACAGAAGATGCCCTGCTTTCTGGCACTTGTGAAGGTGACATTTTAAAAGGGGTCATCAATTCACACATTTGGTTGCCAAGGTGAAGGTGTCAGATCACTTTGGAAATGAGCGTTTATGAAGTATCCCTCTTAGCAACAAGATGCGATTCCACCTTGTAAGCCAGAAAAGGTGACAACAGCTCCCAGAAGCTGAGGTTTTGGTAGTCAAACAACAATGAAAAGGGGACAGGTCTACCATGCCCCCTCCTCCTGCTTCTGTCTCAGCACTCCCATCAGACTTCAAGACCTGGCCCGTAAGACACTGTGACTGAGAAGCCTCCTGGGATCCTTTCCATCCACCATGTCTCCCTCACTTGTCTAAGAGTAGTTTTTGCTGACAGTTTATCACATTCAACTGGTCTCTGAGCATTGTCTGGCACACAGAAGGCCCCAGCCAAAGGCAGCGAGAGGCCAGACGACAGGCTGTCAGCACCTCTGCAGACCATGAAATTGTGTCTCCTTAGCCAGCCTGTATCTCCACAGTAGTGAGGATGGAGGAAGAGGAGGCTGGAAACTCCACATGCACGCAGTCCACAGATCATCTGTGGAAAGGGCCATTATGGTGACCTTGGCCTTCGAAGGCACTTGCCAGTGAGAACCTTTCTCCACACACAGTGGTGCATCTTCTCTCAATTTTTCAAGTGTCCCCTAATCTTTGGCCTTTCTGCAGCAAAGAGACCTGGGAAGTCTGGAAAAGGCCCTATCTGTGATGAATTTCTTTTTCTTTAAATAAATCAGGCACAAAGCAATTGAATTTAGCTCCCAATGTATAAAAATAACTCATGATGTCGCCTCCATGTTGGGCAAAATTTCTTATCACAAATGTTCAATAGATGTACCAGGATATGAGATGTAAGTAAAACTCAGAAAGCTAAGCAGCTTTCAGAATATATCTTAGATAAGAAAAACGTCATCCGATTTTTAAAGGTCTTGCAGTATGATACATGATAATTTTATAATGAAGCTAAAGAAATTTCTATCAAGAGAAACCTTTACAGCCAGTAAGAGGGTGGGCACCAGTAGCTCACACCTGTAATCCTAGTTACTCAGGAGGCAGAGATCAAGAGGATCGTGGTTCAAAGCCAGCCTGGGCAAATAGTGTCCGAGACCCTACCTCAAAAAAACCCATCACAAAAAAGGGCTGGTAGTGACTCAAAGTATAGACCTTGAGTTCAAACCCCAGCATCACCAAATAAATAAATAAAGCCAGTAAGAGGGAATTGGTTAAATATACCATAGCAAATCCAAAGAAAGCAGCAATCTGTAAAATTACGCTATAGAAGATTATTTTATTAACTCTGTTCAAAGGGAAAGTGGTAATATAGCATTTGGGGTACAAGTCCATTGAAATAAGATATATATATATATATATATATATATAGTTGCACCAAATTCTTATCTTAGGATAGTAAAGATATATACAGTTTTTCTTTCTTTTCTTTTTTTTTGGGGGGGCTGTACTGGGGCTTGAACTCAGGGTCTCACACTTGCTAGGCAGGTGCTCTACCACTTGAGCTACTCGGCCAGCCATGCTTTGCAATCCTCCTTATCTCTGCCTCCCAAGTAGCTAGGATTACATGTGTGAGCTACCATTGTGCCCAGCCTTTTCTTTCTTTTTTGCTTAAATATTTTCTAAATTTTATATGAGGAGTATATGTATTACCTTTAGAAAAACAGAAATATTCTAAAGTTTGGGTTTCTTTTTTGGTGGTCTGAGCTCAGGGCCTTGCACTTGGCCAGGCAGGCAATTTATTACTTGAGTCACACCCCTACTCCTGTTTTGTTTTAGTTATTTTTCAGATAGGGTCTTGAGCCTCAATCCTCCTATCTCTTCTGCTGAGATTACAGGTTTATACCACCACTCCTTGCTTATTTGTTGAGAAGAATTTTGCTAACTTTTTGCCTGGACTGGGCTCCAACCAAGATCCTGAGCTTTGCCTCTGGAGTAGATGGGATTACAGACATCAGCTTCTGTGCCTGACTGGGTTTCATTTTTTTAGGTCTGGGGAGTACTTCTTGCAATTAAACAGTACTTGGTAAGCTCTGCCTACAGAGACATGGCCAAAATAGGGAAAAAGCGGAGTGACCCAGTGAGAGGAGCTGGGGAGGAAGGGTGTGGCACTTACGGAGTCAGGTATCTCTCAAGTGGGGTCCTATGTAAGCATTCAGTCCTCAGTCCAAGCCTGGGCTGAGGCACTGCCACCTCACTTTACGGCTGAGGAGCAATAGCTCAGAGAGGCAGCTGTTGCCCTGGAGCCATACAGCTGAGAACGTCAGTAGGACTTGAACCCAGCTCAGCCTGACTTCAAAGTCTGGGCTCTAGGCACAGCAGAACACTATTTTATTCCAATATAAGAATTCTGGCATTTTTATTATTCATCTTTAATTTCTCAGATCTTAGCAGGGCATTTGAAGAAGATTTGCGGCTTCCAATATGGCTTTTGCAAATAGCATCTTCAGGCGATTAGTATTCTACTATTTTACAGCTGTGCACCAGCTAGGAAGTGGAAGAGTAAGGCCTGCCCATGCTCTTTCTTTTTGCCATGTAGGGATGGAACCCAGGGCCTCACACATGCTCGACCACTGCTCTACCACTGAGCTATACCCTGCACTGTGTTTCCTGCTTTTGTCTTTAACAATGCTGCCCCAACAAGGACTCCTCGGTGGGTGCTGTAGCATCAACTGGGGAAAGAATTAAGAACACAGAACTCGCCCAGGCCAATTGCATATGACAAGCAGCTGGAGGGATGCTGAGGCAAAGACAACTGGGAAACACAGCTATAAGAAGGTATAACAAGAGAGGCGAGCCTTCCTCTCCTCACCCTGTCCAACATGGTCTGGTGGCACAGTGGGCTGGCTTGTCAGTGCAGGGAAGGCAGCAGTGAGCCAGCGCAGAGGATGAGCCACTGCCCAGGCAGCATTCCTGGAGCTCTGGCTCTCACCCCCACTTACTTGGTCAGGACAATGGAGACTGCGTCATTGAGAATACTTTCTCCAAACACCAGCATGTTGAGCACTGGGTCCACGTGCAGTGCATTGAAAATTGCAATGGTGGCCACTGGGTCCACGGCAGATATCAGGGAGCCAAATGCAAAACTGGAAGGAGAGAAAGGCAGGGCAGCATGTGTGATGTGTACAGCTTGCGCTGCCATAGCTGTAAAGCACGCCAGTCGACTACCGTGCTCCCCAACAGGCTGGCGGCTGAAGCAATTCCCCATGGATCTATTGCCCAACAGGAAAGGCCTACTCTAGGAGTTGCTATGCACAATCTATTTCCCACCGGCAGCACCAAGAATACTTTGACCAATGATGGATGGAAGACTTTTGCCTCAATACACCACACACTTGCCAGCCTTCTTAGAGCAGTTGAAGTTCAACAGCCTTTGAACTGCTGGGTCTGACCTCTGCTCTGCCCTCTGCCACCAGGCTGTCAGAGTGCCACCTGCAACTAACCCCAGATTTGCAACACCTAAAGAAGTGCCAAAAGTCAGAAGCATCTCCTGCATGTCTCAGGGCATGAGTGTCAAGGACAGGAGGCACTAGCACCAGCTGGCTCCCAGCCAGGCCCTCGGGCCTCTCCAATCACCTCCAACAAGCACGGGCCGGCTGCCTACTGCTTCACCCCGCGGCTAAGCCTAATAGCAGACATCTCTATGCACTTTCCACGTGCCAGGCTCTGGCCCACGCTTTACACAGTACCTCAGTCACCCACGCAGCTTGTGGAGACAGCACGGCTGCTGCCCTCATTCACAGTCTGTCAGCTAACAGGTGGCAGACAGATAGACAGTTATCTGTCTCAGAGCTAGTGCTCCTGCCCACTAGGGTGAATCTGGTAACAGCCAGAGACTAAGCCAAACTTAGAGAATGGCAAGTGCGACACGTGAAAGCAATGAGGTGACCTGAGAAAGAATAACCTGGTGGAGGGAAATGTGTGTGGGCTCATTTGAGAGGTCAGGAAAGATCTCTCTGAAGAGATGACACATATTTGAGTGAGGGCCTACATGACAAGCAGCAGCACTGGGAATACAACAGTGGTGACAGCCAGTGTTCCTGAGGTAGGAGCAAGCTTGGCTGCCTGAAAAACAAAATGAAGGTGCTTGGGGCAGGGTGGGATGGGCACACGTTAGGAGACATTGGAGGCCTATTTGCTAAGCAGACGCAGATCGCCTGTGGGCCTGTGGGCCACAAGAAGGCTCTGAGTGATTTATTTCAGGCTCCTGTTGCCTTCTCTAAGTCAGTGGACTTGGCAGGCCTCCTGTCAACTGCTGTGCCAGCTACTTTCTGCCTCAGCAGAAGGGTCAAACCTGGCCCCTTCCACCTCATGGGCAAACATGAAGCTTCAGAACACAGCATCAGTCAGAAGCCAGAGGATATCCTGGCCTGTGGCAGAGAGTGGGTCCGACAACTCAGCTGTACCAAGCAGCACTGGGAGAGAAGACCTGGCCAGAGGAAGGGCCTGCTGCCTACTCAGCCACACTTCCCTTCACAGATTGGTAATGCGACCTTGGGTTTCCATGGCAGCTCCCTAGTGAGTGGTGGACATGAGCAAGGTCCCACTGGATGGCCTCCTTTCAGACCTCAGTCCCAGACCCTGCCTGTCCTTTGTCGCAACTATACACATGTCAACTCCGGGGTAGACACTGTTTTTGCCATGGGTATCTCCTCAGGACCTCTGCAGAGCCCAGCCTGAGACACTGCAGGAGGGAAAGAGAAGAACAGGCTGGGAAGGGGAGAGAGGTAAGGAGTGGGAATCTCTGTTTGGTTGGCATGGTCCTCGGGTGCCACACTGCAACCCAGACCCAGAGCTGGCCTTGCCTTCATTCTCACCCTCGTTACCCACAGCAATGTCACAAAGGGTCATGAGGGAAGAACAACACCTCAACAGTGCATCCTCAAGGGGCAGGAGGATGCAGGTGGACTGCAGATTGCAGGCCTCTCCTTCACTCCTAGGCAGAGTGCAGTGGGCAGACAGCCACGGTTCTTCCAACATGGCACTCACACCCCGCTGCTCTTGGGAACAGCACCCCAATTTTCTCTGGGGCCAGTTCCTCCTACTCTCCATCCTTGTCTTCACGTGGGGCTCTACTCATGAGCTCAGGGCCCAATCTTGGGCAGTAAGGGACCTCACCCATGCTGTATCAGGTCATTGGGAATAGGCTGGCCCGGCAAGGAGGGCTGAGGTGAGGTGAAGTGAGCTGGGGCCTTCAATGCTGCCTCCTGGAGCAACGGCTGGGCTGAGCCCCAGTAAACACCATGGGCCTCTCAGGGTGACACCACGGCCCTGGGGGCAATTCAGTCATTTTTTTGCTTATACTGGTTTGTGTTTGGTTTGAGCTATACTGAAAGAAGCCTGGCTAAAGTACTTTGTCACAGTTGCTGTGCCGTCCTGGGGCAGAAATCAAAGATCAGGAACCATAAGGGAACTGATGGCCTGGACAGAGGGCTGGCTGGAGAAGCACATGCTAGAGTACATACAGCAGAATGGTGATCCAGGAGGCAGCAGAGGGCATTCACTGAGTGGCGTCTCACCCTGTCTATTGCCTGAAACTTTTCATAACACTGAGTGGGAGGGAATGCTTTGTGTAAATTATACAACACATTTAGCTCTGGCTGGGATCTAGGGCAGAGTGTTTCTGACTGTGAACAGGAAAGGCCTGACGTGTGAACGTCCCAAGTCCTTGAGAAGCCTGTGTTTCAAGTCATTTGCTGGCCAGCAGGGGCTCCACCTCGTATCTTCATGAAGCAGTCTCTTAAAAGACCAGCAGCCACAGGTTCCACTTGAAAACCTGCTAGCTTTATTCCATCACCTCAAAAGCTAGTGACACCAGCACATTGATGACCTGCTGGCATTCAGGGTACCCTCTCTCCAGTATAGTATCACTACAGCAAAGCCTGTGCCACAGGGTTGTGTCTGTGTTTTCTACAGTGCACAGCTGATACAAGGTAGTCTGGTTCTCATATTTGGCCTGCACAATATTTTTGAAAAATGGTGTAAGTGGTCAACATTTAAAAACTAGAAAATTTCCTATAAACATCTAGAAAGCTGGGCTCTTAAAAAATTTTTAAAAATTCCAAGTATCTTGCAATGGTGGGCCACATGTCCACATGGCAATTAGGAGGGGCAGCTGAGGAGCACTGACCCCTTCAGACAGGCACGCTTGCCTGTGGCCACTGTTCCACCAGGGCCCTACACCTGGCAACCTCCTTCTGGTCAGGGCTCTGCTGCCCTGTTGCTGTGAGGGTCTGCAGCCACAGCAGGCCCATCCAAGGGGACAGTCTCTTTCTAACAGGAAGGAAGCAACGGCACAGAGTGAGATAAATACCGCCCTGATCTCCTGACCTCCCCCACTCTTTGATGGCAATTCTTCCACCAGAATTTCCCAGCCCTGCTTCAATCAATTTTACAAAACATACCCAGCACCAGCTGCACCTCTAGCTTAGTTGCCCCCCAAACAGGCTGAAGTTTGGAAGCTGTGACACCTTCCTTTACGTCGATGGGGTTGCAGGCATTTCTTTTCACTCACAGAACACCTCGGAAACACCAGGACCAGCTCTGCCTGGTCTCTAGTTCCCATGGACTAGAAATGTGACTTTGGCTACTTATTTATACAACAAAGCTTTTTCACAACAAGACTTCCAAAATTCATGTCTCAGGCAGGGGTGGGGGATGGCTGGGATGGGAATGGGCTCAGGCTTGCTTCCCATGGAAAGGGCTAAGGTTCTAGTCCCAAAGTGCTAGGCTGCTACACAGAACACTGGAGACTGAGGCGTGAGAAAAGAGATCAAAGTCAGCCTAGGCTGCATAAGGAGACCCTGGCTCAAAAAAAAAAAAAGGGCAAAACAAAAGCAACAAACAAGCCAGGAACTGGTGGCTCACACCTATAATCCTAGCTACTCAGGAGGCAGAGAGCAGGAGGATCAAGTTTCAAAGCCAACCCGAGGCAAACAGCTCAAGAGACCCTATCTCAAAAATATCCAACACAAAAAAGGGCTGGCGGACTGGCTCAAGCAGTAGAGTGCCTGTCTAACAAGCATGAGGCCCTGAGTTCAAACCCAACTACCCTGCAGGATGGACCTGGGACATACGTTAACACTTGGCTCCTCAGCCATGCCACGAGGCCACACCAGGCATTGAAGGTGGACGCAGGAGCACCAGCAAGGCTGCACACTCTTGGACTTCCCAGAGAGGGAACACCAGGCTGCACTGGGCTTGGGCCCTTTACAACCCTAGACGTGGTACTTTCTGAGACAGCTGCCCAAGCTGCTTCTCACTGAGCATTCAGAAAGTTCCCAGACTGGCTCCTAGACAGCAGCACATGGCCAGTGATCACCTGCGCGGCTTCAGATCTAGAGGCCACACCCGCAGGGCCCAGGGACCTTCTCTCCTCACTCCCCACCCCAAGCCCCCATCTGTCAAGAGAAGACTTAGAAATCTGTTGAAGCTGATGCTCAATAAAAAGGACCGGGTGCAGTGTATGTGGTGTGTATATGGGTGGAGTTATTCCCTCCGAACCTTAAGTGGAATTAACCTTTTCAAATCAGCAATGCTCTGACTAGGGATCTTCAAAAGTCCTTGGTATAATTTTGATTCATTTCAGAGACAAATTAATTTAGAACAGATTCTACAGCAGAAACATGGGCAAGCATGGGGGGGGGCGGGGAACAGGAGGGGGACCACACCCAGGAAGTAATGTGGAGAAAAGGTCCCCAGCTGACAGCAGTCCCATGGGCATTACAGTGTGAAAGATTTACCTGTCTGTCATGTTGAGTTTAGAGATTACATCAGCCTGTAAAATAAAACACACAAACACACAGACACAAAAACAATCCCTGGAGAACAGCCACGAAGATTAAAATGTCCATTAGTCCTTCACTACCAACTAATGAGGACATGTAATCTTCAGTTCCCAAACCACTGGAAAACTCAAGGCAACACCTGAGTTTTCGAGTTAGCATGCATTTGGCCATGATCCGGTCAGGTAAGGAGCAGAATGCTCCATTGTTCAAGCCCAGTGACTGCAGTCTCTTCTCCAAAGTGTATTCCCCTTTGACACTAGAGGCTAAGCAATGAATAAAGATTCATTCATGACAGAGATCTGTTCTGGTGCTGTCAAGGCAGCACTAAGGGTTAAAGCCAGGCAGAATGGGCTCCGGCTATTGAGAGAAGAAAGCAGCCAACACACAAAGAAAAATCTGCCCATCACCTGGATACCTGATGTCAACCTGGCTTTTAGCACCAGGGCAGGCGAACTTTCTGCAACTGACAATACAGTAAAAGAGTGGGCCAGGCATGGACATGCAAGATCCAAATCTAGACTCCACCTTCCTAGGTTTAGTCTAAGTTAATGCAAATTTACCAAAGCCCAAAGGCAGAGCACCCTGCTGGTGCCACTGCAAAGTGCTTTCTCACGGTGGAAAACCCAGAATATCTAATTCTACAGGTGGACAACCTGGAACTGGGCAAACACTTTCAAAAACACCTTTGATTTAAAATGCAAATTTGTATTAAAGAACAACCTTTAACTCCAATTTGGTCTGCCCAACAACACAAGTGACCAGCGATGGTTTGAAAGTTGCGGTGTGTATGCTCTCCGTTGTTTTTAGGTCTTCCCACTTAAGCCAGGATTGGTTTTCAAATAAAATGAAATGTTTGTGGGATTGGGGAGAAGATTCACTCAGTTCCAGGTACCAAAGTCCTCAGGGACACAAGAGATCTTCAGTCTTTGAAAGACATTTTCCTTACCTGACCCAGGAAATAAATTCCTCCACCTACTACAAAAGCAGAGATGGCTGTACCAAAAACAGCAAACAGAGTGATGGACCCGATATTCTGAAAGAAGTTACCCTGTAGAAAAGAGCAGATAGCAAAGACAATGAGAGGAGTGGCCCGTCAGCTGATCCTCACAAAGGGTAGGGCACTGTGGCTTGCTGGAGGCCTGAGTGTTCCTCCACCCCACACCTACTCACCCAGACCACTGTAATCGCTTCCCACCTGTCTCCTTAGGGTCCCAGCCCTTTCCCTTCTCTCTCTAATGCTCCCAAAATGTATTTTGCAAAATACAAACCTACCAATGTTGGAAATACAGGTAACATCCCACCCTGGCTGGACCCTGGGAAGGTCTCAGCTCATCTGACACCATGCTGCTCATTCTTCGAGTTCCAGTCACATGGGCACATCATGGTCCCTCTCTGCACAGAGAACTTTTATCATCCTAAGACCTACAGCCACTTCCACTCTTCCCTGGTCCCAAAGCCAGCAACCAGGTGGGGTTCTACTCTGTGCTCTCACACCACAGCTGTAGCTCTACATATTAGAAGACAATGACACCCGCCTTTCCCATGAGGGAAAGGCTCACTGGGGACAATGGCATTGTTTCTGCACAACAGCCACTGACACAGTGCCTGTCAGATGGAAGATGCTAATGCCCAGCTACTGAAGGAATCACCTGTGTTTCATAAACAAGGTCCAAAAATCTACACAGTTATGGTTTTTCATTTAATTAAGAAATAGTGCCATATTATAAGAATAACAAGACAGCCTGGCACAATGGCTCATGCCTGTAATCCTTGGGAGGTTGAGATTGTAAAGATCCAGGTTAGAGGTCAGCCTGGGCAAATAGTTAATGAGACACTGCTCCCCCCTCCACGCCATCTCCAAAATAACCAGAGCAAAATGGACTGCAGGTATGACTCAAGTGGTTGAGTGCCTGCTTTGCAACATGAAACCCTGAGTTCAAATCTCAGTCCCACCAAAAAAAAAAAGAAAGAAAAAAGAAAAATCAAGATAGTAGGTCATATTACCAGAAACTCCTTTTTGCTGTCCAGATCTTTTAAAGGATTACATCTCACTCAATGGGTACCCTCAAATAATATGACAGATACAATGTTTCCTTCCATGTATCCTTCACACTATTTAAGAGAAAACATCTGAATCCCAGAGGCATGAAAACACCTTCCAAATTTCCACAGTATTAAGGAAATAGTCTGCTGGTTAGAATCCTGTGGACTCCCCTTAGGAACCATCACCAAAGGACCTAGATAACCCTGGATTGTTGGTGTGGATGAGAATCCTGTGTTTTGCTCAGAAATTGTCAGGCCACAGACACCAGGAGCCACTGGGTCAAAGCTCACTTCAAACGAGTGTCCTGAGTGCCACACACTGTCCCACAGAGCACGTCGCAAGTCCCCTCAGGAAGCTGCACTGCAAAGTGGCTGGCCACCAACATGTGAAAGAACTTATCTGGCAGCCTGTGGTCTCTCATTCGATCCTGTGTTTGGTTTATCAATCTCTAGTGCGCGGTTGAAAATAACTCGAGGCAAACACAGTGATTTGTTTTTCTAAACAAAGAACTTTCATCTAGTGAGTTTTCTCTGCAAAAACTGCTTTATTTTTTATTTTAAAAACAGACTTGACTAATCACTCTTGGTCTGTTTATAGGGATCAAATTCTGATATGATTTACATAGTTGGCTAATATTACTCTGGATACTGAAAATTTACCCAAATTCACGTCACCCTGCTAAAAGACTTATCCCTCTGCTATATAAAGTTGATTTATCTGCTTCTCTCTGACATAATTAACAGGACTAGTAGTTCATGTCAACTGATAATTTTTTTTTGTTTTTTTGTGGGACTGGCGTTTGAATTCAAGGCTTTGCATTTGCAAAGCAGGTGCTCTACTACTTGAGTCACTCCTCCAGTCCATTTTCCTCTGGTTATTTTGGAAATGGGGTCTCCAGAACTATTTGTTAGGCTGGCCTCTGCTCTCGATCCTCCCGATCTCAGCCTCTAAGTAGCTAGGATTGCAGGTACGAGTCACTGGCACCTGGCCAAGCTGATGATAATCTTATGTGTTCCAAGTGCAAACTTACATTGGTAAATACAGCAATACTGAAATGAAACACTCAAGGTCAATCCTGACTTCTTGGAGGCAGGGAGTGGACAACAGCTTCTGCACTGGAATTCCCAACACATAAATCCCTTTCATGAAACTCACATTTCCTGATGGAAAGTCATTCTCAAAGGAGTGTTTTTCTAAGAAACTACAATCTTCCTCAATTTTGAACAAGTTTATCTTCCCACCTTCAGAAAAAAATTAGGAAGTAAAAACTTTACAGTTCTAACATTCAAAATGACATGTTCTCAAATCAAAATGAAACCAGTTTCCTCGGTACTGTTCTGAAATATTTTCATACTCTGCTCACAGTTCTTTGCAGAGGCATTGACCCTCAAGTTCTCTTTGTTTCCTTGCATTTAGTAATTCTCTGATGTTGGTAATGGGTCAGAAGACTGGGATCTTTTTTCCACATTAACCTTGCTTTTTCCTTTTTCCTTGGATGAACGCAACTTTTTAAAAAATCTACACTGAACATGTTAGGCTATTTTTGGTAGAAATAAAAGGTTTGATGTGTATGTTTTTACCGAAGCCGTCTGGATGACTTCAACTATTTAGTGCTATCATCGTTGCTCTAATGGTAACATTAACAAGTACCAGATAAAACAACAGGGTCGTCATCAGCAGCAAGCTGCGAGTATTCATTCGTCTAGGTAAATCTCCAAGCAACATAGGAAGTATGGTTTGGAGTTTTTGAGGTTTTGTTTTTAATTTTTATCTACCCCCAGGAGCCTGTAGGGGGCACCACATGATCAGACCCTTAGTCCTCTCGGCATCACGATTTCAAAAAATCACATTCACAAAATATCAAGACCTATTGTTACTTTTAAGTTAAATCAATTTATTTCAAAAGTGAAATGCCTCTCTATTTAAAGAACACATGCATAGGAGGGAAACTGAAGGCACACACAAGCTGGCTTCAAAGCAGAAGCTCTGGCCTCGGCAGGAAGCTTGCCCCTGGGGCTGGTGGTAAAGACCAGTAATGCCAGGGAAAAGCAGAGCCTGCATGGGGCTCTGATGCTGCTGACCCTCCAACTAGGAGGCAGGAACGGGAAAAGCAACTGTGGGATGAATGAATGGCCAGAGGAATTAGAAGACAAGCTAGATGAGGCTGGGATCCTGGTCTGGTGAGGTGAAGCTGGGTCAGAGAGAGCTGGGAGATGTAGTGGGGACTATCCACTAAGCGGTGAAGCCAGGCAAGGCACAGAGAGGAGCTAAGGAGAGAGAGAGGCTCACAGGGTGAGTGAGAGAACCAAATGCCCGGAGCATGTGTCTCTGCTGTCCAGGACACAGTCTGTCCTCTTTTTTTTTTTTTCCTGCAGTACTGGGGTTTGAACTCAGAGCCTCACTCTTGCTAGGTAGGCACTCTACCACTTGAGCCACTCTGCCAGTCCCACTTTTTTTTTTTTTAAATGTTGGGTATTTTTGAGATATAATCTTGCAACTATTTGCCTGGGCTGGCTGTGAATCTCAATCATCCTGATCTCTTCCTTCTAAGTAGCTAAGATTACAGGTGTGAGCCACTGGCACCCAGAACAGTCTGTCCTCTTAACATGTCAGTCTGTGTTCAACAAGAGTCACTGTATCATCTGTGTGCCATTTAAAATCCCCTTGGCCATCTTCCCAGGCAAAGCAGTCTTTTGCAGAAATGCTGATAATAGGCCAAATCGCCTGAAGCCATTCAAGGAGCCAATCGATCATGTCTGCACCTCTCCAGAAGCTGGGCACTGAGATCCAGCTCCACTGCGCACCCAGGAAGGCACACAGCCCAGGGCAAAATTAACACCCAAGCTCTCAAGGAATGTGTCCCACAGATGTGAGAAGCCACCAGTCCAAAAGCACCAATGTGTGCCCAAGTCTCACCTTGTGTAGTGAATATCCAGACTCAAAGATGATCGGTGGGAGCAAGAGCAGGAAAAACATATTTGGACGGAATGTCTCTTCCTCCTGCAAATTTAACATACAACTAAGATATCAACTTATCGATGAAGAGCAGAAATAACTCTTATTTCTTCTTGCCCAGCAGAAATGCATGATGTTTAAATGACTATATGATAATAAAACCAAGGGGAGAGAGAGTGCAAAAACAAACAAAAACTTTACAGTGGTAAAATGCAGAACAAGCGATTTTAAAGGGTGACTGGCAAAAGAAATAGCACAATGAACTACTTCCAAATACAGTGGTATGCTTTTTATTCCTTATTAAGGAAATTAATTTTAATATAGTAAATTTCAATTCGGATACAAGAGTTTCAAAAATATATCCACAAATTGGGGCCTTTCAGGGAAATGGCCTGTAATACCAGCACTTGGGAGGCAGAGGCAGGACTGTGAGTTTGAGGGCATACATAGCAAGACCCTGCCGGTTGCAAACAAGCAAAACACAGCCCTGCCTTCTAAAGAGCCTTGCCTCTTTCTGCATGTTGTGTTCTGCAGGAACACATGGCCATGCTCCTCTGCCAGTCCCACTTGATGCCCTGTAACCTGGGAGGTGGCAATGAACCCTCACCAGGCTTTCAGACTAGAATATGAATTGACTTTATGAAAGGTGATCTAGACAACAGCTATCTTTGGGGGAAGAAATAGTGGAACCTTATTGTCTGTACTAACATATCTCTTTCCTTGTTGGTGGGATTTAGGGGAGATATGTATGGGCCTCAAGTCCAAAATGGCTACTGTAATCCTGACACTATTCAATGCTGCAAACTCAGGCCCTCTTCCTATCACTATTTCCATGTCACAATTGTAACAATTTGATTTCTGGTCAAAACTTGCATTCAAAAGAAAGACTACAAGTATTCTTTTTTTGTTCTTTTGACTATATGTATTCTTACAGATGTTCAGCTGTTTCCATAAGGACTGAAATAACATTTTAAATAGGCTCGGAATAGAAGCAAATGATGACTTCTGAAAATACCCTATTAAGTCTTAAAATAGCAGCACTACCCAGAGCTCATGACTCAGACTGAGCCACTGAAAAAGAAATGGGCTGCATACTATGCCTGGAGGGCAGCCTGTTCCCAGGACCCGCTCCGTGGGAGGTTGTACAGGTTCCTTCAGAGATTCGAACTAAGCCCTCTGGGAAAAGGGAGAAGCCACCTGTAGTAGGGATGCATGGCCACCCCCTCCCCTTCACGCCCTCCAGGAACCTCAGTGCCCTAACTTGGAGATGGAGTCTTTGCAGGCGTAGAATAAGGACTGTGGTAAAGTAGGGATGGACATGAGATGACACTGGTCTGGGGTGGGCCCTAAACCCAAAGCAAGTGTACTTGTAAGAGTCAGAAAAGGACACAGGGATTCATGGGGAAGATGCATGGAGGCAAAGGCAGATCTGGGAGCGATGCCTGCCACCTGAACCCTTTAGCAGCCAGAAGGTGAAGAAGACCGAAAGGGATCACAGTCCTGCCACTGCCTCCCAAGTGCTGGCATTAAGGCCATTTTCCTGAAAGGCTCAAATTCGTGGATATATTTTTGAAACTCTTGTATCCAAATTGAAATTTACTATATTAAAATTAATTTCCTTAATAAGGAATAAAAAGCATACAACTGTATTTGGAAGCAGCCCTTTTGACACTTTCTCAGCTTCTGGCCTCTAGACTGTGAGGGAAGAAATCTTCATGGATTTAAGCCACCCAGTGAGCGGCAGGAAGTTTGTCATGTGGCAAATATGCCACTTACAGAGAAGTGATGTCTCAGAAAGGTCCCAGCTCCTTTGGGCAGTGTCTCAGGTGATTTTAGGTGTGTCCAACACCACTGCCAAGCAGATTGAGATCAGCCCCCGTATTGTCCTTTTCAGTCCCACTAAGCCAAGGAGGACACCTTGCCTAGAGCTGTCATGGCCAGACCCTCTCTGTACTGTGCTCTTTTGGACACAGGCAGCAACTGAATCCCAGAGGCTTTGTTTTTATTACACTTATGTATAAAAACAATTTGGGAGCATGGGGTGTAGCTCAGTGTAGAACACACGCTTAGCATGCTCAGGGTGGTGAGTTTTATCTCCAGCACCAAACAAAACCAGCTAAACAACCAAACACATATATACATGGAAATGTCACAATGAAACCCAATCAAAAAACAAAAGGGCTAGTGGAGAGGCTCAAGGTATAGGCCCTGAGTTCAAGCCTCAGTACTGCAAAAAAATGAAATTCTGACACGTGTTACAACATGAATGAACCTGAACCTGGAAAACATTATGGTAATTAATAAGCCAGACAATGAAGGACAAACTGGCACAACCGTACTTATGCGGGGAACCATAGACAGAAAGTAGGTAGAAGTTAATTTACCTGGGCTGGGGGGAGGGGAGCAGAGAACTGTTTAAATAGGGACACAGTTTTTGTGATGATGAAAAGTTCTGGAACTAGAGTAATGATGGGTATATAACACTGAATACATTTAATGTCACAGAACGGTATGCTGGAAAAGGGCCACAATGACAAATTTGGTTATATATGTTTTATTATTAGATATTTTTAAAAACTTCTGAACATATAAACACATGAGAAAGCAAATTGATATAAAGAAAAATATTGGCTGGGGTGGAGCTCAGTGTACAGAGCCTACCTAGCATACGCAGGACCCTGGGTTCCATCACAGTACATAAAAAAAAAAAAAAATAGGGAGCTGATGACAGTGTAGATAGAAGGCAGACCCAGCAGGGCAGTTTGGGAACAGAACTTCACGGAAGAAAAGACCAGGCTCCATGGCTCCCTGTGTGCCTGGGGTTTCCCGACTGCTGTCCTACTTCCCACTCTGACTTCCCACAGGTGCCCGCTCCTCCAAGACACCTGCCCAGCTATCCACCCTAGGAACCTCACCTTGTCTAAGGTTAGCCGCTGGCTGCCAGGATGGCTCTTTCAGCATTTAATCCCATCCATCACCAACTCAGCTCAGCTGTCTACACTGCCAAATGCATTACTATCATTTTATGTTGGATAGTAACACCTCCTGGGAAATAAATTCACTAATCCTGCAGTATATAAAACAAAAACTAAAGGCAACCTCCTCTCCCCCTACGCTACTATCTAGAGCAGAGGTGGAAAAGACAAAGGTTTCCTAAGGCTGCACTGCACAACTTCACATAGGAGATGTCACTGTGGCAGCTGACCTGACTGCTGGCTGTGTGTTAAGACTTTCTGCTTTTCTAGAGAAGGCAGAAATTCACATTTTATGTGAAATCTCCAGAATTTTACATAAATTAATAATATTTAAAAATCAAACTAACAATATTTAACTGTTTTAAAAATCAATTCAAGCTGGTGGCTCACGCCTGTAATCCTAGCTGTTCAGGAGGCAGAGATCAGGAGGATTAGGATTCAAGGCCAGCCCAGCAAACAGCTCGAGAGTGGTGGAGGGGCTCAAGTGGTAGAGCTTCTGAGTTCAAACTCCAGTTCCACAAAACCAAAAGCAAAATCAAGTGGTAGAGCATCTGCCTAGCAAGCATGAATCCCTAAGTTCAAACCCTAGTACTGCCAATAAATAAATATCAATTCAAATTTTGGTCAATTAATTTTAACTTAAATAAAATGGGTCAGTGGGTGACGTGTGCACATCAGTCCAGAGGTAGAGGGCTTCCAGCATGTGGCCCTGGCCTTAGGAGGGACCCTGTCATGGCTCACTTTAACCAAGGTGCACCAGGTAGAGACAGTGTGTTCCTCCCGCCCCTTCCCTCTGTCCCTCTCCCATGAGGAGAGGTCCATAAATACCAGGCCTCAATACACACTTAGAATGCTTGTCACAGATAAAATATTTCCTGGATAATGTCATTTGTTTCTTGAATATTATTTTAAGTTTCAAATTGTGTTTCAGGATAGACTATAAAGCTCATTTTGCAAATTTTATAGTCAACAGTTTCTCAGGGAAGTTAATATGAGCACCTAGGCACTGTGTTACAGTAGGAGGGCTCCAATGTGGTAAGCTGAAACCACACAATTCCCTCAAAATTGACCTAATTTCCTCCACAAAATCAACTTTGTAACATACCCATTAATCTCTCTCTACTCAACATGGATGTTCAAGTTTAGGCTGAAATTTGTCCTTGTACCCAAGATAATGCTCCCATCCTGACAATCGCCAGGTAAACACAGGAAGTGGACAGTAGGTACAATCTGGGTGGTGGTATGGGGCAGAGGGACTGAAGGCAAGACCAACTCAGCCACTCTCTAGTTCTGACACTGGATGTTCCTGGCCTCTCTGGGTGCACTTTCCTCATCTGTACACGAGGTGGTAATTCACCTCCAGTGTTGCCGAGATGCCAGCAGGGCTAAAGCACAGAAAGCTGAGCGAGTTCCACAGTGCTGGGCAGATGTGGCCTGTCGCCCTCTGCAGTCAGGATGGACTGGAGCACTGACCACTGCTTAATGTTCAATGCTAATTGGTCTCCTTCAGTAGCAGGACAGTCTAGGATTATAAAGATGGAAGAAACAATGTAACATGATCCCAGTGTCCCCCCCACTTGAAACAGTGTAAGATTTATGCTTTTTCCAAAAACTCAAAGTAGAGGTCTCACCGTGAATCTACAGAATGTTTAATGACTTTTAGTGGTAGAACGCCTGCCTAGCAAGCACAAGGCCTTGAGTTCAATCCCCAATACCAAGGAGGTGGAGGGGTGTGACCAATGGGACAATATAAACCACTTCACTGACAGTCGAGAGATGATAAAGCCAGCGGATGCTTAATGCTAAGAAAATTAATGACAACCAAAAATTGTGATGATGCTACAAAATGAACAGGTGGGCAAACCTACCTTCCAATTTGCCAGTTTTTTAAATTCTATTATTTTTATAACTGCTCCCATGAGAATACCTAGAAGAGAAAACGTAAAGCTTAACATAAATTCAAGCTGTGACAAAAATGACCCAGGATTATTATTCTAGAGAAACTAAGTATTACTCATTTGATCTGTAAGTGGTTTTCATGGAGTTTGCAAACTTTATGTCTGAAAACACAATGGGAATTAGTGTGAAGTGTTAAGATTCACATGAGTTTCTTACATCTCAGACAAACACTATGATGAAGTCTACAGAAATCTGGGAGTGGGGGTAGGGGGAGCCTTACAAGGCCACTTAGCCGGGCATGGACGATGTGACACCTCTTTTTCTATGTCCACCCATTTTCAAAGTGAAATGACGAAGCTTATAAGCCAAGCTTGCTCTGTGTTTATTCCTACCATTAAAAAGGAGAATGAACCCAAAAGCTGGGCATGGTGGTATATAGCTGTAATCCCAGCACTCAGGAGGCTAAAGCTGGAAAATCACAAGTTCAAGGCCAGCCTCTACTTAGTGAAACCCTGTCTCAAAAAAACAAAACAAAATCTAAGATCACTTTCTTGGATTCAGATGGCAGCTCTAAGTTGAATATTCAGTTAGAAATAAAACCCAAAGGCTGAAAATAACCCAAAGTAAGAGTTGTGTGAAGTTCCTGGAAGAAAATAAACCATCTGAGTTCAGCATGTTTCTATGAAGTGGACAGGCTCATCTTTCTCACCTAAAGCACCCACCAAAAAGGATTCCCCAAGCAGCATGGCGGGCACAATTTATGACTACAGGCCCACTTGCTAGATAAACGATTCTCTTATCTGCTGGTTCATCAGAACCAAAGAGCTTTGCATAAAGTAAACACGTGCAGGCAGGACACACAAAATCACAACCTCTGGAGAGAGGGGTGACACCAAGCAAGCTGCAGATGGCTGCCATCTGCCATCTTGGGCACCAACAGGGGCCCAAGAAGTGCATCTTACTGGGTGGGGGAGATAATACTAAAACACAGAAGATTATCAGGAAAAGGACACACAACTGCTATATGTGTGTTGGGGGTAGTTTGAAATGAATGGGGAATTTTAACTATATAAGTCAACACTATTTAAACATTAAACAACAATAAAACTATTTTGACAAAAAGAAAGGGACCAAGACAAATGCAGCCAGGCTGTAACGGGGACATGAGTGTATTTTCAAGGCCAGCGGTGGTACATTCACCTGCCTGGCAGTGGGGATGCTGATATCAAGTCGGCTCCTGTTCGGGTGCCTCCATACCTCCTGTTTTCTCGTTTTTTTTAAACTAGGTATAAGGCTTTAAGGAGTTTTAAAACTTTTTATTGGCCAAAAACTTACAAATACTATGCAAAATGTTGTGAGTAAGAAAAAAGTCTCTTTGATCGTACCCCATCCCACTCCCATCTTTGTTCTCTCTGTTCTCCCTGACAGTAATGAACCACCATGGTAAGTTTGGGAAATACTGTACCATCCTTCTCCATCTTATAATTTTATAAACAGCCATACAGTTCTGGCCTGATATGTGCCTGCACATGAATGGTGCTCCCGAGGGTACCTGTTTATGAAGTTTATGATGACCTAAGGTATCACTTTACAACTTGGATTTTGCTCAGTGTTATGTCTTAAGAGATGGAGTCAGAGATTGTTACATAACAAGCTGCCCCAAATCCTTTGACCAGATCAATACACGATGTGGAATAGGTATGTCTCCAAAGAAGACACACAAGTGGCCAAAAACCATGAGCAGATGCCCAGCATCCTACATCATTACAGAAGGACATATCAAAACCACAATGAGGTATACTTCCTACCACTAGGATGGCTAGAATAACAGTAATAAAAAAAGGAAGACAACAAGTGTTGGCAAGGACTTGCAACCCTTATATAGGACCAATAAAATTTACAGGTGGCTCCCACCTGTAATCCTAGCTACTTGGGAGGCCGAGATCAGGAGGATCATGGTTCGAAGCCAGCCCAAACAAACAGTTCGAGAGACCCTATCTTGAAAATATTCAACACAAAAAAAGTGGCTCAAAGGTGGAGCACCTGCCTAGCAAGTGTGAAGTCCTGAGTTCAAATTCCAGTACTGCCAAAAAAAAAAAAGTTAAAGTTACCAAAGGACCCAGCAGTTCTTCCCAAGACAGTTGAAAACGGTTCGTACAGAAATTTGCACACGAATGTTCGTAACAGGAAAAGGTGGGGAAATCTCGATTATTCAGTAATGGATAAACAAATGTGGTATAGCCATACAAAGGCATATTATTCAGCAATGAAAATGAAGTTTTGACAGATGCCAGAACATGGGCCCATCTTGGAAATATGCTAAGTGAAAGAAGCCAGAAATAAATGACTACATTTTTAACCATTCTATTTGTATGAAATTTCCAGAACAGGCAAATCTAGAAAGACAGAAATGGTTGTCCAGGTCTAGGGAAGAGGTTTGGGGATGGTCACTAAAGAGTATGGGAGTGGGGGGGCTCCTGCTCAGGTGATGAAAACGTTCTCAAATGAATTACAAAGACAGTTGTGCCACTGTGAATATACTAAAAGCCACTGCGCTGTACATGTGTTATATGTATCTCAATAAAAATGCTGCAAAAAGTCACAAATTAATTCCATGTATCTGAAACATCCAGAAGAGGCAACCTTATAGGACAGAAAGCAGATCTGTGGTTCCCAGGGATGTGGGAACCCTATCCTATGGGGATAGGGTTTCTTTTTCAGATGATGAAAATATACTGTAATTAGAGGTGACAAGCTACAAAACCCTGAATTAACTAAAAGTCACTGAGCTGCACACTTTCAAACGGTGACATTTATGATTTGTGAATTATATTCCAGTTTTTAAACAAGTCACAGTCTTTTGAACCATCCCCCCACCGACAGTCAACCATCTGCTGTAAGAGCCCTACTTCATGGGGATGTCTGCACGTGCCACCCAATCTAAGAGTGTGTCCCTAGGGCACCTGCAGAGACTATGAATGGCTGGAATGTAAGGGTGGCCATTTTTATCTCTTCAGTGTTACCTCAAAGTGGCCGCACCCCTTCACACCTCCACAGTTTTGCCAAGGCTGCACACGGGCAATCATCTGTTAACATTTCTGCCTGTGTGAGGGGCAAGACACTGGACCTCAGCGTCGCGATTTGTGCTTGCAGTCAGATGGGCCTCTGTCCGTGGTGACTGGTTTCATTTTTAAAGTGGGTATTTTTTCTGCTCTGCTAAACCTTACCTTTCCTCTCCCTTTGCAGATGCAGACACTGCACAGATACACGTAACTACATGCAAAGCAGTTACATCTGAAAACCAGTGACTGTTCTATTGTTCAAGCCTATGGCCACATTATCATCTGTAAGGTGCTAAAAAGCTTTGTGAAATATGGCACAGTGCTGTTAGCATTATCACCTGGAAATCCATTAGGGACTTGTCCCAGGACTAAACTATGTGCAGCATTAAGTTAGCAAATGTGCACTTTGCTTCTTGAGACTGAGATACAAAGTAGGTTAAAATGATCAAAATTCATTTCTCTCTCTCCCTCCCTCCTTCCCTACCTTCCTCCTTCCCTTCCTTCTTGGTACTGAAGTTTGAACTCTGGGCCTCAAGCTTGCTAGGCAGGCACTGTACCATTTAAGCCACTCTGCCAGCCCCAGGGAAAATTAATTTCTATCACACCATTGGCCACCAGATGGAAATAATCCCTAGTGTATATTCCTATCAGTAAAAAGAACTGAATAGTGCACCCTCATTTCAAATTTTTATTAATTTTATGAAAATGCTACTGTACTATATTTTTTGCTTTTGTTTCTGTTTTGAGATAGGGTCTTGCTACATTACTGGGACTATAGGCATGAAACATTGTGCTCAATTCTGTCCTATTTTAAAATATACACAAAAATTCAAAAATTACAAAAGAATGAGATTAAAAATAAATAGAATCATGTCAGGTGCTGGTGGCTTACACTTCTAATCCTAGCTACTCAGGAGGCACAGATCAGGAGGACTGCAGTTCAAAGCCAGCCACCCCAGGGAAATAGTTCTTGAGACCCTATCTCAAAAACACTCAACACAAAACAGGGCTGGCAGAGTGCTTCAAATGGTAGAGCAGTACCTGCCTAGCAAGCCCCAGTACTAAGGAAAAAATATATTTATCTATATTTATATAGATATAGATAGAGATAAAAGCAGGGTAATAGTAAGAGTCTATTGCTCTGTGGCCCTGTGGCAAGGTGGTTTGCATGCAGCGCTGAGAAGGCTCCCAAGGCTCAGAAAGCAGCAGTCCTCTGAGATGAAACAGATCTCTGCCAGGAAGGCATGAGAAAGTATGGAGAAGAAGCAGGCGAGCAGGAACTGATTCCACGGGACTGGCAAGACCACAAGGGAGCTGGCAAAGGGTCAGCTCAGCATCACTGAGCAGCCTGCGGCTGGTTAACAGCAGCAAGTGCTCTTGCAGCAATGGGGGATGATGGAATTCGTGAACTACAGGACAAAATGCCAACACTTAGCCAGCAAAGGAAAGGCGCCCAGTGAGGCTTGACCTGCAGGAACAGGTGGAGTCCCCTGCTCAATGCTTATCATCACAAAGGATCAAGAAAGGAGGCTAAGAAAGTTGGGTCAGTCATCCCAGGGGGAAAGTGCAATCTCTTGCCTTATTTCCCAACTTCAGTCAGTTCTTAGACCCAGAAGACAGAGTAAAAGGAAAGCCAGGTCCGTAAAGAAGGATGCTGAGAAACTGGAGCAGGTAAACCAGTGATGATGGCCACTCCTTCCCTAGAGAGCCCCACAGTGGCTCTGGGGAGGTCATAACATCCCCACTAAGGAAAGGACAACAAATAGCACCTCTGCTTCTAGCACTAAGAAAGGGGACATCAAATGACCACTCAGCTAGAAATGCTCTTCATAAGCTGAGTGGTCATACCTGCCAAGTTCTCAGGCCAGGTGGGTCCAGCAGCAAACCACTGTAAAACTTAAGTGTTGCATAGAGGTAAGCCCTGTGTAGGTCTAGAGGCACAGATAGGCTGTGTGAACAGGTGGCCCAGACTCCTGCGTCATCTACCACTGTTAACTTCAACACTTCTCCCTCACCTCCTACGTACAGCATCATTGCGAGGTTTTTTTGTTCGTTCACAGTTCTGGGGATTGAAACCAGGGCCTTCCATGTGCTAGGCAAGTACTCTGCCAATTGTGCTATGCCCTCAGCCCAGGGCAAGACTTCCTCCCATCCCATGTCAGCCACACGATCTGCCACATCAATGAAGAAATGCATGTTGAGGACGGGGAGCTTTGGCAAACTCCCAGCCATTCTACTCCATCCTCAATTCTGAAGTGATGACCTAGAGTTCATCCTACCAATTCTGGTGCCAGAGAGAAGAGGCAGCCATCTTCACCACATGACTGCTGAGATAAGAGCTTGCTCACCAGCCATAGATCCTGCCAGAGAGTGAAGCCCAACATGGAGTTGAGAAATGGAGAACTGATTCCAAAAGCCTTGACCCTGATCAGTCAGAAGCCAGCATTACCTGTGGTTTTTTGGTTACCTGAGCTAGTATGTGTACAGCCCCATCCCCACCAATTAGAGTGCACTTAAATTGAGTTTTTTTCCTTCGAATGGTATGGTTCTGTATTAAGATGCTTTTAGCTATAAGTAAAAGAACACATATTAAAAGGGCTTAAACAATAGGTGTTTATTATCTCATACAACAGCACTGATATAATGGGTGCTTAGAAACTGCTTTTTCTAAATGGCACTGACTCCCTTCTTGGGCACGAAAGTTAGCCAAAAGCAGGGTAAAGAAACCTGACATCCTTGCCTCCATTTTGCCTCTGTCTCTTGCTCTGAGTTTCTCTCTCCCTTGTAGTCACTCTAGATACCAGAATGACAAGACTGATTAATAACACCTTTATGACAAGGGACTGAAACTACCCCCAAAGAATGAATCAGCAGAGCCTAGAGGACAGACCACCCTCCAAATGAGGACAGTTACCTACAGTGTTGAGGCTGCACCTGAAGCAGAACAAAACATCTCATGGGAATCAGGTTATTCCTTTCAAGTGACGAGAGCAATAACACCTCCAGAATCCCTGCAGAACCAGAACTGAGATAATCAACCAGACCACACTTTGCCTAGGACTACCCACAATTCTTCCTCTATTTAAATGTAAAGCTCATGTCAGTGACCCAAAGGTGGGCTCAAATGGTTACTCTCCCTCTTTCCCCAATGTGCCTGTGATGTAAACAAATAAAAAATTAAAAAAAAAAGAATTACCCTTTTAATTTCCATGTGCACCACACTTAAAAAAACACTAACTGTAATTTTTATAATTAAGAAACTGTGAAACTGACCACAAACTGTAAATTCCATGAAGTAGTTTTTTAGGCCTTTACCGAATGCCCCAGGAGTGGGTCTTGTTAGCTGAGGATGAGGAATACGAGAAATGGAGAACAAGGACCCTGAGGAAAACTGGCTTCCAACTCTGTACTTAAGATCAATATAGCCAGCAGTGCCTGTTCCCTAAAATATATGTTGCCTGGAGGCTTTGGGCTTAAAAGAGACGGGAGCATGACCACTCACAGGCCCGAACCTGGCACTTAGCAGTGCTGGGAGGAGCAGGGAAAACATAGGGGCTCTGGAGCAGGACAGCAGGAATGCAGGTGGTGAGAGGGAAGCAGAGGCCGATGAACAGTCTGAATATTCTCTCCCAAGACTAACCTAAACCACAGCTGTGCTGTGAAGGAATTATCACCCAGTAAACAAGATCAACAAGACAGAGCAAATCACCGTAGAAACCGCCAGTGGTGATAGGGAAAACCAAGTGCCAGCAGGCAAGTGGAAACTAGTAAGAGTAACCATGACATAATAAACTCACGAGAGCCCTGGGTGACCTTAGGAAAACTGGTTACTGTGCCTTAAACATCCCTACCATGTTTTAGCCTTAAATTTATTTTATTTTAATTAATTTATTTATTTGAGTGAAAGAGCAGCAGTTTATCAAGCAGAGAAGAAAAGTCTCCTTACAGGAAGGATCTCAGGTTGAGCCCTAGCCTAAAATTTAATACCACTTAAAGTCCCTGTTTCAGGCTGGGGATGTAGCTCAGTGACAGAGTACTTGCCTAGCATTTGGAAGGGCCTAGGTTCCATCCCCAGCATCACAAACAAAACAAAACAAAACCCTCAAAACCCAAACCAAAATAACTGGACTTCTACAGCATGGTATAGTGGCACATACCTGTAATCCCAGCACCCAGGAGGCTGAGGCAGGAGGATTTTGAGTTTGAGGCCGGCATGGGCTAGGTAGTGTGACCCTGCCTCAAAAAAACAAAACCAGGGCTGACAGAGTAGCTCAAGTGGTTGAGCATCTGCCTAGCAAGTATGAAGCCCTGAGTTTAAACTCCAGCACCACCAAAAAAATAATAATATTATTGAAAAAAGAAAAAAAAACCAAACCCAAATCAGAAAATAGAAAAAAGTCCCTGCTTCTTCCTTCACTGACCACTTCAACCCCACATAGGTGTTCATGCCTATTATTACCTGGATCCATGCCAAGTAGCTAGAAGTTAATTATCTAACAACTTTACAGGAAATGAAAGAGAAAATAAGTGAGGTAGAATGGAATGCTCTCTGAGGAATCTAGATCTGACACTAAGAGAGCCATTTCTCCCCACTAAACTGTAAAGTCAGACTCCCTTTTGATTCTATAAGCTAAGAGTCAATGACTTGCCTTGGTTGAGTTACATATCAGCAGCAGAGATCAAGGTGCCCCAAGGTGGTGAGAAGTCAAAGGCCTCAGAGATGAACTTGCACATGACCTTTAGGAGGTCAGCCCCTTTCTCTGCACCCTAGTGTCCTCTTCTGTGAGGTGAAATCATGCCCCGTGGTGTGCTGCAGTTCAGGTGTCAAGGGGGCACTGGCAGCGATGGTGGGCACTGTGACATGTCAATGTAGGACCACCAACAGCACTTACCTAGAGAAACAACGGCAACACTCTCAGGCAAGAAGTGCAGTCTGTACCGGATCAGCAAATGCACCAATATGATGCAGATGGCTGTGGGAAAACACAAGACTCTGTTTACAAAGCCCAGTTTTGAATAATAAAAACCAAGCTCAAGACAGTGGTCATCTGGGAGGAAGGGAGCAGAACAACAGGTAATTGTCAATGACCCAGAGCTGTCTTTCTTTTCTTTTCTTTTTTTTTGGTGGTACTGGAGCTTGAACTCAGGGCCTACTCCTTGAGCCACTCCACCAGCCCTTTTTTGTGATGGTTTTTTTTGAGTTAGGGTCTCGTGGAACTATTTGCCCAGGCTGGCTTTGAACCCAGACCCTCCTGATCTCTGCCTCCTGAGTAGCTAGGATTACAGGCGTGAGCCACCTGTGCCCAGCACTGTCTTATTTCGTAACACGTTTCTCACATTTTCTCTGGGTCTTTGTATGCCTGGACTACTTTGTTTTTCAGTGGTTAACTTTTTAACCACTGTAAAAGCTGTAAAACCTTGTACGGACATTTAATACTCAAACTTTGCTGATTATGAGAAATGATCTGACTCTTTTGAAACATTTATCAGCTGGAAAACTCTAAGCAGTGAAGAGGTCAACGAAACCGCTTTTACACAAATAGACTGCAACAGATTATGCAGACATACAGTGTTTTGTTACCATGTGACAGCTCTCTTTTATCATAGAAGGAAGGGTGTTTTACAAACAGAAAAAAGTAAATCCTTTGGTTTGGTGACAAGAAAATCAAAAAAGATTTGAAGGTGTGACACTCCTTCCCCCCAGCTGGCTTCAACAGTCCCTCAGAAGCCAGCACTATGCTGCACATATCCCAAACACTGTCTTCTTTCACCCCTGGTGCCCTCTCAACTGGCTGTCAGATCCATTCTCTCCTTTGCTTGTACGTGGGAACAGGTAGGCTTAGAATGCTGCACCACCTGTCAGCGCTGAGCACTGAATCTGACCCCAGCCCTGTGATCTGAAACATGGTACACTGGACCATCTCCCTTTGGGCTACTGCCAGCAGTCCTCGACCTCAAAAGGGAATAATGCCTGATTGTCCCCACAGGACCCAGGGATTCCATCATCAAAGAAGATGCACAAAGAAGTAATTCTGGGAAAAAAAAATACTTCCACATAAATAATTGCAAATGAAATCCCACAGCCCTAATGTTAATATGCATGTCTCTTTTTATTGGGCACCTACCTACTGGCCATCAATTACATCTCATTAGGCACAGTATTGTCTTAATGGTACTAAAAATAATTTCATTTTTAAGGGAATATTTAAACAATGTGCATAGCTGTCAACCAGCCACCCTCAGAGCCCCACAAATTCTCTCTTCAATCCCACCAAAAAGCACCAGGTGGCCAGAGAAAGGAACAGTTGTAAATAAAGAAATCTTGTCCTCTTTTCATTCTGTGCTTTAAACTATCAATCTGTGATGTTCTTTTAATATAAATATTTAACCCAGTTAGAAAATCCTACATTAAATACTAAGACCATGAAAAAAGTCCCAATACACAGGATGGCTAATGAGCCCACTGCCTAGAAAAATTAAATAAAAAGAAAAAAAAAAGTCACACCTGAGGAGCAAATAAGCAGACAGAAAACTGAATTCGTTTCTGCTCTTTGCATCAAGCTAGATTGTAAAAAATTTATTTGAAAAATTATTATCAGACATAAGCAACTATTTACAAGTATAAGAGCAAAAGGAAAGCTGTCCATCAGTAGGGACAATGCTGGTAAAGACTCTCAGCCACTAAATCAATGCTCTCATCAATGCTGGTAAAGACTCTCAGCCACTAAACAGAGGAAGGTCCAAAGCACAGTCTGCAGAAAGGGGGAGAGTATTTGTGAATCCTGTCTGACAGGGTCTAGAACCTAAATACATAAAGTCTTACAGTTCACTGACAAAGAGACAACACAATTTAAAAGCGGGCAAAGGGCCTGACAGACATTTCTCCAGAAGAGAAACACAATGGCTAATAAACCCATGAAACCACTCAACATCAGTAGTGACAGGGAAGTGCAAATCAAGAGCACAATGAGGTGCGACTTCACACTCACTAGGATGGCTGTAATTAAAAACAGCAACAATAGAAACCCTTGTAAAACAGTGCAGGTTCTGTGGAAACCAGTTGGGCAGTTCCTGAGAGACTTAAACAGAGCAACCATTCCTCTGACAATCCAATCCCAGGTCAATATATATCCAAGAGAAATCAAAGTTCACTTCTACACCAAAACCTGCACACCAACTTTCACAGCAGCATGTCACAACAGCCAAGAGGTGGAAACAGCCAGTGTCCATCAACTGATGCAGGAAGGACCATATGCAGGCATGCACACAGTGGACTAGAACTTGGTCATAAGATGAATTCTAACACAAGCTACCACATGCATGGACCTTGAAGACGTTACACGAAGTGAATAAGCAAGTACAAAAGCCACACTGTATGATTTTATTTATAGGAAATATTCTGCACAGGCAAATTCCTAGAGACAGAAAGCAGAACTGTGGTTGCTAGAGGGAGGGGGTGATGGAAATGTTCTGGAAATAGACAGTGGTGATGGTACACACACCACACTGTGAATACAGTTAACACCACTGGATTGTATTCTTTAAAATTATTTAAATGTAAGTTTTAGCCAGGTGCTTGTGGCTCACGCCTGTAATCCTAGCTACTCAGGAGGCAGAGATCAGGAAGATCACACTTTGAAGCCAGCCCAGGGAAAACAGTTCTCGAGACCCTATCTCGAAAAAAACCCATAACCAAAAAGAGCTCCTGGAGTGGCTCAAGGTATAGGCCTAAGCTCAAACCCCCAATACTGCAAAAAAATAAAATAATTTCACAGTGACCACTTCCTCGTTCTCTTACCTAAGGCAGCCATGAAAACAACACCCCCTCTGCGTCCGGTGCTGTGCCATTCTCACGGGCAGCCTGTCATTAAACTTTGCCTGCTGGACATGACAGTCTCTCGTGAGCTTTCTTTTGCAAGTGGCGTTTTCCTAACCAAAAGGAAGTTTTACCTTTGTTTTACTACAATAAAAAATATGAGGTAGAGCTAGGAGTGGGGGTACAGCACTTGAGAGGTCAAGGCAGGAGAACTGCAAGTTTGAGGCCAGCTTGGGATATATATAGAGAGACACTGTCTAAAAAAACAAAGAATCACCAAGACATTCTGTGAGATGCAAAAGCAAGATATACAGATATACAACCCTGCAAGCCAGGTATGTAATGGCACTTATGTGCTTATGAATGTACATATGTACAGAAACACACAAGTGCATGTTTTCAAGTACTCTTGGGGGGGAAGAGAGTAAGAGCTAAAACCCTCTGTGTGGTAGGGAGGGTGTATACAGCATTCTTCATGCTGGAAATGATAATTATGGTAAATATATTAAAACACAGACGTGCCAACTTTAATAAGTCCATTAAGTTTAATGGCTCATAAAACGTGTGTGCCAGGTGATGTTAATTGTTAACTCTAAGGCAGTAACATGACTCAATGTTGCTTCTTGTGGAGTCAAAGATCAGCAAGGGTTAAATCCAAGCCCACTGATTTGAAGCGTCTAAAAGTCTAAAGTAACCTTAGCCAAGGGGACAAACTATACTACCATAACATCCTTACGGGACATTTACTGAAATTGCAAACGAAGATGACAAGCCCAGGTCAGGAGTTCCTGAGGTCTAACATAAACGCTGGACTAATTTCTTTCAATTAACTGCAGTCCACGTGCAGTATTTAAGAGTTACAAAGTTACCTTTCAACAGTATTTTTTTATATATAAGATTTATACTGTTTGGACATCTAATCAGAAACAAATGATCATAATATACAAAATCAGAGAGAAAAATGCCTTTGAAATTACTTAAAAAGGTAGCATCAGGGCCCACTTGGGCAGCACATATACTAAAACTGAAACGATACAGATAAGATAAGCATGGCCCCTGAGCAAGGATGCCATGTAAATTTGTGATGCAGTCCATATTTAAAAAAAAAAGAAAAGCATCAGCTGGATGCCAGTGGCTCACACCTGTAATTCTAGCTACTTGGGAAGCTGAGATCAGGAGGGTCAAGGTTTGAAGCCAGCATGGGCAAATAGTTTGCTCAAAACCCTATTAACACAAAAAAAGGCTGGCAGAGTGGCTCAAGAGATAGAGCACCTGCCTAGCAATCATGAGGCCCTGAGTTCAAACCTCAGTGCTGCTGAAAAAAAAAAAAATCAACATTCCACTTCACTCGTACACATAAGTGCACAGGCCAATGGATACATGAGGTAAACCCAATCCGTCCAACATCAGGGCGAATCTAGAGTCTACCTTCATGCTGTCTGAAGAGGAGACTATCGGAGAAACAAAACTTTATACTAACCAACCCTGGGCAGACTTCCATTACTGAGGCCTGTTTCGTGGTCTGCAGCACAAGTTTATCTTAAATGCACACCACACCCTGAAAGTTACTCCGAACGCCTAGTTTATGTTTTTCAGAACCTTAGAAACAAGGACTACAAAAGTGTTTTCAGGCCTGCCTTTTATATTATCTAATTTAATGAGCTAATAACAATGTATTCTCTAATGTAATGAACTAATAACAATGTCTTCAGCCCTGCAGGAAGACTCTGGGTACTGGAGATTGCTTAATCAAGGAAAGAACTGCTTTCCTCTTTGTAGTCTACAAAACAAAAAGGCCTGAATTGCTGAGGTAATCCACTAGAAACAGAACTCAACTTCATGTACAGGGAAAAAATGACCGGGCTGTATTAAATCTACACAGGACAGGGAACATTTCTGATGTGTGCCCTTTCTCAGTATTTAGCTTAAAAGTTTTAAAAACTCAGGCCAGGCATGCCTATAATCCCAGCACTCCAAGGTCTAAGGTAAGAGGGTTGTGAGTTTGAGGACAGCCTAGGGAAGACCCTGCCTCAAAAATCCTAAATAAATAAATAAATACGAGACAAAGATTTCAAATAAAATTCAAACATTGTTAAAATTCTTTGACTATTTACCACAGTCTGAATACAAATGTGAAAGAAGTTATACTTTTTCTCAAAAACCAGTTGTGACAGACAGTATAGAAATATTCAAAATCCAGTTCTACCTTTTATTCCCCCAAAAGAGATAGTCTAATTTGAAAGTTTACTTTGGCATCATCAAGGAAAGCAGTGAATAGGATGCAGCAACCTCACTTTGGAACAAGCATCTGGACATGGGTTGAGCTCTAAGACCTTTCTTCCTTGCTAAAAAAACTGGATTCTTAATGTCCCAAACAGCTGTTTATTGTCTGCTGTCTCATGGAGGCATTCAATTTTTTTGTCCCTTATCTTAACCTCCTAATGTCTGGTGACCTGGGAACAGCCTCTAGTCTCCCATCCACCAGGGGGGTCATGAGCTTGACCTCACCAGGCCTAAATTTCCTCACTCACTAGAGGAGGAGGGTGAACAAAATGAGACTTCAGGTTTGAGAATGAATCCACTCAAACAAAAATACTGCACAAGAAAACAAGAGCACAGGTGCCAGAGGGACAGGGTTAATGGGAATGACAGAGACCAGTGGCACACTGGGACAACGGTCTGATCCTTCATTCAGCAGAAAACGCCCTTTAACTAAATGAAATATTTACATGGAAGCCTAATAAATATAATGAACAAAATGTTGCTCTGATTGAAGCTCAGGTCAGGAGGTAGACACCTACCCTACCTCCTGTCACTGCCACTGCCACCCCCCACACACACCTCCACACACACACACACACCTCCACACACACACACACCTCCACACACACACACACCTCCACACACACACACACACCTCCACACACACACACACCTCCACACACACACACACACCTCCACACACACACTCACACACCTCCACACACACACACACACCTCCACACACACACACACCTCCACACACACACACGTCCACACACACACACACCTCCACACACACACACACCTCCACACACACACACCTCCACACACACACACACACACCTCCACACACACACACACCTCCACACACACACACACCTCCACACACACACACACCTCCACACACACACACCTCCACACACACACACACCTCCACACACACACACACCTCCACACACACACACCTCCACACACACACACCTCCACACACACACACACCTCCACACACACACACACACCTCCACACACACACACACACCTCCACACACACACACACCTCCACACACACACACCTCCACACACACACCTCCACACACACACCTCCACACACACACACATCTCCACACACACACACCTCCACACACACACACACCTCCACACACACACACACCTCCACACACACACCTCCCTTCACACACACACCTCCACACACACACACCTCCACACACACACACACCTCCACACACACACACACCTCCACACACACACACCTCCACACACACACCTCCACATAGACCTCCCATATCTCCTGTCACTGCCACCCCACACACACCTCACACAAATACGCCTATATACCTACCTACTTCCCCATACACTTATGTACACCTCCACACACAACTACCTCTACATACGCAGACCTACCTACACACCTATCTCCACATACACCTACTTACCCATACACCTATGTACACCTATATACACCTGCCTACTTACATACACACATCTCTACACAGACCTATGTACACCCTCAAATATCTATACCCACATCTACCTACCCCCACACACACACCCCTATACATGCCTACCTACCTATACACACCTATATGCATCTCTACAAATACCTGCACACCATCTATGTACACCCACACACATCCACACTCTTACATACACCTAAACACACATCCACCACATACGTACGTACACCTACACACACACTCACACACCCTTACACCCACACCTAGACATTCCTAGGAAAAGAATTTAAAATCCACTAAATTAGATGTTCAAGAGCTTTCCAGGGCAAAAGGTCTGTAACTTTGCTTGCAAAGGCTAAGGTGTTGCAGTAAGGGACCTTGGAACTGTTAGAATCTTCAGTTTCATAAAGGCAAGGGAGGACCCTGTGCTGAAGTTACGAACCGAGGCTTTGCCCTCTGTGCCTGAAATGAAAACCCCATGGAAGGAAGAGTTGGCCACGTAAACAGTGGGACAAGCCTAAGTAGAGACACTCCCAGCCCCAGCCCACATTCACCTAGGACGAGGAGGCTGAAGAAAATGGTCATGCCACTTGACTGCTCCTCCTGCTGTGCCTGCTCCCCGGTCTGCACGGGAAGGATGGGCTTGGCAGGGGTGGGCAGCACCAGTTTCGTTGTGACACCCAGGGTCGTGTGGAGGGTGACATTGAAACCCTCATGAGTGGCATTGGAGAACCTGTTGAACAACATCAGAAGAAGAATTAGATCCAGGAAACGGGGCCCTGAAGTATCAACACACACCTTAAACCAGAAAGAGAACATGGCAAAAGTGGGCAGGCCTCAAAGAGATGAGACCCCAGTCTGCATAGCACAGGGACAGTGGCCTCAGGTGCTTTTGAATATAGTTACCTAGAGGACAAAAATAAGGGAAGAGGCAGGGCTAGTGTAGAAAGGAGATGCTGCCTGCCCTTTGACACCTGATGGGGGCCAGCTGGAGTCTTGTCACATCCTTCTTTTCCTGGGATTATTTCTGCCACCTGAATTTGCCCAATCTAGTCAGAATGCCCTATGATAATTTGCAGAATCCTCAGCTTTCAAAGGCTCAGGATATCTGTAACACTCTCCCACCCCATCCCAATTCATCCAACCCTACAGCTTGTGCACCTACACTTTCTTCTCACATCCTGTTGGGATTATGAACTAGTGCAATATTGATGTAACAACATTGTAACTGTGATTAAATACTTCGTACTTATTGAGCTGGCTTCATTCCAGGAAGTAGGGAACACACCACCTCTCCAGGTTCCATAATGTGACCAACATCTCAGTTTGTCAATGGCAGACCCAAGCTTCAAACCCTAACTTGCATCACTGGGCTACTCATCAGCTCTTCTGCTCCGTGCTGGAGGCCTAGCACGGTGCCTGGGACACAGCAGATGCCCTTATCGCATAAGGTGAGCAATGACCAGGCATTCATCCACTTGGCCAAATACACCTAAGAAGTCACCAAGTGAGGAGCTCACTGTTACTCTTCACAAACTCAGTACACACACATGGCATCCGTAATGTGCCACAGATGAGCCCTGCAAGTATGGAGATGGACTAACTGGTTTTCTGCTCAGGAAGACGCAGAGGACACAGCCCCCTCCCCACCCCACCAGGGACAGGGTGCTCTCTGTGGTCCAACCACCTGTCTGTCTTTCTGTCACTCCAAAGCGCTAAACTTTTCTTGAATCGGCTTTTGAATTTGATGTCACCCCGTCTATTCATCCAAGTGTCAGTTCAAATGTCACTTCTTCCTGAGTACCTTCCCCAGCCCTGACCCGCAGGCTTAGCAGGGTCTGAAGGAAACCTTGTCTACTTGCGTGGCTTTCTTTTTCCACTGGACTGCAGGCTCCCCGAGGGCAGCTCCGGGCCGCCCCCTTACTACATGTGCCTCGGGCCTGCACCTGAGCTGACAGCCCCTAGTGATGAATGAATGGAACGTAGTGAAGGCGACACACGAAAACCGGAGGTTACAGAGAAGCGCGAGTGGGACGGGGGATAGGAACGGCAGGCTTCCTGGAGGAGGCGGGGCGATCCGAAACCGGGCCGGTGAACCGTGGGTCACGGCTTGTGCAATACCGCTCCTGCGGCCTGCGCAGGGCAGCCGGTCCCCAGCCGGAGGTCTGACGTCTCGGAGAGGCTGCTCAGCCCTGCCCCCCACCCATCCTGCCCTCCTCGCAGGGGCCGGCAAGGTCAGTCCTGACAACGTGCACAAGGAGCTCCGCCTGGCGGGGCCACAAGCTCGCTGTCACCCGCCGGGCCCCGCCCTGCCGCCTCCGCCGCCCGGGAAAAGCCCACTCACTCCTCTTCCGCCATCTTCTCCCCCATCCAGCGGAGCCTCCAAGACCACCGAGTTCGCAGCCGCGGGGCTAGCAGGGCCCACTGTTGCTTCCGGCTTCCGCTGGAGGCGCAGGAGGGGGCGGGGCCTCGGCGGCTCAAGGAGACCCTCTGCCCCGTCGTCTCGGTGGCCCGAGGGCTGGAGGAGACGTGTGGGAGGACTCCGCTCCCGCTTCCGCCCCGGACTTTCAGGGCGCTTGCAGGGCTGCGGCCCCGTGACACTGCGGCCCCTAGAGGTTCAGGCTTTTTCCCGTCACTAGGCGGGGATGATTTGGGGAAAACTCCTGAGAGGTCACTGTGACTCACCCTGAGGGCAAGCACCCTCCGCCTAGTGCCCTGTAATTCTTGCCATTAAGAATTTAAGAGAAAAGGGCCCAGCAGAAATTCTAGCAGGGCTGTGCGGAGGGACGCTAGCCGTGGGGCCGTTCCCAATCTTAGCAGCAGTTTCCCTAGCTGTTGAGAGGAGTAACCAGGTGGACTTTGTGGGATGCTTTAGCTTCCCGTCTTCAAGCATTTATTAGTTCCCATTGATGGTGCTCATCTGTAATCTAGGACAGGAAGATTGAGAGTTCAAGGTCAGCCTAGACTACATAGCCATACTGTCTCAAAAAAACAAAAAAGATAAAAGATAGTGAGGCTCAAGGAATGAATCATTACTCATTAATTCATTTGTTCATTCAACAAATTAATTATTTTTGGCAGTACTTGCATTTGAACCCAGGGTCTTATGCTTGCTGGGCAAGCACTCTGCTGATTGAACCATATTTTCAGCCTTTTTTTTTTTTTCCTGAGGTGGGGCCTTGCTGTATTACACAGGCTGGCCTAAGTGATTCTCCCTCCTGCTCAGCTTCAGGCATTCACCACCACACCAGGCTTTTAAGAATTCTTTTCTCAATTATTAGAGACGTACTGGGGACTGAACCCAGGGCCTCAAGCTAAATAGTCAAGTGCTAGTAATCCTAGTCCATTAGGAGCTACAGCTGATAGAACAATAATGCCGCCATTTTATAAATCAGCAGTCAGTATATCCTCAGGTCCCCCTCTTGGAAAATGGAGCCATTCCCAATAAACAGCCCTGCCCTTTAACAACATTCCCCCACCCCAAAATCAGGGACCCCTGCACATATGCCAACCTCTTACCCTCCCTTGTCTATAAAAGGCCATGCCTGGCCCGAACTCTCCCTTTTCCTGTGCCATTAAACCCTGCTGTTGGACGTGAGTCCTTCTGGTGAGCTTCCTTTGTGAGCGGTGTAGGTGCTTGTTTTTCCTAACATTTGGTGCCATGACTTGGATTGGGTTGTGCTCCCAGCACTGACCTTGCTCTCCCAGCCTCCCCCACCCCATCCCTCTCTCTCTCTCAATTCCCATTCCCTTCCTCCAGCATCTGAGCTGCTTTACTGGGACCTCTGATCCTAAAAAGCGCCACTCTCTCACTAGCTCACAGGGAAGTTCCTCAGCTCCAGCGCGCCTCCAACTGCCATCTGTCACTGGCCAATCTTCCCTCAAGGTCCTCTCTCCTTCAGTGAGTCCTCCCCACATGCAGAGCTGTGCTCTCTCTCTCTCATTCCCTCAAAACCCTAGTGCTAGTTCTCAGCTCGCTCTCTCTTGTCCCTGGGAACTGGGTTCCCCACTAGAGACTGTGGGCCCCCCATGGTGAAGATGGTCCCTCTGGGTGCTTGACATCTCTCTCTCTCTCTCTCAATCTCTCTCTCTCTCTCTCTCTCTCTCTCTCTCTCCTGAGGACCTGATATTTCAGGAATGCCTGCCATATCTCTCCTCAGGTCAGGCCTTGCCATGGGAGTTGGACCTTCCAAAACTCCTTCAGACTCTCCATTGGGATGTCTTCTGGTCAATCTTGGGCCCCTCCACCTAACACCTGATCTTAAGCCATGAAAGCTCATTCTTCTCTGTAATTAGGCCTGGCCCCAATATCCATTGGACAATGCCTCCAAATGGCCACTTAATGGCACTTTTGATCCCAATATTTTAAGAGATTTATACAATTTCTGTGAGTGTACTGGTAAATGGAAGGAACTTTGCTACATCCAATCCTTTTCTTATCTCTATACCAAACCCTTCCTCTGTACCTCCTGTTCCCATGCACAGGTCCTAGTAGCCTCTAAACCAGTTTCAAAACCAGCCAAATCCTTTTTTGAACCCCCTCCTGACTCTGAAGCTTTCCCTTCTTTTGACCCTGCTAACGAGCCTCCACCTTATCGGAGACGGGCTTCCATTGTTCAGCCATCAGCCCCTGCCCCTCCTTCTGCCCCTCCTTCCACCCACCCAGAACCACAGGATCCCATGAGCCCCCCACACACTCGCTCTCACGGACCCCCCCCCAGTCAACTGGTTTCCATCTACCCTCTCTGGGAAGTGGCCAGAGTGGAAGGCATTGTGAGGGTCCATGTCCCCTTTTCCCTTGCTGACCTCTCTCAGATAGAAAAGTGCCTTGGCTCTTTCACCACTAACCCTGATTCTTATGTTAAGGAGTTCTAATACTTGGCTCAATCCTGTGACCTTACTTGGCGTGACATCTATCTCATTCTTTCCTCCACCCTCCGTCCAGAAGAGAGACACAGGGTCTGGGACGCGGCTGGGGCACATGCAGATGAGGTCCATTGAACCACCCCCACCCATCCTGTAGGGGCTACAGTGGTCCCTACTGCTGAGCCTAATTGGGATTACCAAACCAGCGGTAGAATGCTTAGGGATCAGATGGTTACCTGTTTAGTGGCAGGATTAAAAAAGATGGCCCAAAAGATTGTTAATTTTGATAAACTCAGAGAAATTCAACAAGAAAAAGAGGAAAATCCAGCTAGTTTCTTGTCCCGGCTCACAGAGGTGCTACGATGCCATACAAAAGTTGACCCTGAAACTAAGGATGGGACAATTATTCTTATGACCCACTTTATCTCCCAGTCAGCCCCAGATATAAGAAGAAAACTTAAAAGGCTGGAAAATGGCCCTCAGGCTCCACAGGCTGAAATTTTAAACGTGGCCTTCAAAGTCTATAATTACCAAGAAGAACAGCAAAGAGCTGATGAGGAGAGGAGAGATAAGGCTAAATTCCAGATGTTGGCACAAGCCCTCTGACAAAGGCCTCCAACCTCTAATTCCTGAGGCCAGGAAAAATCCCGAACACATCCCAGCCCATGTTTTCTGTGTGGCCTTGAGGGACAATGGGCCGGTGAATGTCCTGAACCACGCTGCCCACTGGGGCCATGTCATAAATGTAAACAGGAGGGCCACTGGGTGATGGACTGCCCCTCCACCACTCAAGGCAGAGGGTCTTAGCCCCCCCGACCATCCCTCCTCCCTAACTGATCTTTTAGGACTGGCGACTGTGGTTGATGACTGATGGAGCCCAGGACTCCCAGGCCCGATGACCATAACTTCACGGGAGCCCAGGGTAATGGCCATCATTGATGGTAGGCCTATCTCTCTCCTCATAGACACCCGTGCCACTTTTTCTGCCTTGCCAGGGTTCTGGGAACCTACCAAGCCTTCTTTGACCTTCATAGTCAGGGTGGAGGGAACTCCTACCCAGCCCTTAATGACCTTTCCTTTAACCTGCATACTGGGAGATACACTTTTTACTCACTCCTTCCTAGTCCTCCCTAATTGCCCTGCCCCACTCTTGGGAAGGGACATTTTGTCAAAATTCCAGGCCACTCTACCTTACACCCACCCCCTCTTAAGCGCAACCCACTAGCCCCTTGTCTCCATCCTCACGGCCCCTCCTTGCCATTATGGGTTCCCTGCTTCCACAAGCCCCTCCTGACCCCTTGCCCTTACTGGTTACACTGGTGAACCCCGTTGTGTGGGACCTCCAGAACCCTGCAGTCACCACACATCATGAGCCAGTTGTTATTACTCTCAAGGACCCCTCTGTTTTCCCAAACCAGCCTCAATATCACATTTCTCTAATCTACTTACAAGGATTAAAGCCTATCATCTCAGAGCTTCTCTCTAAAGGGCCTGCTTCACCCAACCCATGCCCCCTATGACACTCCTATTCTACCTGTTAAGAAGCCCAATGGGTCTTACCGGCTGGTATAGGACCTCTGCTTAATCAATGTGGCAGTGACTTCTATACACCCGGTGGTACGCAACCCCTACGCTCTCCTGTCTCTCATCCCTGGTACCACCACCCATTTCACAGTCCTGGACCTAAAAGACGCTTTCTTCACTATCCCTGTCCACCCACGGTCCCAAGACCTCTTTACCTTCACCTGGACTGATCCAGATTCTCATACTTCCCAACAATTGACCTGGACTGTTCTGCCTCAGGGGTTCTGGGACAGTCCCCACCTTTTTGGCCAAGCTCTGGGTAGGGACCTCCTTACCCTCCATCTCTCCCCGAGTAAACTCCTCCACCATGTAGATGACCTCCTGCTCTGCAGCCCCTCTCTCGAGGATAGCCAACAACACACTGCCCTCCTGCTTAATTTTCTAGGAAAAAAGGGATACCGGGTGTCCCCTAATCAGGCTCAACTGTCTCTCACCCAGGTGACTTACCTGGGCCTATCTATCTCCCCTACTCATAAGGCCATCATCCTAGATCATAAGGCCTTGTTAGCCTCTCTCCCTACCCCCACCACCAAGGCTGAAATTCTCTCCTTCCTTGGCCTGGCTGGTTATCTCAGGGCCTGGGTGCCCAACTTCAGTCTAATGGCCAAGCCTCTATATGAGGCATCCAGGGGTCCCATCCAAGAACCCCTGGACCCCTCTCAGCCTGTGTCAGGTCATGTTAAAACCCTCTTACAAGCCCTCAAGCCCCGGCACTTTGCCTGCTGGACCTCACTTGTCCCTTTTTCCTTTACGTTTCTGAGAGGCAAGGGTTTGCCCTAGGAGTTCTGGGACACAACATAGGGCCCTCCTTCGCTCCAGTAGCATTCCTCTCCAGACAGTTAGACCCCGCAACCAGGGGATGGGCCCCATGCCTTAGGGCCCTGGCAGCCGCCTCTTTCTTGATCCAGGAAAGCAAAAAGCTTACCTTTAGGTCCCCTCTTACTGTTCACTCTCCCCATAGCCTCTCAGAACACCTCACATATAAGGGACTTTACTCTATGCCCCCCTCCCGTATCCTATCCCTCCAGGTGGCCTTGGTCAAGGATCCCACTCTAACTTTCGTCTCGTGTCCCCCATTTAACCCGGCTGGGGTTAAATGAGGACTCTTCTTCCTCTCTCTTCAACATCCCTAGTTCACTCCTGCCCCGAGATCCTTGAAAAGCTCCTCCCCTGCCCAGACCACATTCAGGAGGGCACCCTTTCTCAGGCTGACTACACTTGGTTCATTGATGGCAGCTCCTTCGTTCACAATGGACAGCGAATGTCTGGATACGCCATCGTGTCTGATTCCGCCATCATTGAGGCATGCCCTCTCCCTTTGGGTACTACTTCCCAAAGGGCAGAATTGACTGTGCTGGCAGAGCTCTAACCCTGGCAAAAGACAAAACTGTCAACATTTACACTGACTCTAAATATGCGTTTCACACTTTATTGTCGCACTCTGCAATCTGAAAGGAAAGGGGATTCCTAACTACAAGAGGAACTATCAATGCTGCCTTAATAGCCCAGGTCCCAGAGGCTTCACGCCTCCCTTCCCGGGTGGGCATTACTCATTGCAAAGCCCACCAGACTGACTCCTCCATAATTACCAGAGGAAACAACTGAGCTAATACAGAGGCCAAGCGAGCAGCCCTCCAAACTGCACCCCAATTGACCATGTACCCCCTCACCCCAACTTCCTCCCTCCCATTAAGCTCTCCCTCCCCCCTTCTGAAGTTAAAACTCTTCTGTCCTGTTTACATACGCTTTTTCATCCTAACCTTCATGTTCTTTACACCTTTCTCTGCCAATCCCTTTCCCTATCTCCAGGAGACATACAATACCTTAAACAGATTACCCAATCCTGCTCAATTTGCCAGGAGCGCACAAACCCCAGCTCCAATATCAGACCCCCTCCCTTTCCTACCCACCAAGCCAGGGGATGTCACCTGCCATGGACTGGCAGATGGACTTCACACATATGCCTTCAGTAAAGAGGATTAAGTACCTCCTGGTATTGGTAGACACCTTCACGGGATGGGTGGAGGCCTTCCCTACAACCGATACAAAGGCCTCCCACAGTAACAACGATTTTGGTCACAGACATCATCCCACGGTTTGGTCTCCCAGCCTCCATCCAGTCAGACAATGGGCCTGAGTTTGTTTCCTCTATTTCCCAAAAATTGGCACAAGCCTTAAATATTCATTGGAGATGTCACAATCCCTATCACCCCCAATCTTCAGGTAAAGTTGAGCGTGCCAATCGCACACTAAAAAATACTTTCACCAAACTCCCTCGATCTCCACCTAGACTGGACAAAGCTCCTACCCCTAGTCCTCCGCCTCTGGGCCCTCCCAAAAGACCGCTCATGCTCAGCCCCTTTGAGCTCCACTCCTTCTTATCATGGTTCAGCCACAACTCCCTAACATTTCCCCCACTCTCCTCAATCTTCTCCTCACTTTTCTTCGCTCTCTCCTTTGGTCTCGTGCCCATGATCAGTTGCCACAGCCTCTGACACCACCAAAATAACTCCCATCCTCCAAATGGGAGATCTGGTTTACCTGAAAAGTACAACCACACCTGGTCACCTGCAGGAAAGTGGAGAGGCCCATTTAAGGTTGTCCTCACCACACCCACGGCTGCTAAGCTAGCAGGATTTCCCTCCTGGGTGCATGTTCAAAATCTAAAACTGGCAGCCCCACAAAAGACCTACCAATCTCTTCTTACAGGACCAAGAAAAATAAAGATCTCCTGCCTCCCCAAGATCCCAGAAGACGGAAACTCCCAGGGCATAGGCAGGAGCCCTATGGCTAGGGACCTGGCATCTCGCCTACTCACTCTTTATACTTCCCCCCTCCCATTCTTTCCTGTCAGTGCCTGCCCACACTTTTACTCTTTCATATACACACTCTACTCTGAAGTTTTAGACTTCCCACCTCCCAACATGATCAGCCTCCCTCTTTCTCATACCTCTTTTACCCTTGCTTTTTAGGTTGGATATCTGATCTTCATCTCCAGGGAACTCTCTCAGACTTTACTCCTGAAGAAATCTACTCATTTTCCAACATACTCTTTGCCTTACTGTAAACCACTCCACCTATGCTTTCACTCCATCCTTTTCTGTGGTAATTCTTGTCCTCATCCCCATTCTCCTGAGTGTTGGCCTGTGGACAACTTCTCTCCCTGAGTTGAGATGGCCCCATCGTACAGCTCTCTGCCTCAGGTACCTTGCCCTATGCACCTTATTCCCTATACTCTCCTGATTCTTATGACCTGGATCTTTACTATCCTTCTGGTCAGTTCCCCATCTCCGTTATATCTCTGGAGATTCAAGGTCCAAGAAACCTACACACACAACCAGGCCTCAGTCTCTCACGCTGCAGGAACCACTGATTGCCCTATACGGGGATGTTCCTCTACAATCACTTTTTCTGTTGACCTGCAGTCTATATTCCCCACTTACAACCCCTTTGTCTGCTTTCAATATGACCAAAGTAGAGACTACTGTAAAAATGGTGACCCCTTCTATGGTGGGTGTCCCTATTGGTCTTGCCACATTCATTTAGCCCACAGTGGCAGGGGCACATTTCATGTCCAAGACAACAAGTTCTATATCAAAATAAGCGACCCTTGGGACTCGAGATGGGTTACAGCGGTAAAGGGAACAGCCTACCACCATGTGTACAGTAAGTCTCCCGTTGGACATATCTGGATATCTAGGGAGTTAGTCATGGCCCCTCACTCACAAGTACAAATTTCTTCAAACATCTTAGAGGCTGAGAAGACCCTCCAAAATCAACTTCCAGAAGGCTCCACAACCACTACCCTCTCATCCTGGATCCAAATCATACAAGCCTCCATACAGGTTCTTAACTCCACCAGCCCTATGAATGTTACCCACTGCTTTCTGTGTGCCTCCCTCCAACGCTCCCTACTAGCAGCAGTCCCCGTCAACCTCTCCAAACCTACTCTCACCTCTATACCAGATACCCCAACACACTACTCCCCACTGCCCTCTATACCTCTCTGGGAACCTGAGCCAGACCAACACCCACTTCCCTTTTGTACTTGTTACTTCACTCAACATTCCACCCTCAAGGCGGGACTACATGGCCTCTGCCACTCTAATATCTCTGTGACATCACAGATTTTCCCTCCCTCTGGACTGTCCTTCTAGTGCAATGGTACTTTATACGCCTGTGTGAATATCACCACCCTGGGTCCCTGCCTTCTGGTGGTAATTGTCCTTCAGCTCACCCTTTACAGAGAGGCTGAGCTTGCCTGGCTCCTTTCACCACGACCAAGAAGGGCTGCCTTCTTGCCTGTCATGGTCGGGATTAGCCTGGCCTCCTCTATTGCTGCATTGGGGCTACAAGTAGGAGCTCTGGGCCACAGCCTCCTCTCAGCCAGTGACTTTGAGAATCACTTACAGTTCACTCTCAAATCTACCTCAGTCTCTCTAGCCTCTCTTCAGCGACAACTTACCTCATTGGCTCAGATCACCTTACAAAACCGCAGGGCCCTAGATCTCTTAACCCTGAAAAGGGAGACACCTGATTTTTCCTCCGGGAGGAATGTTGTTACTACATTGATGAATCAGGATTAGTAGAACAAAATATTAACATCCTATCCCGCCTAAGCGAAGAACTCCAACTTCGAAGATCAAAATCCTCTTCCGTCCTAAACTGGACCCAATCTCCCCTTCTCTCTTGGCTGTTACCGCTCCTTACACCTCTTATCCTTATCTTCATCCTCATAGGCTTCCTCCCCTGCATCATAAGGACCCTACAAAACTTCTTACTAGATCATTTATCTGCTGCCACTAACCAAAGATATAGTCAGCTCCTTCTCCAAGGATACCAACCACTCCAGGACCACAAAGAGGACCTCCACAATGGCCCATATCAAGACACTAGTCTCTGAGGACCCCACTTGAGGACATGCAATGCCCCCTGCCATCAGGAAGCAGATAAAGAGACCAATGCTTTGCCCCAATTCCCGGTCCTCAGCCCCTACCCATATCATTATTGAAGAAAAAATGGGAGAATGATAGAACAATAACACCGCCATTTTATAAATCAGAGGCCAGTTTATCCTCAGGTCCCCCTCTTGGAAAATGGAGCCATTCCCAATAAACAGCCCTGCCCTTTAGCAAAATTTCCCCAGCTCCCAGACAAGCTCCACCCAAGCTCCACCCCCATCAGGGACCCCTGCGCATGTGTCAACCTCTTACCCTCTCTCTTCTATAAAAGGCCATGGCTGGCCCGAACTCTCTCTCTTTCCCTGCGCCATTAAACTCTGCTCTTGGATGTGAGTTCTTCTCCTGAGCTTCCTTTGTGAGTGGCATCTGTGCTTTTTTTTTCCTAACAACAGCCATAATCCCTCATTTTAATTTTATTTTGCAATGCTGGGGGTGGAACTCAGGGCCTCACATGGGGTAGGCAAGTGATCTACCACTGAGCTGCACTCAGCCCTCGAAAAAGTCTCAAAGAGAGGCCTACTGTGTGTTTAGCAGTGCCTTGAGGGGTTGGGGCTATAGGAGAGAGGAAGATGAGGCTGCAGGGGAAAGTGGAGCCCCATCAGCAGGGCCAGTGCCCTACTGCAAGGCCTTTGGATTTGGCTAACCGCCTCTGTGGCCTTCTCCCTGTGAATAGAGCCACGACACGGCCTTAGCTGCTCCTGGAGAGTTGGCTAGGGGTGGAGAACCAGGATGGAAGTCCCCAGACCACCCAGGAGGCCTTTGCAACAATCTAGGTGAAAGCTGATGGCAGACTGGATGCAGGTGCAGATTGGAGAGAGGGTTTGTTGATGGACTGTGGCAGACAAGAAAGAGGAGTCAAGAATGGAGGCTGAGAAGCTGGATCTCAAAGAGCTCCAGCTGGCTGAAGCCCTGCATGCTCTACCTTCTGAGGCCTCTTAGTGGGGGAGGCTAAATTAGGGACTCAGAAAAACATTACATTTTGCTTTGGCTTAGGAACCGCCCATGGCTGGGAATCTCCTTGCTCTCCCCTTCCCATAGGTTAACTTAGGTTTTAAAAGCACCTGAAAAGCAGAAACACGCTCTCTTCTGGCTTCCACCTGGGTCTCACTGTGCTTCCCTTTGTATTTCCCGTCCCTAACTTTTAATAAACTCCACTTACACCCACGTGTCCTGTCTTGGATTCTTCCCTCAGGACAAGAATTTGGAAGTCTTCTGAACACAGACTTCTGAACCAGTGCTGTCAACATTAGGACTGTTGTCAGAATTAACAGAGAGCTGTTCTTCCACCTGACAGCAGCACACCAGCATCAGGCAGCTCCAGGGTGATGGGCCAACCCTGACCCTCCTCCATGATGTACCCTCCCCACCAACTTCAGGCTCCAACTCTGCTGGCAGAATCAGCTTTGAGTACTGTTTTTCTCACTGTTGGAGAAGGCTTTGTTGGAGTTTCAATTGTTTAATGATCTGGGCTTATGTGGGGAAAAACAAAACAAAACTGATAGGGCTGGGTATGGTGGTGCACACCTGTAAATCCCAGCACTTGGGAGGCTGAAGCAGGAGGATCTCCAGTTCAAGGCCAGCCTGTGCTACATAGGAGACCATCTCAAAACAAAAGAGCAACAATGACAAAACCTAACAGAGAAAGTGATTAGGATCTGCCAGTGTTTGTTGAGCCCTTCCTGCAGGTGTGGTTTGGGGCCTTTGCTTCCTTAATTCTTTACATATCTTCGAAGCAGATATTATCATTATCCACAAACTGGGGCACAGAGAAGTCAAGCCATTTGCTCGAAATCACACAGCTAACAGATGTTGAGGCTGGGTTTCAGGCACAGAGTCTGCTTTTAGCCAGTAGCCCCATTACTCAGTATTGCCTTCTGGCTCTAAAATGAGGCTGACGATCCACTTCCATCCTTTGGCGTAGTGCTTAGTGGGAAACAAACTGGGCTGGAAGGGTGGAGAGTTGAGCTTTCTCTGGCCGCACTGTTAACTGAGGGCTTGAGGCGATCACTCTTTTTCTAGCCCTGCCCCCTAAAACCTACCAGGCTGGAATTCACAGAGGGCTGCCCTCTTTGCCCTTCCACAGCCTGCAATCAGGGACAGGCCAGTTTCTGTGAGGGTCATGGGGCTCCTGACCTTGGCCTCTTCTGGGCTGCAGAGTACCTGCTCTTAGGCTTCTGGAAGCTGCCAGGCCTTTCTTACCTAGGCCTGGGAATGAATCAAAAATTCCGGTCATTGCCCCAGGAAGTCAAATAAAGACATTCGACTCACAGTTCCTGGACACCTGTGCCGTGCCAGGCTGAGAGATCACCTGGGCGATCTGTTGCACAGGGCGTAGCAAGCCAGGTGCCAGGCAGCCCCACTTCCAAGCCTGGGAGGCCACTGCTGCCCTCAGAGCCCCAGGACCACACGGCATGTTTTGACAGCACCCCTCTTCAGAAGGCTGTTAGGGAATTAAGAGAAAAACTCCTGCCTTTGTCCTCTCTGCCTGGGCTGCTCTGCCCACTGGGATCCAGTCTCCTCCTCCTCCTCATCTAGCTTCCTGTAATGTCAGTGTAAATGTCACTGCCCCCAGGGGCGCTCCCTGAGGTTCAGACTGAAGCAGGGTAGTTCAGCAAGACTTTTCCTCTGAAGAGCTAACAGTAAATGCTTTGGGCTTTCCCATCCATATGACACATATGAGATCAACACAATTCCAAGATGTGAAAACAGCCATGGGGATATATATAGATATATAGATAAATATAGGTGTGACTGCGTTCCAATAAAACTTTATAGATATTGAAAGTTTGAATGCTATATTATTTCACATGTCATGAAGTAATATTCTTTGGATTTTTTCAACCATTTAAAAATGTAAAACCATTTGTAGCTGGTGGGCCATAGGAAATTGGTGGCAGACTTTTTTTTTTTTTTTGAGACAGGGTCTGGCTATGTAACACAGGCTGACCTCAAATTTACAATCTGTCTGCTTCCGCTTCCTGAGTGCTGGGATTATGGGTGTGCACCACCACGCCTGGCACAAATGCCAGTGTCTCTGAGTCACTTTGCATCATCGGATATTTTCCTTCTTCTTTCCCTCTCCCTCTTTTCCTTCCTTCTTCCTTCCTGAGGAGTCCCTAGGATCCGGGCTTCCTGAAAGCAAGGATCTTTGTCTTCTGCTCCTCTTTCACTTTCTTCTCTTCTAACGGTTCTCGAACACTTAATCTGAGCCAGGCATCATTCCAAGTACACCGTCACGCGCATTCATTTAATCCAGATAATAACCCATGAGGTAAACACTCTTCTCAGCTAATTTCATAGATGTGGAAATGTGATGCCTTGCTTATGACCCTTCTCAGAATTTAGAAAATGCTGAAGCTGTACTAGGGTGTAGCTCAGTGGTAGAGCACTTGCCGAGTAGGCGAAAAGCCCTGGGTTTGATTCCCAGCATCCACCTAGCAAGAGTGAGGCCCTGAGGTTTGAACAAAAAAAAAATTTAAAAATAAAACAGGGACTCAAAGTGGCTACCACATATAGCAGTCAGGGTTCAGTCAGAGAAGCGGGACCAGTAAGGGGATATATATTAATAGGAATTGGCTTAAAACAATACATGTCAATTATCTCAGTTTTGTTGATTCTAAGCATCAGGGAGCTAAAATCCAGGTGTCAGCAGGCTCCATGGCTGCTGGAGGACGTGGGGACATCCATCTTCCTCCTGTCCCAGCTTCTGGAGGCTGCCTGGGTTCCATAGCTTGCTGCCCACTGTGTCTCTTTGATGACAGTGATGGTGTCACTCCACCCTTTGCTTCCTTCTCATCTCTCCTGTCATCTTCTGTCCCAGAGATCAACTCTGTGGGAGCACTGGACTCCCAGACCATCAGAACAACTTCCCCATCCCAAGGTGAACAGATTGGTAACCCTAATTCCTCTGCAACCTTTCACACCTCTTGCTCTGTCACATGTAAGCTTCTTTGGCGGTACTGGAGTTTGAACTCAGAGGCCTCACACTTGCTAGGCAGGCACTCTACTACTTGAGCCTTGCCTCCCAGCAAAAATTGCTTTAGTTTTTTTTCTGATAGAGTCTCCTGAATTTTTTCCAGGACCAGACTTGGAAGGCAATCCTCCTGGCTCCTGAGTAGCTGGGATTACAGGTGTGTAATATCTCACCCAGCCCCGAACTGCTTTCAAAGCGCATTTTGGACTTCCCTTCATTCACTTACATTATTTAGTGTTATTTCATATTGACATAGACTTTGGGGAGAGTTGACTTTTTTCCTTCTTTGTGCAGTACTGGGATGAACCCAGGGCCTTAGCATGTTTGGCCAGTGTAACAGAGACATCTGGGAGTTTGTGGGGAAAAAAAAAAGCACATTCCAGTCCTCCACAGGTTTACCTCAGCTCATGTGTAGGCCTGGGAGTCTGAATTTCTACCTGCCCCTCCACACGTCCCTACCCTCTGTTGCTGCCGCCTCATAGCCTCTTGTTGGGTCCTTCTGCAAGCACCTGTCATGCTACCTAAGGATTGATATAAATTTTGTTTTGTTTCTTTGCTGTGCCAGAACTCAAACCCAGGACCTTCCACATGCTAGCAAGCTCTCTACCACTGAGCCACACCCACAGCCCTGTTGCTATAGGTTCAATGTGTGTCTCCTTTACTGCAACAGTATTAAGATGTGGGACCTTTAAAGAACTAAGGACATTACTGAGCAGTGGCTTTGTTATTGCCTTATTGCCAGAGTGGGTTCCTTGAACAGAGATGAATTTGGTCCCCTTCTGCCTCTTTCTGGCTCACTCTTTGCCCTTCCACCATGAGCTGACATGGCACAAAGGCCCTTGCCAGGGGCAGTCTCCTCAGTGTTGGACTTCCCACCTCCAGAATTGTGAGAAGTTAACTTCCTCTCTTTATGAACAACCAGCCTCAGGCACTGTTCTAACAGGAAAAATGGACTACACAGGGCTTCCTCTGGGCACAGCCCAAGCCAGCTGGACCCGGGAGCAGGAGGATCAATAACTTCACTCCCTCGCCCTTCACCTTTCACGGGGAGTCAGTCCTGCTCCTGTCTGAGCTCCTACCCAGAGCTCCCAGCTTCGTACATGTCACCTCCACTGACTTTTTCTCTTGCTCCCTTGACTCTCCACTACCGCATTGAGGCAATGCAGCCTGGGACACACCCTGGAGAAGTTTTAAGGGCATTCCTGCTTGGGAGCACCTCTGGGACAGTCACGTTAATAAATATCCCCTGGGCTTTTTGCCATGTGGCCCCATGACGTGGGAATGGAGCGTGAGTCAGGCTTCTGAGGAAGGCGTGGGATTTCAGCAGATGCAGGAGATTGCCAGCCAGGGAGACTCTGGGGAAAGGAAGGTAGCAGGTGCTTTTACTTTTGCTGTGGCCCTGAACAGCACCAGCCTGATGGTACAGGGATTTTTTTCTTAGAGGCACAAGCCCCAAGGACTGTCTCCTCCCCCAAGGAGGGGAGACAACTTGAACATTTTGGAGAACAGAAAGGAGGCAGGTGACTAGGTCAACCACTCAGCAGAACTGGGCATATCAAATATCTACCCAGCAGTGGGGAAAGGCAAGCTGGACATCATTGACTCCCGAAATTCCAAAAGGCTCAGGATTTCGTGCACGAGGTACTTCTGAAAGCCAAATTCAAATGCAAGGGCACCGCGGAGAGAAGGAGGTAAAATAAGGAAACTGACCAGAAGTCTACGTGACAAGCAGACTTTCACATCCTGCCCAGGAACATCAGAGTGAAACGTCAAATGCTGTGACTAAAAACCGTTTAAATTACAGGCACGAGGGAGAAAATAGGTTCCACTGAAAGCACCGGAATAACCTTGGACTTCCAGTCAGACTTGGAAGCAAGAAGGTGATGGGGTGGTGCCTTCAAAATACCAAAGGAAAATGACTTCCAGCCTAGGATTCCATATGCAGCGGAGCCATTGGCAAGGAAACAACTAGAATAAAGACTTTCCATGGGTGCCTGTGGTGCACGCCTGTAATCCTAGCAACTCAGGAGGCAGAGATCAGGACAATTGTGCTTCAAAGCCAGCCTGGGCAAATAGCTCATGAGACTCTATCTCAAACATACCCAACACAGAAAGGGCTGGTGGAGTGGCTCAAGGAGTAGGCCCTGAGTTCAAACCCCAGTATGGATGTGGAGGTTTCTAACCCCCTCTTCCCACACACACACTTTTTTTTTTTCAGCCAGAGGCTGAGCTATACCACAAGGACAGGGCCAAGCCAAAAAGAATAAGATACATGACCCAGGAACTGACAACTCAACATAGCTGGGAAGAAAATGGATCCCCCCCAACTCCCGCCATGGAGGTAGAGGGAGGTCCCAAGATGGCATCATGCCCCATTTGGGCGATCCATCTGGACATGAGCACGTCTGATCTGAAGACTCCAGGCAAATTTCTTCCAGAACACGATGAGAATTTTGGATGCATTGGAAGTGGCTAGTGGCTTTTGGACCACTGGCAGAGTCTGGTTGAACTGATAACAAGTTCTGAGAAAATTAAGCAGGGTGGGGTGGAGAGGAACCAGACAAATATTAACTAAGGACAAATGAAAAGCTGCAGAAAAGCAAAGGCCACCATCCTTTACCATGGAGCTCAGCTGTGAATAGCATTTGTCCAGTCACAATATTAGTGAACAGTAAATATTGGTCTCCCCAGAATTCTCAGTTGGTTGTGTCGAGAGAGGGAAGGGAGATGTGTACATGCTGGAACACAGGTGGGCAGGGGCAGCCAGCACAGTCCTCAGGACCCAGGCAGCAAAGTGGATTTTCACAAAAAGTGAACAACTGAGAAGCAGCTCGAGGGTGTGCAGCTCAGTGGTAGTGGGCTGTTCTGGAAGACTCCATCCGGCACCGCTAGGGGAGGGAAGGGGAGGGAAGAAACAACCCTAGAAGTACCCTTTCTTCAAGACAAGAAGTTAAATACCCCCAAAATCAGCTCAAAATGGTTGTTTTAGGGAGTGAACAATTGGAGGAGGGAATGAAGTACGGATTACTCCTTTGGATTTTTTTTTTCTTTTTGTCTTTAGAAACTTTGTCTTCAAGTGATGTGTGTGTATGACTTTAATACAAATAAAACCTATAACTGGGGGCTGACAGAGTGGCTCAAATGGTAGAGCAAGCTTGCGACCCTGAGTTCAAACCTCAATACCACCACCACCAAAAAAAAAAAAAGACAAGTATGGGGGTAGCATTTAAAACTGTAAACATACATTAAAATGCTGTGACACTGGGTGTCTCTGAACAGTGGATGATGTGTCTTTTTCTTCCTTTCGCTTATTTGTATTTTTAATCATTTTATATTTTTAAGAGGGAGAGAGGAAGACAGATGCAAACAATCAATCCTCTTTTGGAACCCAGAACTCATCCTGCAGTATGAGTTTTGATACATATAAGAAGGAATATGGTGGAAAAAAAAAAAAAAGAGGGAGAAAGGAAAAAAAGTTTAACCAGGGCGGCCTGGAAGGCAGGGTTTCCTTCTGTCACCTGGTCTTAGGGTGTGGCAATGTCAGGACTCAGAGTGATCCTGGGGAGGAGGCGGAAGAATGCACAGGGCCTGGTGACTCAGAGCAGGGAGGTGACAGTGTCAGGACAGAAATATCAAAATGCCCACAGCCATGCCACCGAGTTTAACTAAACATGACAGCTGGCACCCTCCTTGTTTACTGAAGGTGACTGGTGGTTCCTGAGTGCTGCCAGGCACAACAGTGTCGAAGGACTTTGAGTTCCATCTCCTGTGCCCTTTTCTGTCTGCTTCCTAGTGTGTTACCTGGCAGTCCAGCAGACTTCTTGAGTCATGTCAGATGGTGTTACTCCTGCTATAAGGCATTCTATGGCTCCCTATTTTACATAAATAAACCCCAAACACTGCTTAGTGGTCAGCTAGGCCCTGTTTGGTTTACTTCCTGCTCCTTTAGGGGTCTCTGACATCCCCTATATGCCTTCCCTGCTCACCAACTCACTGGGCTCAAGCTCTACTCATTTCTCCTTGAACATGAGATCTTGTCCCTACCTCAGGACTTTTGCACTTCCTGTTCCTTTGTCATCTTCTCTATTCACTTCTCTTAGTCCTAATCCAGGTCTCCTTGTAAGATGAGCAATCACAGAGGTGACTCCATTTTGGATGAGAGAGGCATTTGAGAAGCAGACATGTAAAAGGGCGTGGGAAACAACAGGGTTCTCAGAGAAATGACAAGCTCCTTACCAAAGGAGCAGGATGCAGCTGCACAGCATGGGTAGGGACCCCAAGGCCAGGACGAGCTGACCAGACCTTCTTGCAATGCTCAGTTCTATAAGGATAGGGATGGATAGACTTCAAGCTAACTTGGCATCGCCCAATCACAAATGTAGTTTCAAGGTAGGACAATTGGGCCTAAGCCAGGTAGCACCATATATCATTCCTAGACTTCAGCTATTCTATGACTTTAGCTTTCCAAAGCCCCTCCTGTCCATGTGGGAGCTTTGCTGTCTGTCCAATAAACGATGCACTTACTTTACTCTTCACTTGTGGTCCAGCATCTTCAATCATCAACCTTGTCAGGACGTGACTCCGGATCAATCATCCAGCGTCATCCTTACTCCTCTCCTCTTCAGAGAGACCTGCTCTGAAGGTATTCACTCCACCTTCCCCAACCAGGGTACTGTCTCCTCCTACAGTTTACTTTCTTGTGCTCATGGTGCCTGGCACCACGTGAAACTACCTTGTTTTGTTCTTTTTACAACAGAATTATTGCTGAAACATTCATATAACATAAGCCTCACCATTTTTTGTTTGTTTTGGTGGTACTGTGGTTTGAACTCAGGGTCTTTAGCTTGTTAGGCAGACATTCTATCACTTGAGTCACTCTGTCAGCCTTAAGTCTCACCATTTTAAAGTGGCTTTTAGTACATTTATTATGTGTGTGACCATCACCACAATCTGATTCCCAAACATTCCCATCACCCCAACAAGAAAAATCTGTTCAGCTGGGTGCCGGTGGCTCACGCCTGTAATCCTAGGTACTCAGAAGGCAGAGATCAAGAGGATTGAGATTTGAGGCCAGCCCTGGAGGAAATAGTTCGCAAGACCCAATTTCAGAAAAACCATCACAAAAAAGGGCTGGTGGAGTGGCTCAAGGTGTAGGCCCTGAGTTCAAATCCCATACTGCAAAAAAAAAAAAATCTGTTCAGGCTGTGGTGTAGCTCAGTAGTAGAGCATTTACCTAGCGTGCACGAAGACCTCTCTGCTTGTTTTCTTTCTTTCTTTTTTTACCAGTACAAGTTTTTAATAGTTTTATTATATTTATTATATTTTATAATTTTATGATATTTTAGTTACATTATATATATATATTTTGTGTGTATGGTACTGGGATTTGAACTCAAGGCCGACACCAGCCATTTTTAGTGATGGTTTTTTTTTTGAGATAGGGCTCGCTCGTGAACTACTTGCCTGGTCTGGCTTGGAACCACGATCTTCCTGAACTCTGCCTCCAGAGTAGCTGGGATGACAGGTGGAGCCGCCGGCAGCCAGCCTCAGTGTTCCCATTTTAGATATGGGCTAATAATAGGTGCTCCTCACACAGGACTATTGTGACTATAAAGTGGATTAGAACACAGAGCAGCTGTACACACTGTAAGTACTCAGTAAATCTTAGGTATTACTTTTTAATAAAAAGCATATATTCACGTGGGCACCAGTGGCTCATGGATGTAATCCTAGCTACTTGGGAGACTGAGATCAGGAGGATCTTGGTTTGAGGCCAGGCTGGGCAAATAGTTCACAAGATCCATCTCCAAAATAACTGAGCAAAATAGACTGGAGGTGTGGCTCAGTGACAGAACTGCTTTGCAAGCATAAAACCCTTAGTTCAAACCTCAGTCCTACCAAAAAAAAAAAAAAAAAAAGGCACCTAGTCCCTATTCACTTAAGAGTTTATATGTACATTGAAGAAATCTGAGATCATTTACTAAATGCTCTAAACTTGTGTTTTTCACTCTTTTGCACTGTGTATATGTATATATATATATATATATATATATAGGGCCTCATGCTACTAGGCAGGCGCTCTACTGCTTGAGCCACTTTTATGAGTTGGATGTTTTTTTGAGACAGAGTCTCTTAAACAATTTGCCCAGGCTGGCTTGGAACCATGATCCTCCCGATCTCTGCCTCCTGAGTAGCTAGGATTACAGGCGTGAGCCACTGGCATCTGGCTGAAAATATTTTTATAATAATGAGTCAATCAAACTTTCATAATCAGGGAAAAATTAACTGCATTTAGGGGTCAGGCTGAATAAACAATCCCAGTAAACAAGTCAGTGAATCTCTGTGTTTGAGGATTGGTTTTGCCTGGGTGACTCTTGCTTGGACATGAAGTCATCCTTGTTTGCTCAAGTCCTCTCCCTGTGAAACTCAAACCTGTTAAAGGCTGGGTGGGCCCTTCCTCCCTGCCTTTCTCTGTGTTTTGAGGGCTAGGGAGTGGGGAGAGGTCCTGACTCACCCATCTCCTGTTTTGTTGTTTGACCGTTTATTTCACCTACAGTCATCCAATGGGGTTTGGAGAACAAAGTTGGCCTGTTCAATCAGTTCATTCCCATGTATTCACTGCAATAATCAGGGAAAATCCACATCGGTGACCTTCGAAAGAAGTCTGTATTCACACTGTTCAATTAAAACAAACCAATTGAGTACAGAATAATATTCACTCAACAAACATGTACTGAATACTAACCCAGTCTGTTCAAGGCAGTGGGGACCCAGCAGGGACAATCAGCAACATCCTGGTACTTCACAGAGCTGATGCCCTGATAGATGTGAAAATGCACTAGGGAGAAAATAAGTTAATCTAGGTAGTGAGCCATGTCATCTGATCTCGTGGACTCAGTATCTATGTTTGTTATTCTCCTCTCACAGATGGGGAACTGAGGCTCAGAGAGATCAAACGAGTTGCCTGAGGTCACAGTGGGCAGACTTTGATCCCGGGTTTGTCTGGCTCCAGCTTCACCACACAGTAATAGGCTTCTTTCTGCTATTCACTGTTTAAGCACCATGACGATGAATCCTGTGAAGTCAGTCTTTTTATCCCCATTTTGCAGATGAGAAACATCCATGGGGGAGGGGAGGCTGCAGCAGAGCAATCTGAAGTCTGTGGTTTTGCTCTTGGGCTTGATTTGGAACCAGATGGACTGGACAGGATGAGGTGGGTGAGCACTGAGGAAGCCCAATGGCTACCAGGTGCTGGCCTCTCATTCCAACCCAGGAAAACTGATGGAGTCCAGCAACTCAGTTGGCCTCCTTCATATTGACTTTTTTTTAAACTCAGGGCCTCAAGCTTGCTAGGCAGGTACTCTACCACTTGAGCCTCTCCACCAGCCCTTTTCTGTGATGGGTTCTTTTTAAGATATGGTCTCACTTACTATTTGCCCAGGGCTGGCTTCAGACTACCATCCTCTTGATCTCTGTCTCCTGAGTAGCTAGGATTACAGGCATGAGCCACCATCGCCTGGCCCTGATCAGCTCTTAATTAAACTTAAAATTGAGTTTGTTTGTTTTTTTTAAGTCACAAAGGAAATACTCATCATTTTAGAAAAATTGGAAATACCAGCACATCACAAGATAACACAACTCAAAATCTCGCCAAGACTCCAGCTGTACAATTTTTGATGCTTACACTTGGGCTCTTCCTGCCTCTGGTTCTTCTGAATGAGGGGTCTGGAGTGTCTCAGAGGAGGTGGCTTTTGAGCTGAGGCCTGAGGGATGACACAGATGCTCCAGGCAGAGGAATGGCAGGTGCACAAACCTGAAGTAGGAATGAACCTGATTGGCTGACGGGGTAGGAGGAAGGTGGAGGGTTGTAAAAAACAAGGGGCGTTGGGGAGAAAAGGGAGGGAGATCAGAGGCAGGTCATAGGGAGAGGAGTTTGGGGCTAGAGAGCTGCTGGCTTGGCTGGTGTGGGGAGGAGTGAATGAATGAGTGGACGGATGGATGAGTGGATGAGTAGATGGCTGGATGGGTGGATGGATAGCTCGGTGTTTGGATGGATGGATGGGTAGATGGAAGTATGAATGGATGGATGTATGGACAGATAGATAGATAGGTGGGTGGGTGGATGGATGAGTGGATGAGTAGACGGATTGGTGGGTAGATGGAAGTATGGCTGGCTGGCTGGATGGATAGATGCTTGGATGGATGGATATGTGGGTGGGTGGATGGATGAGTGGATGAGCAGATGTATTGGTGGGTGGGTGGATGGACAGATGGGTAGATGGAAGTATGAATGGATGGATGTATGGATGTATGGATGTATGGATGTATGGGTATGTGGATGGGTGGATGGATGAGTGGATGAGTAGATGGATTGGTGGGTGGGTGGATGGATGGATGGATGGATGGTGGCCTTTTAGGAACCTCTCCATTCCCACTGTGTCTGTCCTCAAGAAGGAACAGCTTAGTCCCAGTCTGAGTCTATGTCACAGGCCTGAGTAGCTGGGGTTCTTTCAAGGGTCAGGGACAGGAAGATGATACGGAGTGTTCTTATCAGGACAGGACCAACAGAGGCTTTACAGATTTTTGGAGCATGGACCTGGGGCTATCACGGGCTTGCTCCATGGGGGAATTGACCTGAGCTTCCCAAGGAGTGGGCTGGAAAGGGACAGGCTAGGAAGAATCCAGCATGTGAGACAGAGGAAGCTGCTGGGTGGGCCCACTGCCAGCAGGCCTCAGGGATTTCCTGTGGCCTCCCTTTCTGCTGCGCACACCAACAAACACCTTACATAGCACTTGCACTGCTTTTTAGCTGAAAAGCAGGTTGGAAAAATAACTGCTTTTGAGACACAGTCTCACTTTGTAGCCCAGGCTGGCCTCAAACTCATGTTCCTTTTGCCTCAGCCTCCCAAGTGCTGAGATTACAGGTGTGTACCACTATGCCCAGTCTTGGGGCAAATATTTTAAAAGAAGGCTTGAACTGTGCTTCAGCCACAGCAGTTTTAGCTGGGCATGTCAGAGTGGACGTCCAGATATGTTTAGACCAGTTCTGCAGAACAGAGATTTGGGTGCGGTCGTTAATTTGGGAGATAGATGTTCCAATAAGTGTAGCTGAGGCATGGAAAAGAGCCAAGTGAGGGGAGCTACTGGGGCGACTGTTACTCTGGGTTCCTAGGCTTTGCCTACCTGGGTCTCTGGGACAGGGAGCAGAACACACCTCGGAATTGTCCCCTCAAGGGCAAGAGAGTAGGGTATTTAGCTACCACCTCCAGTTGATCACTGACTAAGGGCTGCTTCCAGAGGAGGGGAGACCCAAGGGGACCCCAGTATTCTTGGCCTAGCCTGCTGCATGTGCTGAATGTGTATGGGGACAAAGCCCTTGGGTAGAGAGCACAGGGGCTGGGAGTTGGAAGCTGTCAAGCGTCTGTCACCATGAGTGGCATGCACAGCTACTGTCCTGACTGAAGCCAGGAAAGGAATGGCACCGGCTGGTGGAGGGTAGAGTGGCGAGGGGTATGTGTCTGGCTTCAGGTGCAGCCAGATTCTGGGGCTCCTAAATTCTCAGGACTCAGGCTTTCTCCCACTCTCCCAATAGGGGCCACTTTTGAGCTTTAGGCCCTCATCACACTGGCTTAGCTTCGCAGAAAGAAGACAATGTTTTCCCAACAATTCCAGCAAAAACACCAAGGCTAAACCGGGTATGGTGACCCATGACTGCAATCCCAGCACTTGGGAGACTGAAGCAGAATCAAGAGGATCCAGCCTGGGCTACACAGTAAGACCCTGTCTCAAAAACAAAATGAGCCGGGCACTGGAGGCTCATGTCTATAATCCTAGCTACTTGGGAGGCTACGATCAGGAGGATTGTGGTTCAAAGCCAGCCTGGGCAAAAAATTCTGTATCAGTTCCTCCACCTCCTCACAACAGCACCTCGACTTCCTTAGGAGCCCCTTCTCACTTCCTGTCCATGCAAGGCTGTGAGGCGAACGCCATCATTACAGTGGCTGCATGCAGTAACAACTATATTAGCCCAAGCAATGCAGAGGCTGAGATTGGGAGGATCGCAGATCAAGGTCAGTCTAGGCATTTCACGAGACCCCATCTCCAAAATAACTACAGCAAAATGAACTGGAGTTGAGGCTTAACCAGTAAATGCTCGCTTTGCAAGTGTGAAATCCCAGACCCACAAACAAAACAAAACAAAAATCCCAAAGGCTGACTTATGGTACCACTGGGCCCACTTGGGGCACACACCCATCCCTGAACCAATCCCTGTGGGCAGAGGGATGAGGGGTGTGATTGGCCAGCTTGGGGCGCTTTGCCCGTCTGGAGCCAAGGATGGAGTTAGCCCAACAGCCTTACACCGGCAGGGAGTAAGAAGGGGCTCACAGGGAAGTGGAGGTGCTGTGTGAGGAAACGCTGAGTAGACAAGAGGACAGATGTAGACCAAACCCCAAGAGCAGGTGAGAAACCAGCACCCAAGACAGGGAAGGGACCAGCCCAAGACCATTCACTCAGTCAGGAGCAGCACTGCTTCTGGTCTTTTCTCCAGCAGCCCAGGATCTCAGGATGGGCGGGGTCTGTCCAGCCAACCGCCCCTCCATGCCCCCTCATCCTACCTTCTCCCAGTTCTGCATGGCTCTAACACACATGTATCTTCCTGGTTTTATTGCATACATCTTTAAATTCCTGTTTCTGAAGTAGAGAAACTGTGAACTTAAAAAAAAAGGTCAAATGGTCAGCGTTTTATGCTCTGTGGGCCACAGATGGTCTGTGTTGCATATTCTTCTCCTGTCCTCTTCTTTCTCCAACCTTTTAAAATGTATAAAGCGTTCTTAACTTGAGGGCCAACAGGCCTGTTTTCCAGCCTCTTGTGTAATGGAAGAGCATAAAAATTGGGATCCCCATAGTCCATGAGGCTGATCTGAGAAATATAAAGTGAGGATTAGTCAGATTTCTGTCACTGTAACGTAATTCCTGAGGCAATGAATTTATACAGAGAAGAGGTTCATTTTGGCTCATGGCTTTGGAGGTTGCAGTCAAGATTGGGCAGACCCATTGCTCTGGCCTTGGTAGGTTTGCTCTGCACACAGCAGAGTGAAGTTCTCACCTTATGAACCAGGAATCAAACATGGGAGAGTCCTACAGTCCCTCTCCAGGATGTGCCCCCAGTTTAGGCAGGGTAGATCAGGGAAACTGAGGCCTGGGAAACAGCATCTAGGAATCACACTTAAGCATCACACTAACGAGTGGCTTGATTGGAAGCACACAGGTACTGCTTTTCTTTGCTTTAAATTTCACAGGCTGCAGTAGTTAGCAATGGAAAAAAAGGAAGGTGGGGGGACAGTTTTCTCCCTCTGACCTTGTCCACTCTCCCAAATAATTAGCGTGCTCTGGGAACTGAGCAAGGGTATCTTAAAGAAAAACACTTATCCTGGGGAAAACGCTTGGACAGTGACTCCTCTGGACACAAAAAGTGCTTGCCAAGTAAAGTACTTATCTTAACAATGGACCCCTGCCTTGAAAGAAGCAGCTGGAAGGACCCATCTTTTATTTTAAAGAGAGGCTCAGACATCTCTGTCACAGTGACTCAAATTCACTGAGCAGACCAACTGTAAAACCTCTGGCCTAACTGATAAAACAACGAAGTGATAAAATATACCAGATGTCAGAACAAAGGGGTAACCTTTTTCCTAAGGTGAATTTGAGGCAAGCTACCAACCTGCTTTTCCACCATAAATACTCCTGATGTTAGCGCACTCTTGCACTTGTTATCAGATGTGCCTCCGCGCATGTCTGGGCTGCGTACTACCTTTCTCTCGTTCCTTCACTTTGCTTTACTTATAAACTCTCTTGATGTCTATCTCAGTGTGTCCTAAAATTCTCTTTTTTGCAAAACATCATAACTCAGTACCTAAGGGCCAGGCAGAGGCCTCCTCCCTTTTGTAGACCTTTTCCCTGGAGTCTCACAGAGTCCAGTGATATAATAACCTAAGCACCTCCCACTAGTTCCTCCTCAAGGTCCCACCACCTCTCAGTGGTGCCGCCCCAGCGACCAAGCCTTTAACACATGGACCTTTGGGGAACACTTATCTAAACTATAATTAAAGTAAAATCTAGTCAGGTATGGCGCCTCATGCCTGTAATCCCAGTTACTTGGGAGGCCGAGGTAGGAGGATCTTGGTTTGAGGCTGACCTCAGGCAAAAGCACCAGACTCTATTTGAAAAATAAACTAAAGCAAAAAGAACTGGGGGAGTGGCTGAAGTGGTAGCACACCTGCCTAGCAAACTGTAGGTCCTGAGTTTAATCTCCATTACCACCAAGATAAAAGAATGCAAAAGAGAGAGACCCTAAATAACCATAGCTTAGTAGGGGAGTTTTCTTTTTTCAGCAAGGAGGTTAATTCTGATTTTTTTTAATTAAAGTAAAATTCACCATACACCTTTGAAGAATGTGCAAGTCAGTGAAAAGAGAAATACTTTTACTTTTTCTTTTAATCGCCCCTGCCTCTGTGTGTGTCAGTACTCTGGGGCCAGCATGCCAGGGCTTCACAGCATGGGTGCCTGTCACTTGCGCCTCCTTAGCGGAACATCCTTGTCCACATGGTGCAAGACCATGTGGTTCCCTGCTGCAAGTCTGCCATTCCAGCCGGCAGGAAGGGAGCCACGAACAGAAGAGCAGTCTCATTCCTTTGCAGTCAGGACGGAGAAGCAGGCCACAGCGTGCTTGGAGGGAGAGCTTTCTGTTGACCATACAGTCACATGGCAGCACCTGGCTGCAAGGAAGGCTGGGATACGTAGACGAGCCCCGGGAGCCATGTGCCACGCTAAAAACCAGAGCAAAGACAAGAACACACTCTTTCTCCAAAACATCTGACTCAGAGAAACTCTACAGAAGGTAACTCCTCTTGCTGTTGTCTCTTCTTTGAAAAACTCAGTAGGGCCGGGTGCCCGTGGCTCATGCCTGTAATCCAAGCTATTCAAGAGGCAGAGATCAGGAGGGTTGCAGTTCAAAGCCAGTCTGGGCAAATAGTTCAAGAGACCCTATCTCGAAAAAAACCCTTCACAAAAGTGAGTCAAGGTGGAGGCCCTGAGTTCAAACCTTAGCCTTACGAAAAATAAAGAAAGAAAGAAAAAAGAAAAGAAAAACTCAGTAGGTTCTGTGGAAAGCTGCACATAAATTCTTGGTGCTAATACCATCCTGTGCTGGCCTTTGGAATTGATTAAATCTCTATTTTGTGCCTTCCTGGGCTCTGTGACCTTAGATGATTTACTTAACTTCTCTGAATCTTGTTTTCATCACTTGTTGAGTAAGGGACAGTGTAGATTACTCATGCAGAGGCTGGGAAAATACAAGTAAATACACAGTGGACATAATGCTGGAGTGACATCCAGCCAGAGGGGGCCGATCAATGGTCATTTTATTGATAAGGCCAGTATTTTGGATCAGAATGTGAGCTGGGAGGTCAGCCAGACCTGCGTTCAAACACAGCTCTTCCGCTGGCTGGGCAGGAACCTCTCTGCGCCTCAATCCCTTCATCTGTGAAACAGAAGCAGGAACAGTTGTAGCCCATCGAGTGGTGGAGGCTGGAAGCAATGGCTGGAGCATTGAAACCAGCCATACAGTGTGAGATATGATTAGGTTCCTTTTCCTCTTTGACCTCCTGAAGGAAGAGACGGGGGGACTTATGAAGTTTGTAGCAAAGAAGTTGAACACAGAAGAATCATGCAATGTAGATTCCATTTAGAAAGTCCAAGACAAGCAAAAGTGACCGTTGGGGTTGGAACTAGGAGAGGGGGTAACCCAGGGATGGTGAGTACTAGAAGGAAGCTTTCGGGGTGGTTTCTGTTTCTCAATCTGAAGGCTGGTTACCCTTGTGGGCTGCCTTTGTGAAAAAGCATGGAACTGTCACTCGTGTGTGTGCTTCTGAAAGCACATTACACTTCGACAGAAAAGTTTCCTCCCCAAAGTATCTATGGTCTGTCAGCCCCTGGACTGAGGGCTGAGGGGCGTGGGTGGGACATTCCTCCTTCCCAGCTGCCACAGTTTCCGTTTCCACTGCAGGTACAGGAGCCATCTTTCCCTCCAAATGCTGCCCTTGCACCCACGCTGTAGCCACACAGTTCCTGTGACCCGGTCTGACTGCACCGTTATCTGCCTCGGGCCTGTGGGAGAGACTTGTTTGGGCAGGGAAACTGCAGCAAGCAACCTTGAGCAGTAACCTTGGATCGACCTTGGATCGAAAGCCCAAGTGGGCTGCTGCTGCTCATTCTTCTTTCTGGCAGTGCTGGAGTTTGAACTCAGGGCATCACACTTGCTAGGTAGGTGCTGTGCCACTTGAGCCACTCCACCAGCCCTATTTTGTGTTGTGTGTTTTTTTTTTTTTTTTCAAGATAGGGTCTCATGAACTATTTTCTGGGGCTGACTTCGAATCACAATCCTCCTGATTTCTTGCCTCCTGAGTAGGTAGGATTACAGGCATGAGTTGCTTGCATCCACTCGTTCTTTTTCTCGCTAGTTCAAGCAGCTCTTTTTTAGGTATCTAATTTGCACATGGCTGTAGGCAGGGCTCCTGATTGGTACAAAGATGCTTCAATTCATTCTTTTTTTGTGGTGCTTGGGCTTGAATCTAGTGCCTTGTGCATGCTAGGCAAGCATTCTACCTCTGGAGCTACCCCTCCAGCCTTCAATTCATTCATTCTTTTTTTTTGCAGTACTGTGGTTTGAACACAGGGTCTACACCTTGAGCCCCTCCACCAGCCCTATTTTGTGATTTTTTTTTTTCAAGATAGGGTCTTTTGAATTATTTGTGCAGGCTGGCTTCGAACCGAAATCTTCCTGATCTCTGCCTCCTGAGTAGCTAGGATTACAGGCATGAGCCACTGGCACTTGACTCATTCTTTCCTTTATGTATGCGGTAAGTATTTATTTGTTTGTTTGTTTATGGTACTGGGGACCAAACCCAGGGCTCCAAACATAGCAGACAAGTGCTCTACCTCTGAGCTGCACCCCAGCCTCTGTAGCAATTTACCAAGTACCTCGTACGCATAGTGCTAGTTGTTGGGGAGGTGGAAACGCTCCCGGCTCTTCTGGAGCTGACTTAATCGTGGAGGGAGAGAGACAAGAAATAAGAAAGTGTGTTAGATGGTCCCAGTACTTAAGCAGAGACAGGGATACAGAGTGCAAGACATGTTTAGAGGAGTTGTAATTTTTAACAGTGTTTGGGTAAAATGTCCCTGAGAAAGTGATGTTTAAGCAAAGACTTGAAGAATATGAAGGAGTAGGCCCTTTGAATACTCTAAGGACTGAAAAAGAGTAGCTGACATGAAAATAACAGGGACCCATCACCACACAAACAACAGCTACTCTTGAAAAAAAGATGGTAGCAGGACCAGCATGTGCCTGGGTGGCAGAGCGCTCACTGAGCACGACCAAGGTGCTGGGTTCCATCCCCAGCTCTGGGGTAAAAAAAAAAAAAAAAGGTCCTGCCAAGGTGAAATACTCTCGCTTGCTCTCTTCTTATATGAAAACAAAACATACCAACAAATGAGTCCAGGTTGCATAAATGTTTACATTTCTATAGATTAAAATATATAATATTTTATAGCTGGATGCTGGTGACTCACACCTGTAATCCCAGCTACTTAGGAAGCAGAGATCAGGAGAATCTTGTTTTGAAGCCAGCCAGAACAAATAGTTTTTAAGACCCTATCTTGAAACACAAAATAGGGCTGGTGGAGTGGCTAAAGTGGTAGAGCACCTGCCCAGCAAGTGTGAGGCCCTGAGTTCAAACCCCAGTACTTCCAGAAAAAAAAAAAAAAAAAATATATATATATACACACACACACACACACACATAAACATATATGTAATACCTCATTACCAGGTTGTAAGATAGCTTCAGGAAAAATCCCAATGGATGCTAAATCTAGGGAGGAAATTTGATGAGGGACTGAACACTTAAATGGCCTCAGACCCTCCAGGCTCACTGCTTGTTAGTTCCAGGGAGAACCGCACCTTCACAAGTTCATCAAACCAGCACCACCACCAGCAGGGGCAGCTGGAGCTGTCGCTTCTGCAGTGTAGCACCCTGAGGACACAGCAACACTGAAGTCATGTTTAGGCCAGGAATGCAGACCCTTAAGTCAAGCAGAGCAGATGGCCCACCGTATACATGCCCTCCCAGTGCTCTTTTTACAATGTGGCAGAGACAGGACTGGGGTCACATTCCTGCCCTTGAACTTGGGCACACATCACAGGGTGCTGATCTAACAGGAGCAGGAAGTCACCAGGGGGCACCATGGCTGTCTCCACTCTCCCTCTTGCTTGGCAGCCCACTCCTCTGACTGAGCGAGCTTGGATGCTTGCAATATCACTTGGGGAGGCCACGATGGGGGACTGACTGACACCTCAGCTCAGCCCCAGAAAGCAGCCAGCCGAGACTTCCACACATGTGAGCCAAGGAGCCTTTCGATGACTCCAGCCCCAACCTTCAAGGTCTCTGGCCAGCACCCCCACACCAGGCCCTTTCTGAATCCCTGCCCAATACAATTTGGGCTGATTTGTTATAGCAACCCCCAAAAAGGAGCTCTGTATGAACATCTTCAAAGACACCAATGGCGTTAAAGACAAAGTAGCCAGGTGTGGTGGCACACCCCTGTAATTCCAGCACTGAGGAGGTTGAGGCAGGAGAATCATGCATGAATTTGAGGCCAGCCTGGTCTACACAGTAAGACTGTCAAAAATAAAGAAATAAATAAAAAGCTGAGCAATCATTCAAGATTAGAGACATAAAAATAAAACGCAAAATGTGACCGCGAGCTGGCTTCTGTCCTGAGTGGGGACAATGCTGTCAAGGGGTTTACAGCCACAGTTGACAAAGTTAAGTGTGGATGGTAGATTCAAGTATAATACGAGCCTCAAAACGTAGCCCCATATGATTCTCTAGCCACAAAATGACACAGTCACCTCCTGACACTTTTCTCGGACTGTATCTCTGTCCTTATGCAAGCTGTGACTGTCTTGTGTGGAAGTAACTGTCCCAAATTTGGAAATAGGGCTCTGGTTGCAGAGAATAATACCCTGTTCTTACATAATACCGGGTGAAATAATTAAGGAGGAAGTGGAGTGAGGCATGGTGTAGGTGACAGATTTCAAATGGTTCCAAAAACTAAAATGTTATTCATTATAGAGTCACATGACTAAAGCAAGGAAGGATTAAAAACAAATGTATGAAATACCAAAAACAGGTGGCTCTGGAATTATGTTTGTTTAGTTTATGAGACTTGAATTCAGGGCTTCATACTTGCTAGACAGACACTCTACTGCTGAGCCACACCCCCGCCTGAAATTCTTGGAATGCTTTGTGCAACATTTTTTTTTTTTCAGTACTGGGGTTTGAACTCATGGCCTCACGCTTGCTAAGGCAGGCACTCCACCACTTAAACCTCTCTGCCAACCCTTCTTGCAACATTCCTACAAGTTTGAAATGGTTTTGAAACCTGTGCGTAACGTATGGTTGTGCCAGGGAGAGAAACAGGTAGGTCAAAGAATGAGGAAGTGTCATTTTTCATCCTTTTGTGTTTTTTGTTTTTGTTTTTTTTTTGCAGTACTGGGTTTTGAACTCAGGGCCTAACACCTTGAGCCACTCCACCAACCCTTTTTTGTGAAGGTTTTTTTGAGATAGGGTCTCATGAACTATTTGCCTGGGTTGGCTTTGAACCACGATCCTCCTGATCTCTGTCTCCTGGGTAGCTAGGATTACAGGCGTGAGCCACCAGCGCCCAGCTTTATTTGTTCCTCTCAGTCTGCCCATCGCATGGTGAAGGAAACTGAGCCCCAGAGAAAGCAATGACTTGTCCCAGGCAGAATCTAGAGGCCAGCCTCATTTCAGATGCCTCAGTACACAGTCCAGGCAGGATCTTCTCCATAAAAAACAGAACAAAACGGCCAGTGAGCATCTGGCTTCTGGTTTAGTGGGTGTGGATTATCACTGTGAAGCCAAACTGGGGCTTATCTTGAAGTCAGTCAAACAACAGCCATTTACTAAGAATCTTTACTGAACCCAAAGGCAACTTGAAGGTGATTCCTGGGCCGGGTAGTGTTGGGAGTTCTAGCATGTTCTAGGGTACAGGAGGGGCAATTTCTGTGTGAACATTTCTGGTAAATCGCCTAAAGAGAGTTCTGAAGAAAAAGTCCTGACTCTCCAGGTATCAGTGCCTTGACATTATGATTTTTCCTTCTTACCTTTTTTTTACTTTTTATTTTATCATTTTTACATTTACTCACATGTGTATACATTGCTTAGGCCACCTCCCCCCGCCCCTCTTCTTACCTTTTTTTCTTTCTCCTTTTCCCTTTTTTTTGGAGACAGGGTCCCGTTATCTACCCCAAGCAAGCTGGCCTGGAACTTGTGAGCCTCCTGTGTCAGACTCCCAAGTGCTGGGATTACAGATGTATACCACCACACCTGGCACTCTCCTGAGTCATTTTCACATTCACCTTCAAAGTTCCTATTTGGCTACCAATCAATATTTTGATTACTTGTTTCCTTGTTGTCCCAAAAGTAGTGTGGGTAGCTGACCCTGGCTTTGCAGTATGGTACCATTCTAACGCCTTCTCTGATTCGTTTTGTGTAAACCTTGACCAACCCTACAAAAAGGTACTCTCAGCATCTCCATGATACAGATAAAGGCACAGCCAAGAAAGGTCAAATGCCTTCCCACAGCCGCGTGGCTGGTATGTGGAAGAAGCAGAAATCAGGCTGGCGAGTAGTGTCCCCAGCATCAAATGCTCTGGACATCTACGGCTCCAGCCTGCCCAGAATCCCGCGTTTCCCTGGGGAACAACCTGCCCCGACAGACATATAGTTTGAGTGGGGCTGAATACTAGCTTGCTCCAGGTAGGTTGTGTCACCCAGGCCTGTGACTGCAGCCAGGCCCTGTGAACCTTCCTCCAGACTTTTGTTAAAAGCCAGGCACTGGTGGCTCACGCCTGTAATCCTAGCTACTCAGGAAACAGAGATCAGGAGGATCAGGTCTCAAATCCTTCCCCAGCAAACAGTTTGTGAGACTCTGTTTCGAAAGTACTCAATGGAAAAAAAAAAAAAAGGCCTGGTGGAGTGGCTCAAATGGTAGAGTACCTGTGTAGTAAGAGTGAGGGTCTGAGTTCCAACACGTGAGTCAAACACTCTGCTTCAAGAGGTAGGTCCTTTGATCTGTGCAGACCAGAGTCCAAATAGGAACGAGGAGGGAGTTTACACGCTTCGTTAGCCATTGTAGCCCTCAGCCAGTCAAGTCAGCCCCCACGGTTAGCCGCAGCCCCAGGCTGCTCAGTGCAGTGGGTGTTATACCAACGTATACAAAACTAGCATCCAGCCAAGTTAATACACCTATTGCACGTGCAAATCCAGCCATCGGTTGCAGAACTAGTAGTCCTGTGTGGTTACATAGTGACAGCACATTTACCTCTAGTGTTTAGCTTAATACTCACTCTCTTACAAAACCCCAGTACTGCCAAAAAAAAAAAAAAAAATCCACGTGGAGAAAGATACTCCCCAGGGTGGCAGGGACGCTAAGATCTGAAGTAGCTTAGAGCTGCCATGGTCAACTCATCACCTGCTTGAAAAGGAAGGCAGCTAGGGCACATCTGAGCTGAGAGATGGGATCAGAAGGATTGAAGTTTGAGGCCGGCACAGGCAAATAGTTCTCGAGACCCTATCTTGAAAAACTCCTTCACCAAAAAGGGCTGGTGGAGTGGCTCAACGCATAGGCCCTGAGTTCAACTCCCAGTACCGCAAACAAAGTAGCTCCTCTTCCTCAGCAGCAAAAGTCCCAAGAACAAGACCCAAAGGTTCAGCTGCAGTCATGTACCATCCAGGAATCGCTCATCAGGCCAGGAAGCACACTGCCCTGATTGGCTAGGCTCCAACAGTCAGGGACCCAGGCCTGAACCCCAAGGGAGGTTGAGAGGCTGTTCTCCAGCCTCAATGCAGACATCGGAGGCGGTGACCTTTAAGTTGAAAACTCAAGGGTGAGCTTTACTGTCCAGAATGGTGGGGAGGAAGTGCCCAGAAAGGCTACACAAAGGTGTGGAGAGAGTTGGGGGCTTGGCTCAAGTGGTAGAGCCCCACCTAGCAGGCGCAAGGGCCTAGGTTCAAGACAGATCCTGTTGACTTTGCTTAAACTCCTGGATCCAGCCACGCCTGATATACACCTGCATGTCTCAGCGACATGAATGAACACATTTTTCTCTCCTCCTCACTTTTTTTTGTCACAGGCTAGTTGAGCACATCCTAGGAGCAGACAGATGTTCAAACGTGGGGCTTAGGTCATCATCCCAGCCTACACCATTGCTATTTTACTTTTTTTCTGTAACAGATTTATTGAGGCATAATTCACCCACCCTGTAATGTACCTATTTTAAGTGTGCGATTCCATTTAGGGAAAAAGTAAGTGTACAATTCAGTGGATTTTCACATATTCAGGGATGTGGGAACATAGCCACAATCAGTCTTAGAACATTTCCATCATTCCCAAAAGAAATCCCGAGCCCCTTAGCAGTCACTTCCATTTCTGTCCAAACGTCCCCCGTCCCCCTGCATCACTAACCCACTCTCTGTCTGTCTCTGTGGACAGTCTATTCTGCACCTTTCATATAAACAGAATCGCATAATATATGCTCCTTTACGGCTTTCTTTCTCTTAACACAATTGTTTTCAAAGTTAATCTCCCTTGTGGTGTGGGTCAGTACTTCATCCCTTTTATTTTTCCCTGTTGAGTAAGTTTCCACTGTATGGATGGATCGCATTTTCTTTGTTTCTTTATCAGTTGTGGGACATTGGATTGTTTCCACTTTGGCTGTAATCAATAATACTGCTATGAACTCTGGGAGGATGCTTGTTTTCCATTCTTGGGTATACACAGTGGAGTTGCTGGATCACATGGTAACGCCAATGCTTAGCCTTTGGAGGGGCTGCTAAACAATTTCCCAAAGTGGCGGTACCACTTTACTTCCCACCAGTAGTGTCTGAGCACCCCTTGTTTTTGCTGTGTCTTGGCAAGTTACCTCTGGTTTCCCAGAGGTATTGGGGTGGGAGTTGAACTCAGGGCCTCATGTTTGCCAGATACGTGTTCTACCACTTGAGCCACTCTGCCAGCCCTTTGTTTCCCGTATCTTCCATGGGGATGCATCGTTGTAAGGAATAAGAGATTATGGGGCTGGAAGGGTGGCTGAGTGGAAGAGCACTTGCCCAGCATGCATCAGGTCCTTGGTTCAATCACACACACACACGCACACATAGATCACATGTGTGAGATTGCCTCAGTTCTCATCTGTGAAATGGGGTAGCAAAAGTTTTTCCTTCACAAGACAAGTCTCAACCCCAGGGGTGAAGATTTGTTTCTGAGATGATTTTCTGCTGCCTGTGGCAGTCCACTGATCATCGTTACTGATGCTCGATTGGTGTTCAAGTTAGCTCCTCCACCCTGTGAAGCCCTGGAGGATTTGTGGCCAGTCTATGGGATCGGCTGATCTTCCAGAAGCATGGTATGGGTCAGTGGGTGACATGAGTTGCTGGTGAATGAAGGATGCACTGGATGAGGTACAGAAACAGTGCCAAGCTTGAAGTGGGAGAGTGTGAAGACCTTGTGACTGTCACGGTACCTTGAGTGGGTGGGTTGAAGTGGGAGGAGGGAGGAAGCTGGTTAAAGTCACAACTCCCTGAAGCTGGATGCTGTCTGCCTTTCTGATCTCAGCACTTCCTCTTCCTCCTCCTACAACATCAGTCCAAATCCCTTGCACTTTCCAGAACAAAGCAACAAAGCTCTCTCTCTCTCTCTCCAATTAGTGGGGTTTGAACCTAGGCCCTTCTGCCTGCTAGGTGGGGCTCTACCACTTGAGCCAAGCCCCCAGCTCTCTCCACACCTTTGTGTAGCCTTTCTGGGCACTTCCTCCCCACCATTCTGGACAGTAAAGCTCACCCTTGAGTTTTCAACTTAAAGGTCACCGCCTCCGATGTCTGCATTGAGGCTGGAGAACAGCCTCTCAACCTCCCTTGGGGTTCAGGCCTGGGTCCCTGACTGTTGGAGCCTAGCCAATCAGGGCAGTGTGCTTCCTGGCCTGATGAGCGATTCCTGGATGGTACATGACTGCAGCTGGACCTTTGGGTCTTGTTCTTGGGACTTTTGCTGCTGAGGAAGAGGAGCTACTTTGTTTGCGGTACTGGGAGTTGAACTCAGGGCCTATGCGTTGAGCCACTCCACCAGCCCTTTTTGGTGAAGGAGTTTTTCAAGATAGGGTCTCGAGAACTATTTGCCTGTGCCGGCCTCAAACTTCGATCCTTCTGATCTGTCTCCTGAGTAACTAGGATTACAGGCGTGAGCCACCAGTGCCCTGTGAAGCACTTTCTTTTTTTTTTTGTTTGTTTATTTTTTATTTTATTTTATTATTCATATGTGCATACAAGGCTTGGGTCATTTCTGCCCCCTGCCCCCACCCCCTCCCTTACCACCCACTCTGCCCCCTCCCTCTCCCCCCCACCCCCTCAATACCCAGCAGAAACTATTTTGCCCTTATCTCTAATTTTGTTGTAGAGAGAGTATAAGCCATAATAGGAAGGACCAAGGGTTTTTGCTAGTTGAGATAAGGATAGCTATACAGGGCATTGACTCACATTGATTTCCTGTGCATGTGTGTTACCTTCTAGGTTAATTCTTTTTGATCTAACCTTTTCTCTAGTTCCTGGTCCCCTTCTCCTATTGGCCTCAGTTGCTTTAAAGTATCTGCATTAGTTTCTCTGCGTTAAGGGCAACAAATGCTAGCTAGTTTTTTAGGTGTCTTACCTATCCTCACCTCTCCCTTGTGTGAAGAGCTACCTTTCAATTGAGGTTGCCAGGTGGCTGCTGGCCATCTTTGTCAACATGGGGAGAAACCCTGTTGAAATAAACCCAGAAGAAAAGAAGGCAGGAGCCGAAAGTTGGAGGGAGAGACAGGGAGAAAACAAGAGAGAAGAGAGGGCGAGATGAATTTTTTTGGATGTGAATTGAGGTCCTTAATCCAGCTGTGCCTGAAGGCAGTTCTCTATTTCTGATATGAAGCAATAAACTCCCCTCTCCTTTTCTGTTCAATTCACTAGTTTGGTTGGTTTTTGATCACTCCTAACCTACTGCCCCTGCTCCACACGCCCTAAACTGGGGTGGGCACCCCTTCCAGGCTCCCCTGCGGCCCTTGTCTTTCCTTTTCATTGCATGGCAATAAATGGCGTCTTTGTTTGGATGATATACACCCAGGAAGCAGTCCTACTGCTGTACAGTGTTCTGCTGTATCTCTAGCCCCTAGCCTGACCAACAGGAGCACCTCAATCAATCTAATTCCCTATTAAAATTACAAATTAATCTATGATAACCTCTATGCAAACACACAAAAACCAATTCCATAACTTCTCTATGGGTCCCTCTGGAAATGGACGGAAAAATACCTGGCAAGATACCTGCATCCTGGTGCAAATTACTTCACCTGGAGGTGGTCACAAGGAGCAGGGACTTACCACTCGGTATAAAAAATTAATTAGGGATGGGGGGGTAGCTCTGCTGTAGAGCACACGCTCAGCATACCACAGCTCTGGGTTCAATCCCCAGCACAAAAACACAAATCAAAACAAAATAGATTAAAAAGTAGATTTAATTAAGACCAGAGTTTATAAAAGTAAACAAAAGCAGCACACATTTATTGTAAGAATGAATGCCAATAATTCACAAGTGTATACAGTGGTCCCTCTGTCTAGTGGCGACATGTTCCAAAACCCTTACGGGAGCCTGAACAAGAAGTTATTAAACTCAGTATATGCCATATATTTTCCTATACGTGCAGATATATGCTGAAGTTTAGTTTACAAACACTGCAAGCAACTAATAATAACTAATAAGAACAGTGAATGACTGCCAGGTACCGCTGGCTCACCTCCTAGCTACTCAGGAGGCAGAATCAGGAGGATCACAGTTCGAAGTCAGCCTGGGCAAATAATTTGCGAGACCCTATCTTGAAAAAACTCTTCACGAAAATAGGGCTGGTGGAATGGCTCAAAGTGTATAAGCCCTGAGTTCAAACCCCAGTCCACCAAAAAAAAAAAAAAAAGAAAGAAAAAAGAAAAGGAATGATTAAAACTATAAACTATTGCTGCCACTAAGTAATGAACAGGCAGATACAGGATGCACACAAGGGTGATTTACCTCCCGCCTCCACTGCGACTTAAAACTCAAGATGTCGCTTTTTTCTGGAATTTTCCATTTAGAATTTTTGAATCATGGTTGACCACAGGTAATCCTAATCAGGGAAAGTAAACCTCACAAGGGGAGATGACTTTAGTCAAAAGTGAAAGTTACCTTGTACCTTCCAATAAATATTTGTTGAACGAATGAGTAAATGTCACAGCTATGAATAGTTGATGAATGAACGAACGAATAACAAAACAGTTTGGTATAGAGTCTTAGCTCAAGGTGACCCCACCCCCACCCTGCCCCCAGCAGGACAGCTGCTTTCCCTGAAAGTCTGGGCCTTGGGCCAAGGTTTTATTTCTTTGTGGGATGGGCCCCTAATCTGCAAGTCCTTTTCCCTGGGAACCTTGGAGGGTGATTCATAGAGCTTTTCATGGACAGTGAGTCCCCTAATGACCAGAGAGTCACCTCCTGCTACTCAAGTGGGTATGTTTGGAGTTGCCAGGGGATAGGGACTCCTGCATAGCCCAGGGCTAGCTGCTACTCCCCAGGAAACAGCCAGTAGCAGATAGCCAATGCCCAATTGTAGCAGGTGGCAGGGAGAGCCTGATGGCCTGGAGAGTAGGTTCAGGGTCAAGTCCTGACAATGAACTTGCTGAGGGGCCTATCCAGTCTCGTCTGTAAGGGGGGCTGCCTATGCAATCACTGCTTTGTGTCTACAGAACCTGAGTTGGACAGCCATATATGTGTAAGGGAAGGCTGGGCCTCTGGCAGTGTTAGTGTCTGTGTTTCCAAGCGCATGTACCCACGTGTGTATCTGTGCGCATGGGCAAAATGTGTACATGTCATTTGTTCAAAGTGCATCACAAAAACAGCTACTTGTCAGTGATGTGTTCAGGCACATGATGACCTCTTCCTCCTTCTTTTCCTTTCTTTAAAATTTTTTTTTGTTATTCTTTGTGTTCTTTTGAGCTTTTGTGTGTGTTGTTTCTTATTTTAATTTTTTAAATTTATTCGTTTTTTCTTCTCACTTTCTATGTGGCTTTGGGCAAATGGAATCTCTTTGTGCCTGTTTCTTCTCTGAGGAGGGGGACAGCGCTTATGTTCTGTCCAGCACAGAGCAGGAGTTAGGGCAGCAGTCTTAGACAGACGCAGTGGCTTAATTTTCAATTGAGCACACCCTGGCTCTTTCCATAGGCACTCAGTGAGTGACAAGAATCTTAATAGCCTGGCTTGCTAACCTCACTTGGTGCGTGTGTGGATTGCTGTGGTTGAAGCTGATATTGTTAGATAAACGGGGACATTTCAAAGTCATGGGGGTGCTCATACAGGGAGCAGCTGAAAGGACGAAAGGATGTTGGCTGGGGACTATGGGGACTTCCTGGTGGCCTGCAAAGCCATCCTGGAGGAAACACAGAGCACCGGGCCTCTTTCCTAACACTTGTGATGCCATAGGTCTGGGGTGGGGCTGGGCCTGTGTTTAGCAAGGACCCAGAAGACAGCAAATGTGAGACTCACTGGTTTCAGAGGCACATTCAAATCCCCGCACACATGGACAAGTCACCCTGCTTCCCTGAGCCCTGGGACTCCCCTGTGTAAGATGGGGATAAGATTTCCAGCTTCGGGGTTCATAGTGCAGATTAACAATGGCTGTCAGCTTGGGGTGATTTTGTCCCCCAGGGGACATTTGGCAACAACTGGAGATTCTTGGTTTTCACAACTAGTAGGATGTTGACGCTGGCACAGAGTGGGTGCAAGCCAGGGCCATTGCTAAACATCCTACGTCGTGCAAGGGAACATGGCCTTTACTACCAAGGGGTATCTGGTCCAGATGGTCGGCAGTGCTGAGAAGGACAAGCTATGGATTTTGTGAATTAATGCATCCCGTGCTCTGAAGAGGGTAGAGGCCAGGGAGCACTCTACTGACTTAGCCCAAAGTCATCCTGCTCGTAATGGCCTTGCCCTGTCCAGAAAAACAGCGTGAAGTGTGGGATGGGAAGAAGCACAGAGAGCAGAGAGGGCTCCATGGTTCTGTGCCAGGGGTGCCAGGGGTGCCAGGCTCTTTGTGTAGTGCACGGCAGGTGCCGGCTGGCTGCCAGGGGTTGTGAGGCTTTCTTTCCATTTGGCTCTTAAGACAGTGAGCTTGGGGTGTTCACACAGATGGTGACAGCCAGCAAGAGTGACTGCATTTCCTAAAGTGGCTTATCATGAGGCTTCATTAGAACCATGAGAAGATGCCAGCTGTCTGTTTGGGTGGTTCAGGATGGCTTGTACACATGCTGTCTCCCAGTGTGGCCAAACTGCCATTTCCCCACAGCCACTGGCGGCACCAAACGAACACATCAAAACCGGTTGAGTGCCAGGTGAGGAACAGCGGGTATGAAAACTCACCCATGGCTTACACCATGGGAGGCCTGGTAAATTTGAGGACTATTAGTCCCATTTTACAGATGAGAAAGCCCAAGCTTGGAAAGAGTAAGAGACGAGCCTAAAGTTGCAGAGAAAGAAACAGCTGAGCAAGATCCCAAGTCAGGCCTCTGAGTACTCCGTGGGCACTGCTGGGTTAAGTGACACAGACATGGATTGGACTTGGACTTGGCTTCCCAGAGGAACAGCTGTTTGGTCTGCCTTGCCAGACAGGGTGTGGCCCAGGCTGGCCTGGAACTCCTAAGTGCTGGAATTACAGGTGTGTACCACATGCCCTGCTTAGACCCGTCTTCTCATTCAAGTGCCCAGTTTTCCTTTGGAGACCAGAGCAAGTTTGATGGATCGTGCCTGGCCATTGTCCTACCCTTGGCATGTGCTGAGAAGCCCTGCAAGGCTTCTGTGTGGCCTCGCTACTTCAGTTCTGGCCACCTGGGAACAGTTCTCAGATGGCGAGCAGGAGTTCGTAGATAAACCTCAGCTTCCTCAACCCTCAGCTGGGACAGCCCACACCCCTTAATACTCAAACTTAGAACCAGATTTTTTCCAAATGCACTGACTTCACTGGGGCCTGCAAATGCTCGGCCTCCTTTGCTCTGAGCTTTTGTCTTCTGTGGTCACTTGGATTGTGGGAACAGGTCTCCAGTTACAGTCTGTGCTCTGCCCTGACTGCCAGAGTCTGCTTGGGGTTTTGTCACAGTTGTCCCTGAGCCGGGTGATAATTCCGATGACTGCGTCCTTCCTGTCTCACTCCTGCATCTGCTCTCAGTGCTTGATGGGCTCATCTCCCAGATAATCTACTTGGGGCCTGCTTCTGGGGACCCCAAATCAAGAGATGAACCTATCTGCCCCATGACCCAGACTTAGTCTCTATGGCCAAGTGGAACTGATCCCCTGTTCCATGTCTGCTTGTGGGTCCCTTCCATCCCCAGTCCTTTCCAGCCTCAGTGATGGTGCAGGCACAGCCATGTGATCCCAGACTGGCCAAGGACAGCTCCTCTGGGATTTTTCCTGGAACAGCCAAGGGACCCACAGATCCCTAACAATGCAGCCACACCAGAGGTGGCCATGCTGCCATGAAGAAGTGACACCAGGTCCTGCTGGCTTCATGCACACACATGGCTCCAGTCAGTGTATAACTAAGGTGCTTTTTTTTTCTTTTTGGTGGACTGGGATTTGAACTCAGGGCTTCACATTCACAAAGCAGGTGCTCTACCACTTGAGCCATACCTCCAGTCCATTTTGCCCTGGTTATTTTGGAGATGTGTGTTTCACTAACTTTTTGTCCAAGCTGGCCTCGAACTGCTGTCCTCCTGATCTCAGACTCTCAAGTAGCAAGGATTATAGGCATTAGTTACCATGCCCAGCAGAGGATGCAGTTCTTGCCCAAGTTTCCAGTTGTTTTAGTAATCCTGGCAGAAAGGGGAGTTATGTCAAGTGTAGTGGCCAAGACTCTGATTAGAAATCACCTGGCTTTCTCTTACTTAACATCATGTCACCGGGAAAGTTTGCGATGTATGTCCCTCTGCTTGGCCCAGAGGGTAGTTAGACTTGGGATGGTCCGTGTTTCCTTTGCCCCCTCCAGGCAGAATGAACAGCCGTCTTGCCCCAGGCCCAGGCCAGAGATCTTGGACTCGGATTGGCAGGACCACCAGGGCACAGGAGCAGCTTGTTCCAAAGTCTCTGGGTGTCAGGCCCCAGCCCAATCTTTGAGGACAGGACCTGAGAATTTGCCTACTCCCCCTTTTCTTTTCCTATTCCCCCACTTCTCCTCCTCCTCCATTTCTCCTCCTCTATTTCTCCTCCTCCTTCTTGCTTTTTCTTTTTTTAATTGAGGGTCTTCCTAGGTAGTCCTGACTGGTCTCAGTCTTATGATCCTCCTCAGCCACCCAGTGGTGGGATTGTAGGGTGCTGGGGTCGCAGGAGTGCTCCACCACACTTGGCTTGAGAATTTGCCCTTCAACCAAGGTTCTCCAACGTTGAAAGGATCCGTTTACTTGTAAATGACGGAAAACCACTGGAAACTGATTTATGCGAACATGCAATTTGCTGTCTGAAGTCCCTGACTGCACTGGACTGAGACCTGAGGAGCTCGGCTTGGGCTTTGGCCTGGTTGGTTCAGGAGGTCACCAGGTCTCTTGCCATTGCTTGGCTTCATTCCTTAGTCCCCACCTGCTGCAGGTTGACAACTGTAGCTGCAGGCTGTATCCTGCCAGGCCGAAGCCTGTGGGGAGGAGGGGCATTTCCTAGAAACTCTGCTGCAGTCCCAGCATTGGGGTCACCCTGGTCAGATGGCCCATCTCCGATCCAAGTGCTGTCTCTCAAGCACAATGTTCAGATTGTGCCGGCCACGGGGAGGGGACAACCCCACCTGAGCCGCTGGGACGAGAGGCAGGGGAGGGGAAATTCCTCCAAAGAGATTGTGGGTTCTGTGGCAGACATAGGCGAGTAAGTGCTGGACAGACCGTGACAGTGGGTATTCAGCACAGAATGGTTGTCTAGGCCATAAGTCTCCCCTCAGATTTGGAGGTGCTGGGCTTCTGGGCACCCTTGTAAGTCCAAGTTGGCTATTTGTTCAGATTGAAACCAGAATTTTGGACTCCAGGCCCCAACTCCTGGGCTTCTGCATATCAGATCTGGCCACTCATCCCAAAATGCCAAATAAAGAGGCCTGGTGAGGGACAGAGGAAGATTTATTACACAGCAAAGGACATGCCGTGGGAAGAGGTAAAGTAAGCACTTCTGTCTATTTTCAGCCATCTTTGGGGTACAGATAAGAGTGTGAGCTTTAAATAGACAAAGAATTAGGGCAGGGGACAAAAAGCATGTGCAAACAGTCCCTGTCACAGGTGTGTTGCAGTGGGTCTTTATCTCAGTCCTTGTCTTGGGAGGGGGTCCACAGAAGTTGTTTTCACTGGTCCTGGGGAGGTTCTGATGAGCCCTTCCTTTGGGACAGTTTCCTCCATCCGCCTTGTAAACTTGTTATCTTTTAAGTCCTGTTCTAAAGTGAATGGCTTAGACAAAGACATACAAAATGGAGCCAGGAACGCAAGTTTTTTTCTTATTTTTAGTTAATTTGTGAACCCAAGTTAAAAATAAAAAAATCAGTGCCTTTCAGCAAAAGCAGTTTAAGCACCTCTTGCAGGATCACAAAAGATTGAAGGTGCACACTCAGGTCAGCCACCAAAGCCATGAAGCTTTGGTGCTCCATCACGGCTGCTCATTCCATCGCCTTCTCCCTTGCCAACAGCACCTGATTTTGTGGCCCCAGAAATGAATTCTGATTGGTCTAAGCTAGCCATGGCAAAGCTGTGTCCCTGAGTCCTCATCTTGAGGTGAGGCATCAGGGGAGTCACCCATGTGAAAATGGAGAGGAGTGGTCCACATGGGAGTAGGAAATGTTGAGTACTCCAGGAATGTCAAGGGAATCATCATCGTTCTACCAAAACAAATCAGGCAATGGTTTTGGACTCATCACCTGTCATAGGAGCTGGTCACTGCTTGTCATCCTCACAGCACCAGGACTTAAGACAAATGGGGCTGACGGCACCCAGAGCTCTTCATTGACTTGGACTGTGATCTGTTCTGTATGGATATGTTATTCTTAAGGAGAAAAATGCCACATAGCCTGAATAAAATAAAATGCATTCTTTTGAGGCCATATGCATTGGTGACATCAGAAGCTTCCCTGCAGTGTGTGCAGCCTGCTGCTCATACCTGTTGTCCTAAGGGACCAGGGAGACAGCACTTTCCAGGGGACATCCATGTCTCTGTTCTCATGCTGTCCCAGTGTAGGCTTCAGACTGATCAGCAGGGCGCCTGTGGGAAGTCACAGGGCATGGCAGTCAGTGGTCACATGGGCTAAGTCATCATGTCCTTTTGTACCACGCTCCAAAACGAAGGGCCAAGTTCAAGTTCCCTGATCGTCATTTCAAACAAGTGGGACTTTACCAAATTTAATGCAGCTGAATTTGAAGAAATGGTGGCTGCAGAGTGGCTCATCCCTGATAGCTTTTGGGTCAAATATATTCCCAATCATGGTCCCCTGGACAAATGGCAAGCCCTGAACTCCTGAGGAAGTCCACCATTTTGTCCCTCTTTAGTCAAACTCACCAATTCATCCTACTCCCTGTCTACCTAAAAAACTGCATTTAAGTTCAGTCAGAGAGTTTTCTCCCCCAACCTCTGTCTCTCACCTATACATCCTTCCCGCCTTGGGCCCTGTTGTACTGGGATGTGATACTTGGAGCTGCGGCAGCCATTCCTGAGGTACTGAAATATCCAACCCTGAAATAGCATCAGTTGTTTCATCAGTGTCCTTGTCAGGTAAGTCTCTGTGTCGCAGTGTGGTCTCAAGTGTGTGTAGTAGGTGCCGAGACCTCTGACTTATGCAGTTGAAGAATGAAAGTCATGAACACCAGGGTTTGCAAAAGAGCAGAGTTTTATTTAAGCAGAGAGAAAAGGAATAGAAAAGCTCCCATATTCATGGGAGGGGGTCTTAGAAAGGCTGAGCCCTTGAGGCTCTTTGTCTAGGAGTTTTTATAGGGCTTTGCTTCCTGGTTGAAGGGAGCTAGCTGTGTCTCTGTGCTATTGGTCCATTCAGAGAATGTACATCTGTGCCAGCCCATGGGCATCACAGGGGCACTGTGCATGCCCCTCTTTCCTTTCCCAATGGCCCTGAGGTCCAGCATGCTGGCTGGGCATCCTATCATGGCCTAGTTCACACGCTGTTCACATTCCTTTAGCAGTTTCAAGGCTTGAGTGAGTGGTTTCAAGTTCTCCCATCCCCACACCTGTTTATCTCAACTCCCAGGCTTGCAGCAATTTCAAGTTCTCTTAGATTCTGTCAGTTCAAGGCCTCTCAGCCTCTCCACCAAGGGCCCCCTTGCCCTAATCTTCCTGACCAGTCTCTAACTTCTGGCTTTCAGTCTCATCTGGACTGTGGATCCAGTTACTTGCAGCCCAGAGAACCCCAATGGAACCACTGCTCAGCAAGGAGGGTGTTGCAATTAAGGCCGCTGCTGCCCAAGAAGATTCACTTCTATAAATGGGCAAGCCTCACCCTGTTTGCTCTCTGAAGTTTCTGGAAGAAACATTTGCACGCCATAAGCATTAAGAATTCACTAAGACTCTATCACTGACGACAGAGTTTTGCAAATTTCTCAGAAGTCTGAAGGTTGCCTACAGCCTCATACTAACTGCAGAGGGTAAATGGCCTGGGATATTTCATCTGTAATAATTTTGCTAGCCAAGCACTGTTGGTTCATACCTGTAATCCTAGCTACTCAGCAGGCAGAGATCAGGAGGATCACAATTCAAAGCCAGCCTGGACAAATAGTTTGTGAGACCCTGTTTCTAAAAATAGCCAAACAGAAAAGGGCCAGCACAGTGGCTCAAGTGGTAGAGAGACTGCCTAGCAAGCATGAGGTCCTGAGTTCAAACCCCAGTACTGCCAAAAAAAAAAGCCAAAATAGGTGAGGCTTCAGGCAAACCTGGATACAGGTACACAATTAATGTCACATGGAGTCTGTGCCTCTATCTTTCTTTATCCTGCTTCCCCCTCCATTGGCTTCATTCTCCTGCAGGCCCTTTGCATATGATAGCAAGATAATTGCCAGCAGGTACAGGCTTCCAAACAACCAGGCTTTCACCACGAGGCTTTCACCGCTGGCAGCTCTACCTTATTCGAAGAGGGAAGCCCAGGATTTTCCTGACTTCTCATTGGCTGAGAGCTGGATCATGTGCCCACCCTGGACCAATCACTGCTCGTGCTTAAGATGGCTCGTGAATGATCTGTGCGGGTTGCGGCACAAGCCACCCCTGCAAAGATCCAAAGCCCCAAGTCAAGGCTCCGAGGCTGGGGTGTGGTGGGAATGGCTGCTGGGTAACGAGCAGTTCCCGCCCAGCCAATGGGGAGATGGAGTTAGGAGGTGAGAGGTTTATAGGGCCGTGTCATCTCATGCCTGGAAAAAATAAAGGAAGTGGAATGGAGTCGGGGAGCCTCAGGCTGCAGTGCGTTCACAAAGACTGTGTTGAGAAGCCTCCGTCCGCCCCCCATCGTCCCCCAGTCCTGGGAGCTGGCCAGGTCCTCGTGCCCACTGTGATGGGGCATGGGGTGCGGGCTCTCAGAGGAGCTGCCCTTGGCTGGACAGATGAGACCAGCCCCAAGGGCTCTGCCGCTAACGGAGCTCTCTGCAGGGGACCCGGAGGTTCTTTCCTGAAGCTGAGCCCCTCCAGGGCTGCCACAGGGTGTCCAGTGTCTGGCCTGACTCTGCCCAAGGAGGTCAACTTGGAGGTGACAACCCACTTCTGCTTGAATCAGCATCAGGCCTGACAGAGAGTCAGAAGAACAACTGAGACATTAAGCTCAATTCAGATACTGCATTTCTCTTTTCCCTTAAAAAAACTTTTTTTTAGTTTCATTTGTATGGTTTATTATTTTTTTTGAGACAAGTGCTGGGATTATAGTTGTGCATCATCACACCCAGCTGAACTAAGGATTTCTGATAAAAATTGTGGATTTGTGATAACAGTCCTCATGACAACCCTGAGGTGGGCATTGTAATGGCCTCATTTTACAAACAAGGAAACTGAGGCTCAGAGTCATTACATGGTTTGCCCTAGGCCACAGAGATAGAAGGTAAAAGATTGAGAATTTGAACTCATTGTGCTGATTCCTGAGCTTCTGTTGGGAGGGAAATCATTTTTAAAGTAGTTTTCTTTACTGTAAAACTCTGCAGAGGGCTGGGGGCAGGGCCCAAGTGATAAAGCACCTGACTAAAGCCATGTAGAGCCCTGTGATCCAAAATGTGCTCTGAGAATCTGAGGAGGGGGCGGCAGAACGCAGTGCTCCCCTGACATACCACCATGGGTGTCAAGGTCGTTGTTTTCTTATGGACCTTCCAGTACTAACACTTTGAAAGCAGCCTGGAGGAGCTTCCATTCTGGCCAGCACGGAAGCATGAAGGAGCCAACATGAGTGGACAACAGGCAGACGGGATTCCTTGATGACTTTTACCCACCCCCACCAATTGCACTGTCTGACCTTGAAAAAAGTCCTCTCACACCCTCAGCCTGCTGACTTGTAAAAACTAATGACAAGACCATCTTTGAGGTCCCTTAGCTGCCCGCCACACTTTCTCTACCATCTTTGAGAAGAAGAGGAGGCAAACCGATGCATTTGAAGTAGGCATTCTAAAGAACTTCAAGAAGGAATCCTTTGAACCATCAGGTTGGGCTGGGCAGAAGGAGAGCAGGCAGACAGGATTCTGAGTGTCCCTTAAGCTCTGAGATGTGGCGCCAGAACACCTTCAGATCCTTTAGCCTGCAACCGAACTTGTCAAGGACATCTCTTTCTTCCTTTCTGTTTGGCTTCTTGGAGACTTTCTGAGAGGGCCAGGCCTGTTGGATTAAATGTATTTATTTCATGCACTTACTTTTCAAGTCTTACCTTGGTTTTGAAATGGTGAAGGCTGAGCCAAGATAAACAAAATTCAAGCACAATAAAAATAGCCAGGAAGAAGTCTGCCTGTCAGTCTCCTGGAGTCCCCATGTTCAGAGGCAGCTGTGCCAGCATTGCTGGGCCTCTCTGTCTCCTTCCTGTAAAACTTTTGGACCCTATGGCGTGCATTGTACGATTGGGATGCTTTTGGCTGCAAGTGTAAAAGCACATGTGACCTGTGGTGTATGACTTCCGTACAGGACCTCTGGACATAGAAGTGTTTCACAACAGGCTTGTGTAGGGGAGCATGAGAGCACTGAAGATCCTGCTTCTTCTCTTGTTTCTGCTCTGGCACTCTTAGCAGTGTGCTTGTGCGTGGTGATTCTGTGTGAGTCAGTACCACAGGTGGCAGGAGTGCTCTGGAAGCCATTCCCACACCAGTGCAGTGAGTAATACCTTCCCTGTGCACAGGAGAAATCATAAGCTACATGAAAACATCCCAGGAAACCCAAACTGAATGGATTCCCCAACTCAACTTGCCCTCGGTAGACACTGCCCCACTCCCCCAAGGAGGACAGGGAGTGCAGGGAGCCGAAGAGATCGTGGTCCACCTGACAGCAGCCAAAATACCTTCCCTTCACAGCTCCTGCGGGAGCATAGGACGCTGAGATGACACTCTGCTTTGACTTTGGGTGGGGACATGTGACAAGGGCCTGAGCCTTTGCTTCCTTTCTATCCCAGTGGACCTGCTTCCGATTTGCAGGGGAGATGGACAGGGCGGGGTGATGGATTGAAGGTGAAAAGTGAGTGAAAGAGTAAAATCTGAGGGTTTGGTTCAGCTGCAGCTGTTAGTCTGTTCCACACAGGCTTGGGTTTGATGGGAGACATGGAAGCCCAGGACTGTGGAAGCCTGGAAATCCCCTCTCCTTCCCCCTCCTCCTTTGCCAATTTGTGGTATCTCTCTCCCTCCACCCTTTCCGACTTTGATAATCTGGCCATGGCCTGCAGAAGCACGGCCAGGCCCATGGACAGCCCCAGGCTGTCCTGCAAAGTATGCCAGTTCAAACAGGTCCTGCTGGGGGAAGTGCAATGGGGAAGTCTAGCCTGCTACTGCGTTTGGTCAAAGGGCAGTTCCAGGAGTACCAGGAGAGTCCACTGGAGCAGCCTTCCTCACCCAATCTAGATAACACAGTCCAGTTTGAGATCGGGACACAAAGGACTGGAGGATGTCACAGCTTAGCAACAGCTGAGAAATAACCTCCATCCTTATCCCCTCAGCACTATAGTAACAGCAGAGCCCTGGCTCCCAAGGGCTGCTTCATGACAGCACTCTCATGGCACTTTTCAGCACGTCAGCAACCAACACCAGGCAGCTGTTGCCACTGGTCTCTTTCCCCCTACCCTGGGGCTTGGGGGTCAAATGCCCCAGGACTTACCTTCCAAAACAAACTTTCTTCACTTTGTACTTCACTTTGTACTTTCTTCACTTTGTACTATAGGTGCAGGGCAGTACCTACTACCTCTTTTTTTTCGAAAAATGCTTTTGTCTCCTGCTCTTCCCTCCCTTTTGATCTATCCACGTTCTTGATCCTCAACCCAGGATGGAGAAGGTAGGGTGGTAAAACCAGGAATTCGGAAGAAAGTTTCTAGTTTAGTTACATTAAGGGCCCTGGTGGAGTGGGGGCGGCAGGAGGAGGGAGGGAGAATAAGGCTCAGAGAAGGAGGGAGTAAGGAAACATGTTCTTTTTACAAAATCTAGTTGGAATCTGGAGCTGGTGGCTCATACCTGTAATGCTAGCTACTTGAGAGGCTGAGAGTTGGAGGATCATGGTTCAAGGCCAGTCTAGGCCAATAGTTCTGGAGACCCCCCCCATCTCCAAAAATAACCAAAGCAAAAATGGACTGGAGATGTGGCTCAAGCAGTAGAGCACCTGCTTTGCAAGCTTGAAGCCCTGAGTTCAAAACCCCAGTCCCACCAAAAAAAAAAAAAAAAAAAAGAATGATGCCGTTTTTGGATTGAGGCATGGCTCAAATGGTAGAGTGCCTTCCTAGCAAGCATGAGGCCCTGAATTCAATCCCATTGGAGTTTCTCATATTTGAAAACACTGCAGTATGAGCTGGGCTTGTGGAAGGTGTTCCTAGGTATGGTGAGAATGGAGAGGCAAGCTCCCAGGTACCATGTGGAAGCTGGTGTTAGCCATTTCCCCTCACCTGGCACCTTAGGCAGTTTCTCTCCTAGACTGGGGATCAGATCCTAGAGTCCTCCAAAGAATCTTCACTGGTTGCCTACATCTTTGACTCTGATGTGACCGAATTGGAGGAGCCCCAAGTTTCTGATACCATCCTCTGATTTATACCTATGCAGTTCCCTCCCCTCCCCCCAGCCCCCAGATGCTAGTTTTATGGTGTTGGTGGGGAGGTTGATTGATTTCTGTCTTCCAACCTTCTTTTTAATGAAATGGAATCTAAGCTCTATGAGGTTGGAGGAGAGGCTACAGAGAACAGTACCAGTGGCAGCTACTCAACAGTCTCCCCTGCTGGTTTCCTCCAACTCTGATTTCTAACCTCTGTTCTTGCCAACCTAGCTCTAGGGAGTGGCCTCAGGACAGCATGGACCAAGGTAGAGGTGCAAAGACAGGCAAAAGGGATGATTTCCTGTCCTTTTCAATTTGTTCTCCATTACCATGTCTTTTCTAGTTCCCTGCAAGCAGGTATAATCTTTATTCTCACTGTACAGTCTGGTCCATCTCCTGTGTCCCACTGGTAACTTGATTTCCTTCCTCCAGCCTCATTCCGGCACACCTACCCTTCCATGCAACCGTGCTTTAATCCGTGTACGCCTACTTGAGTCCTCTCATAATTACACCCCGTTTCTGTGGACAGAGTGACTAGCACTGAAGTTACCTCAACTATCCCACAACATCAGAGGACCTTGGTTTTTTTTTTTTTTTTTTTTTTTGGTGGGACTGGGATTTGAACTCGTGGTTCAAATCAGACACTTGCAAATAAATCAGACACTCTACCACTTGAAGCCACACTTCCAGTCCAGTCCATTTTGCTGTGGTTATTTTGGAGATGGGGTCTTGCAAACTGTTTGCCTGGGGTGACCTTGAACCATGATCCACCCAAGCTCAGCCTCCCAAGTATCTAGTATTACAGGCGTGAGCCATCAGTACCCTCTTTTAGTTTTTTTGTTTGTTTTTTTTGGAGCCATGGGGTTTGAACTCAGGGCCTCACTCTTGCTAGGCAGGTGCTCTACCACTTGAGCCACCTGCCAGCCCTTTATCATGATTTTTTTTTGAAGATAGGATCTTGTGAACTATTTGCCTAGGGCTTGCTTCAAACGTTGATCCTCCTGCTTTCTGCCTCCTGAGTAGCTAGAATTTTAGGTGTGAGCCACCAGCACCAGGTCCTGTTAGTTTTTGTTGTTGTCATTTTAATTTCTCAGCTTTTCATTATTTTTCTTCTGATCAGTTGGTTTTTGGGGGGAAGGACGTCTTTCCTTCCTTTCCCCTTTCTTTTTTTCTTCTAAGAAAGCATTTGCCTTTCCTTCCTTCCTTCTTCCAACATAACAATCGTGATAACAAAATGCAACTGTGGATTTACCAATGTATTTAATGTAAGCAAAAAAGGAAAAAAGACCAGGCTCTGGTGCAAGCCCCAGGTGAATAGCCAGTGAGACCCTATCTTGAAAAATCCCATCACAAAAAAGGGCTGGTGGAGTGGTCCTGAGTTTAAACCACAGTACTGCCAAAAAAAAAAAAAAAAAAAAAAAAAAAAGGAGTAAAATTCAAGGTAATTTCTATGTGTCTTTTGGCTTGAACAACCACGTACTTCATAAGAGAGAAGTAGGTTTGAGGGAGTCAGGAATGAAAGGTCAATTTTGATTGTGTTAAATTTGAGGTTCCTATTGATAATAATAAATGGCACATGAACATACAAGCCAGGCATGTTAAAAATCTTCATTCTTGGGCTGGAGGCATAGCTGACGTGATAGAGTTCTGGTCTAGCAAGCTTGAGGGCCTGAGTACAAACCCTAGTACCACTAAAAAAAAAAAAGAAAAAACCAACTTCATTCTTATTGATAGGTACATCATACATTTGTACATTTTTTATACTTGTAGTCAGAAGCATCCCAGCTATTGTAATAGGTGCACACACATATGCCTATATTCATCTATCTATCTATCTATCTATCTAAATACACCTGGCAGGTGATAATGGAGGTTAGCAGGATGCACCCCCTGGGGACAAGGAGAGTATGGCCCACAGGAAGGAGGTGGAAGAGAGACTGGGGACACTTACTTTTTTTGGATACTTCTCTTCTGCTCGAATTTCTAAAATGGAGGTTCAGAGACAATTCGTGGAAGGTCACATAGCGAAGGATGGGAGAGCTGCTATGTGGCCCAAGACTGGCCTGGCCCTGAGTCGCTTCTTCCATTCTAACAAACTCTCATCACTAAAGGAGTTGGGAAGGTCCACGAGTCCCTCCAGCTCCAGGATCAGTGCTGTCTTTTTTGCTGCCTCCACCTGGGCGGTTCCTCCATTTGGCTCATGGTGGCATCTCTTCTGGCTCAGCATCAGGTTCCTGAAAAGATTCCTGCCTGTGGCCAGGAAACGTTGTGTGTACCCTTTGTTCTCTCCACCCATGGCCATGCTGCAAGTTGGAATTTGCCCTGATGGTCTCCAGGTCTTGAATGTGACATGGTGAGTTCTTCCTACCTTCCTTTGCTTAAGGATCACAGTTGCTTGGGTTTATGGTCAGAGAGGCCTGGGTTCTAGCTCCTGCTCTGCCACCACTGATGGTTCTGTGTGCCCTTGGGCATGTTACTTATCTTCTCTGGGCATCCATTTCTTATCTGTGCAATGATATGAGTAGCAGTGGCTATCTCTCAGCATTGTCGTAAGGGTCAGTGCTAGAGTTTGCATCTGCAATGTCTCCCAAGGCCCATGTGTTAAAGGCTTGGTCCCCAGCTTGATGCTGGGAGCTGGTGGGAAATCCAAGAGGTGGAGCCTAGTGGGAGGTCTTTAGGTCATGGGGCGTGACCTCAGCCCCTTCCTCTTCCTCACTTTTTAACTCCTCCCACCCCACTCCAGGGTGTATTAGGACATGTACATGAAGCATCTCCGTGATGCCTGGCCCACAGCACAGAATAATATCCTGCTAATTTTTTTTTTTCTCACAGGTGCCCTGTGGCTTCCAGCTCAAATGGGAGGCCCCTTCAGGGCCTCCATACCTTCACCTGAGCAGCTGGGTCCACCAGCCCATCCCAGCAGCCCCAGCCCCACTCCAGATACAAGGACTGAGCCTGTTCTGAGGAAACCAATTCTGAGCTTTAGGCCCACTCTGCCTGGCCTTGGCCTTGACCCCTTTGAAGATACTATCACTCAGTTGCAGAGATCCTGGACACATTGTGTTATGTCTGTTCTGTTCCTGGGGGAGCCCTTCCTTTGAAACAGGTGTGGTCAGCCCAGGAAGCCAGGCTTATAAGCCACAGGACCCTGTTCTCCAGCCACAGGTGACTGGGAGAGTGAGCCACTGATGGTGAAGTCCACATTCTCATTAGAGCTGGTTTGAGTGGTCCTGGTGCGTAGGATCCAAAGATCCCAGACAAGGACTCTGAGGACCAGGCTTCCACTCCACTGCCAGTGTCCTGTAGGTTCCCAGTTTTTGGCCTTGGTTCCTTTTCCTGATTCTCTTTTGGGAGCCTGCTTGGGAAAAGAGAAGTGGAAATTCCCACTCATTGGTGATCACAGCTTCGATCATCATAACCTCTAAGGAAGGTCTTCAATCAGTCCCATTCTGGGATACAGCTAGGTCAAAAGGAAAGTGAGGATCAATGAACGCAGGGCTTCACAGAGGAGGAAACTGCTCAAACCTGTGCAGTAACCTGCTGAGATTATCTACCTAGCAAACACGAAGCCAGGATTTGAATCCAATCTATGGACTTCAAAACCTGGCCTTGGCTGGGCACCGGTGGCTCACGCCTGTAATCCTAGCTACTCAGGAGGCAGAGATCAGAAGGATCATGGTTCAAAGCTAGCCCTGGGCAAATAGTTTGTAAGTCTCTTATCTTGAAAAATACCATCACAAAAAAGGGCTGGTGGAATGGCTTAAGGTATAGGCCCTGAGTTCAAACCCCAGCACTGCCAAAACAAACAAACAAACAAACAAAACTTGACCTTGATCCACCACCTACACTGCCCAGCAAGCAGAGCACTGTGCTCAGTCACCTGCTGATACCAAAAGTCAGAAATCCCCCAAGCTTTTGCTCTCTGACCTGCAAGTCCAAGTGCAGGTAGGTGTTTGTCGTAAGAACCAACCAGGCAGGGATAACTGAGGACGTGCTTCACAGTGCCGAGAGCAAAACCGGAGATAATCTACATGTCTCTGATTGTACATTTACATAAAATATGGGATGATGAAGGGTGACAATTAAGATCACAGGCTCGGAATCAGGTTGTTTGGGTTCAAGTCCCAGCTCTGCCCTCCACTAACTGTATGATGCTGTTTGCTTATGTCACCTGTATGAACTATACTTTCCATTTTACTAAAATGAACATTCTTGGTAAGATTAAAGGACTCAAAAATTAATGTGCTTATATGTGTCACACAGGTGGGGATGAGTGGGAGGGCAGGGGGTCCTAGAACTAATTCACGGGGTAGGAGTCCCAGCCCTGCAGTTAAAACTTAGCTGTCTTTTCTCAACTGCAAAATGGGTCTGATGAAGGATTATTGTGAAAATTAACCCATAAATACAAGGAATGTGCTTAGCAAAGGACCTGGCCTCTTGCAAGGATTTCATACGCATTAACTGTTATGATTTTACCTGCTGAAGTCTTGTAGGGTCACCTGTATCTACTTTTTGTAAGTTCAATATGATAGTTGCTAATGTTTTGGAGTATTTAAATGTACCCTGTGCTGTGCTAAATTAATTCTGTGCCAAGCCCACCATTTATTTCTGTGTGGCCTGCTTTTCATTTTTTTAAATGGTTGGAAAAAAGTGCAAAGAAAGGGACAGGCACAGTGGCTCATGCCTGTAATTCTACCTACTTGGGAGGCAGAGATCAGGAGAACCGCTGTTTGATGCCAGCCCATGCCAAACGTTTGAGACATTCCATTTCAACCAATGACTAGGTGTGGTGGTCTGCACCTGTCATCCCTGCTGTTCTGGGAGGCAAAAATAGGAGGATCCTGGTCCAAGCCAGCTCAGGTATAAAGCAACACCTTATATTCAAAATAACCAGTGCAGAAAGGGCTGGGGGTGTGGCTCAAGTGGTAAAGTGCCTGTCCAGCAAATGCAAGGCCCTGAGTTCAACCCACATACTGGAAAAAAAAAAATCCAAAGAAGAATGGTATTTTGTAACATATAAAAGTTAAGTGAAATTCAAGGCTCAGGGTCTGAAAATAAAGTTTTATTGGCACACAGTCACACCCATTTATTTCTTTGCTTTACACCAGCAAAGTTGAATAGTTGTGGCAGAGACTGGATGGCCCCCAAAGCCTAAAATATTTACTCTGTGGTTGTTATGTTACCTGGAAGATCTGCCAACCTCTACCTTGTTTGATCTTGTGACATTTTTATACTCTTCCTAATCCCAGTTTTATCTACTATCTTATCTTTATTCTCTTTTTACCACTGAGAAGACTGAGTCTCAGAGAGGTAATTCCATGACCAGGACACCCAGCAGGGAAATGTAGGATCAGAACTCAGGGATCTTGGCTTCTGATTCAAGGCTTAGCCACTGGGCTAGAGCTCTCGTTGCTTGCTGTCTCTGCCTGAGACTCATTTGGCTTTGCCTTCAGCCTACAACCTGTCGCCTTGGTGCCGTGGAAGCCAGTTCAGAGCCAGGGACTGAATGGCATCTCCTCAGATGGCCTCCCAGGGCACCATGCCAGGTCCTCTTTTCCTCTGGAGCTTGGCCTGGCTCACACAGGCTGCTCTGTGAGACCGTGGGCAGGAGGCCTCTCTGGCCAGCAGTGTTGGGTTACCCCAGTGACATTCAATTGTTCCGAAGAGAAGAGGCCCGTTTTTTGGCTGCTCCTGACCCTGGATTCCAGGAAGCTCTGCGTGCCTCCTGCTCACTTCCAATCAGTAAGGCGCACCACTTTCCCCTGGATTGTGTAACTGATTGTCACTGTCCTTCTACATGTCCTCAGGGCTCTGAGCCCATTGCTAGCCAGGGAGGAAGGCATGGGACATAAGAGAAGAGATGAGGTCCGGGAGCTGGTCACTGCCAGGATGGACCCAGTCCCAGAGGCTCCAGAAATGAGGTCTCCCCTCCATCGAGGAGCCCAACTCCCAGCCCTGAAGAAAGATCCCTGGAGTGGCAATGCACCTCGAGGTGTGAGGGGCCCATGCCTGCGTGACGCCAGCACAGCCCCTCTATGGGCTGGTTTGGCAGAAGCTACAAAAACAGAAAATGGACACGTAGACTCTGGAGCTAATATCTGGATTCAAATCCTTCCTCTGTCATTTTCTGGCTGTGAAATTTTGGGTAGATTTCTGAAATCTCATTTTCTGAAACTGAGCCTCAGTGTCTGAGTGTGTACTATGGAGATAATAATAAATCCTCTCTTTGTCCACTATAATAATAATTCAATCACTGGGCACAGCAGTGCCTGCTTGTAATCCCATCATTCAGAAAACTGAAGCAGGGAGACCAGGAGTTCAAGGCCAACCTGGGATACATAGTAAAACCTGGTCTCAAAAAACAAAAAACAGCCTGGCACCAGTGGCTCATGTCTGTAATCCTAGCTTCACAGGAGGCAAAGATCAGGAGGATTGCAGTTCGAAGCCAGCCCCTGGAAAATAGTTTGAGAGACCCTATCTCAAAAATACCCATCACAAAAAAGGCTGCTGGAGTGGCTCAAGCGGTAGAGCACTTGCCTAGCAAGCATGAGGCCCTGAGTTCAAGCACCAGTAACACCAAAAACCAAACGCTAAAACACGGAAAATTAAATCAGGGCTAGAAGTATAGCTCAGTGGTAGAATATTTATCTAGTATGTACAAGGGCTTGGGTTCCATCCTAGCACTGCGAAAGAAAGAAATCATTCATCCAGGTACAGGGCTCAGAGCAATGTCTGGTACACATCTGTACTACAGGATTCTGAGCAGCAGTTAAAAGAGTGAGGCAGGGGCTGGTTGTGGCTCAAGCGGGAGAGCACCTGCCTAGTAAGCACAAGGCCCTGGGTTCAACCCCAGTACTGGCAAAAAGAAAAAATAAAGCATGAGGCAGACCTATATGGCCTAATAGGGAAAGGCTCTCAAAATACAGTGTTCCATGGAAAAAAGCCTGTAGAAGAAAGATGCATGGAGCATGAAAATGTATGTAAAGCACGAAAATGCAAAACACTTCATGAGTCTACAGACATACAGAAACACCCAGAAAAAGTCTAGAACAGCTCTGGTCCATATAGGCGCCACTTAGTCACGTGTGCATTTCTTACAGGAATGCAAATTAATTAAAATTAAATAAAATATAAAGTTTAATTCCCCAGTGGCATCAGTCATGCTTCACACATACCCACTGCAGAACATTCTATTGGGTGATGGCCAGTAGAGGGGTAAAAAAGCCAAATGGACACCTGATATGGTAGTACATATCTGTAATCCCACCACTCGGGAGGCTGAAGCAGGAGGATCACAAGTTCAAGGCTAGCCTGGGCTCCACAGCAAGAGCCTATCACAAAACAAAGAAACAAATCAATAATGGCAATTACCTTGCCCTGGGGGAGGAGGAACAAGGAGGCTGGGGATGGTTTTCTCTTTTAGCACGTATGCATTGAGCACACACTCACTCTGTGCTCTCAGCACTGGGTTTGCAGCTTCTGATAGTCCCTAACCCAGTGAGTCCTATGTCCAGTGAAGACGAGCACTCAGGTCAAATGGACGAAGAATGTTGGGAAGTGACACAGGTGACCATTTAAAGTCACTTTTTCTACTTACTTGTATTTTTTTTTAAATGAGGAGACCTCCTTACTTTATAAAAGAAAAAAGTACCCCAGACCTGGAGAGAGGAAGCCTGGATTCCCACCTGAGTCCCTGTTGACTTCTTGTGCCCAGCGTGGCTGAAGCTCTCTTTCTTTCTTTCTTCTTTTTTTTTAGTAGTACTGGGGTTTGAACTCAGGGCCACATGCTTACTAGGCAGGCACTGTACCATTGAGCCACATCCCCAGCTCTTTCTTTCTTTCTTTTTTCTTTTCTTTTTCTTCCTTCCTTCCTTCCTTCCTTCCTTCCTCAGTACTGGGGTTTGAACTCAGGGCCTCATTCTTGCTAGGCAAGCATTCTACCACTTAGAGCACTCCACCAGCCCTTGTGTGTGTGTGTGTGTGTGTGTGTGTGTGTGTGAGTGTGTGTGTGTGTTGGGTATTTTCAAAATTGGGTCTTGTATTCCCTGGGCTGGCTTTGAACCAAGATCCTCCTAATCTCTGCCTCCTGAGCCACTGGCATCTGGCCTCTCATGTCATTAGACGAGGCTCTGAGGCCGCCAGTCCTGCCCTCCTTGGGCTGGGAGGTTCTGTGGGCCTCCATCTGTGCAGAAGACCCGTGGACCTCTGAAGTCCTTACACAGTGTTAATAGCAAGATTCCTCAAGAAGCTGGGGTTTTTCAGTACTGGGGGGGCGTTGAACTCAGGGCCTATACCTTGAGTCACTCCACCAGCCCTTTTTTGTGATGGGTTTTTTTCAAGATAGGGTCTTGTGAACTATTTGTCCAGGCTGGCTTCGAACCACAATTTCCTGGTCTCTGCCTCCTGAGTAGCTAGGATTATAGGCATGAGCCACCAGCGCCCAGCTTAAGAAGCTGTTTTGAAAATCACAGCAACTGAGGAACAGAGCTGGACATGGTGTGCTGCCATCCCAGCTACTTGGGAGGCAGAGGCAGGAGGATTGAGAGAGTGAGACTGGCCTGGGCAAAGTTATGGAGGCCCTATCTCAAAAACAAAAGGACTGGGGGTGAGGCTCAAGTGGTAGAGCACTTTCAATTTCCAATGTAGGGGCAGGAGAGAGGAGAGGAACTGAGAACAAGGAGGAGGAAGAGGAGCAGGAGACCTGGCAGCCAGCAGAGACTTGACAGGCTTACCTCAGAGCTGCCTCTGTACCTGGGGTAAAGTGACTCAGAGCTCCTGAGAAATGTGCTTCTGTGATACAGAGCAACTCCTGCAATAACCAGTTGTGTTTGATGAGCACTCACCACACTGGGCCACTTTATACAGGCTGTTAGCTCCTTCCATCCTCATGACAATCCCATGGAGGTCAGTACCATTTTTCACTTCCATTGTATAGGTGAAGAAACTGAGGTTCCCAAAAGCTAAGTAACACCTGGGGAGTAAGTGAGGAGACTAAGCCTTCTGTCTTCCCCACAGTGCTGTATATAACCCTCCAGCACACAAAACAGAAGAATTCACACTAACAAAAATAAATGAATAAAATAAAACCAAAGAAATCCAAGCTTTGATTTCCTAAAGCAGTGTGTGCTGAGTTCTGGATGCACAGAGTTCACATGTTGACAACATTGGGGTGTTCTCTGCTCCTGTCTTTTCCTGTCTCTCCCCAGACATTGAAGGAGTTCCGAGTCAGCCCATGGTTCTCTGCTGAGACCCTCCAGTGGCTCCCACCTTGTTCAGAGTGAGTGCTGTCTTACTGCAATGGTCCAGGCCTCAACGCCTTCCCTGAGCTCCTTACTCTGTGCACTCCGCTCTCAGCCCTCCATTCTCCCTCTCCATCCATGGGCCTCCTCCCGGCTCTGTGCTGGGCCTTCCTACACCATAACTTCTGCTAGGACAGCTGGAGGGTGCATGGGTGGGTGTTAGCCTGAGAGAATTGGAAGCGGAAGCCAAGGTTCCAGGGAAAAGGAGTTGACACACACAGAGTGAGCATGCAAGGCCTTGTTCAAGGCTTCAAGGAAACCGTGTGGTCTCATTCCCCAGGAAAGAAACAGCCGAAACCTCAGAGGAGGAGTGGGAGAGATGGGTAGGGGCTGGTTCTTGCAGAGCCTGGCAGGTGTGTAAGGGCGTTTGGACTTTCTCTTGAGGACAGTGGGGAGCTATAGAAGGATTTGGACCAAAGGAGGAGCACATTTAGATTTGCTTTTCTCACCCCAGCAGTCTTTCCAGGGGTCATTTGCTGGCGGTGACTCACCATCTGGTCTATCCATGGGAGACCCTCAGTCTCACCTCCATCACCAATTCACTCAGCAACTATTTAAAGTGGGCATACTAGGCTCCTCAGAAGATGGAGATCCAGCCACAAATGCAGTGGGTGTGTTCTGGTTCTCCTGGAGCCGACTCTCTACGGCCCACATTCCCTCTAGACCAGCCACGGGAGTTCCTGCAGACTTTAATGATCCTGAGAACGCTGAAGGAAAACTATGAGACATAGGTAAGAAGAGCATGGAGAGAGTGAGAACTTTTATCAGCTGGGGTAGGGGGTGCATAGAGGCTCCTCTGACGAGGTGGCTTAAAGGACAAGAAGGAGCCAGGATGGAACCATGTGGAGGAAGATCATTCTGCGCAGACAGCAGCATGTGCAAAGGTCCAGGGGTGGGAGGGAGTTTGGGGTGTCTAAGCAACAACAAGGAAGCCAGCATTGCTGGGGCAAGTTGAGCAAAAGGGCAGGTAGCAGGAGGAGAGGAGGGACCTGTAGGAGCTGCTACTGGGGGCTTGAAGGCCACAGGGAGGCATTTGGGTTTTATTCAGAATAAAGAGTGAAGTATTTGGATAGTGGAAGCAATGAAGAGCCTGGAGGTGTGGACAGCAGGGCAGCTCCGGGTGTGTCCACAAAGGACGCTTTGCTGGGGGATTAGGGTCTCTCTGCCTGGGCCCCACGAACTCCCCAGTGCAGAGTCCTGGGACAATGTCTCCAAGCCTGCCTTCAGACGGATCTGTGGACTTCTCTCCATCACTCCACTTGAGTCTACACCCAACTCCACCATGACCACGCTAAGCCTCTCTCCTCTCCATGCAGGCTGCTGGAGGCTCCACAGTGGTTTTTCCCCTTCCCAGCTGTGTGGCTTAGGCAAACCTGTGTTTCAGTTTCTTTTCCTCAAAAAAGAAGATAAAATCCTATAATTATTAGAGTGGTTGAGTGGCTTGATTATTAAGTGTGGTGTGCTTGGTGGGGTATCTGGCACAAAATATGCACTCAATAAACGTTACCTATTGTTATTGCTGCGTGCTCCTATTGCTTTGTTTCTCCTCCTCCTCTCCCCTCCCACTCCCCCTTCTCTCTCTTCTTCCAGATTCGGAGTTACACCCCAGCCCTGTCCTGGTTCCTTAAACCCAGGCAGCCCAATCACCACTGATGAAAATGTTTTATACCCTTTGAACAGAGATGAATAAATGAATAAAAATAAAATGAAGTGGAGCAAAGGAGTTCAAACACACTTGGGCACTCAGCAGAGCTCTACCCAGGGTAAGTTTCTTCTGCTTCTGAGCCACCCTAGCAGCCCCAAAGGACAAAACTGGCTCTGAGAGATGGGGGAGGGGCTGCAGTAACCAATATCGACTGTGTGGAGACAGCTTTGGAATGGCTGATGGGTAGAGGCTGGGCAGTTTTAGATCATGGTAGGAAAAACCTACGATGCCACGACCAAACAGTGAAGAGTGATTCTGGTGAGTGTCCAGGGAAAGGAGGGAGCCGTGGAGGGAGCTGGCGTTTCTCATCTTCGTAGAAATAGCTATGTGATCTGGGACACAGTGTTGATGGAAATGCCAACAGTAAAGGTCATTGTGATGAGAATATGCCGTGGAAGCTGAAGGAAAGGCCATCCTTGTCACAAAGTGGCAATGAACTTGGCTGAATTATTTTCATGCCACAATTGTGGAAGGTAGAACTTACAAGCAATAAAACTGCATATTTTCCTGAAACTCTCTTTCTTGGTGGTACTGTGGTTTGAACTCAGGATCTCAAACTTGCTAGGTAGGCACTCTACCACTTGAGCCACAGTCCCAGCCCTTTTTGCTTTAGTTATTTTTCAAATAGAGTTTCCTGTTTTTTGCCAGGGCTGGCCAACCTGAACCGCGATCGTCCCATTTATGCTTCCTGCGTTGCTGGGATGACAAGTATATACCATCACGCTCAGTTTATTTGTTGAGATGGAGTCTTGGTAACTTTGTGCTTGAGCTGGCCTTGAACCTTAATCCTCCCGATCTCCACCGCCCAAGGAGCTGGGTTACAGGTGTGCACCACCCCCAGCAGCCTGAACTGAGTCTTTCCTTCTTCCATTCTTTCTTTCTGCATTGGGGTTTGAACTCAGGGCCTTGTGCTTGCTAAAGAGGCACTCTTCCACTTGAGCCACTTCACCAGCCCGAACCTGAGCTGTTCCTAAGCAGTATTGAAGGTGTGGTTTGTTCTCTCTTGAGTGCTTGTAGTAGAATCAAGAAGGGAAATGACAATCAGAGAATTGCTGACCCAAAGGGAAACAGAACTTGAACATTTGGAATTCTGAGCCTGTTCACTTTGGGAAAAATGAGAAGGCTGATTGGGAGAGGACAAAGTGTGACCAAGTGACCATTTGATAGGAGATGGGTCATCTCCACAGAAGCCAGGACCTGCCCTCCAAGGGAATGGAAGAATGACCCAAAGGCTGTTAAGGGCTCTTGGACTGGCTGCCTTTCCATCACAGGCTTAGAGTGTCAGGGCCTGGGGACAGAACAACGTCAAAGGAAGGGCAGTGGGACTTTGACGGCCAGTATTTGTGGCACCAGTGGGCCCTGCACCATGTGCCATACCCAGCAAAGCTATGGGCTGTGGTCACCTGGGTTTCAAAGAATGGCCCCAAAGCTGTGGTACCTAGGCAGGACTGTCTTGTAGGGACAAGGCCTCTGTAGAGCTCCCACAAGGACCATGTCCAGCAGAGCTCTGGGTGGGGGTCGGGCCGCCTGCAGAGGTGGCCCCATGAGACCCCAGGTAGGTAGAGCCAGCATGACTCTAGCCCAGGGGAGCCACAGCCTCGAGACCCCAGCCTGGGAGAGCTGTTCATGAGCTGCAGCCAGCAGGGCCCTGGAGACAGGGCTGCCCAGGGCCTTGGGACCAAACTGCTGCCCAGCACAACGGTGGAGGCAGGACCTACCCCTGCAGGCTGAAGTCAAACGAATTCTCCAACCTTAAGGTTTGGGACTCACTCGGGACCTCTTACTCCCTTTCTTCCTCCCTGTTTCTCCCCTTCGGAATGGGAATGTCGGTCCTGTGAGTCCTGCCATTGTGTTTTACACCCCGTGTGTTGACGTCACAGGCTCACAGCTGAGCGCAATTCACCTCGGATGAATCATACCTGAGTCTCACCCACATCAAATTTAGATGAGACTTTGGACTTAGACTTGAGAGTTCATGATACAATGAGTTAAGACTTGTGGGGTTATTGTGATAGCGAGAATGTATTTTGCATGAGAGGACATCAATTTTTGGGGAGAGTGACAGGGAAAGAATGCTATTGTCCTAATGTTTGTTTGGCTTCAAAATTCATGTGTTGAAAATGTAGAGACAAAGAGGAATTTCCCCTCCACCCTCTGACATTTTGCTGGAAAGAGCTGACAATAGGCAGATTAAATAAAAGAAAAGATACACACATTTATGATTATCCCAGCACAGGAGTCAGTCACTCACAAAGTATGAGCCTCTCCAAACAGTCAGATGGTGTGGCTTAAATGACTTCCTGAGCTACAAAGAGGAATTGAATCCTGAATAGGGAGGCTCTTGGGGATCCCAGAGGAGAGGGGAGGGGAAGGAAGGATGGGTCACAGGTAAAATTTCTCAGATAATTGCTCAGCTGTCCTTAGAACAAGAGACGAAAAGTCCTTCTGTCTGGATGGGTGAGTGTTCTGAGCTTGGAGATTTTCCTTCTGGTTATTCTTTCCTGGTGAATGAAATTTCAAAACAGTTGCATTTCTTCTTCTTCTTCTTCTTCTTCTTCTTCTTCTTCTTCTTCTTCTGTCTGGGGTTCAAACTCAGGGCCTTGTGCTTGTGGACATGTACTCTACCATTTGAGCCACACCCCCAACCCTTTCTTTGCTTTAATTATTTTTCAGATAGGATTTCCTTGCCTCCCAAATAGCTGGGATAGCAGGCCAGCACCACCACACCCAGAAAATTGTGGTTCCTTCTGGGAAGGGAGTTTCAGAGCAATTCATTCCCTGAGCTCTAGAAGAGAAAGACAGTTAAGAGACAGGATAGCGGGGAGGGGTCAGAGCCAACCCTTTAGGTCGCAATGTAATGGGACGAGATATTAGGAGATAGGGCATTGGAGAGGGACAGTCATAAGGATGGAGTTCACCCCAGGGAGCTTCATCCCCTCTGCCACCATTGAGGGCATGGGGAGGAGACACCATGTATGGGTCAGAACTCGGACCCTTGCTATACACCAAATCCACAAGCACCTTGAACTGGGATTTCCCAGCCCCCAAAAGTGTGCAAAGTGAATTTCTGTTGTTGATAAACTGCCCAGTCTATGGTGTTTTATTATAACAGCCTGAATGGACTAAGGTGAGTGACGGGAGGGGGGCTGGGGAAGGTGAGTTCCAGGGAGCAGGTAAGAGGGAGCTGAGCCCACCAGGAGACTCAGAGTGCAGGGCCAAAAACCCCCATGAACAAAGTCAAAAAATGAACAACATGCCAAGAGCACCATTGACTCATCTACAAAGGGCAATGTCTGCTAACGGACAAGCATCGTTTTTCTAGAAATAGTAAGAAAAGTGTGCACCCAGCAGGAAAATGGCCAAGGAAATGACTGGAAAAATACAGATGGTTCTTAAACATACAGAAAGATGCTTGATTCTCACAGAAAAAGAAATGCAGAGCTGACAGAGTGGCTCAAGTGGTAGAGCGCCTGCCTAACAAGCTTGAGACTCTGAGTTCAAACCCCAGTGCCACCAAAAACAAAACAAAAAAGAAATGCAGAAACACAACTTGCACTGATCAGGGTGATAAGGCTTGGGCACCATGGCACATATCACTGCCAGGCATGTGAATTGGTACAACGTGCTTGGGGCGATTTGGCAGAATAACCAGCTGACCCAGAAAGTCTATTTCTGGTCATTTGTCCTGCAGACACGTCTGCTTCTGTGCAAAAGAATCTACATGCATTGTAAGGCTGTTATGCTGAAAAGATGAGAGACTAGGGTGTAGCTCAATGATAGAGCATGAGGCCATGGGTTCTAGCCCAGCTCCAGAACAAATACGAAAAGGAAAAAGGATTAGAAACAACCCAAGTTTCTATCAGTTACATTAATTATATACATTAATTATGGGTTATCCATAAAATTGAATACTGAGTGGCTGTAAAAAATTAGGTGAGTGCCTCTTTCTGGACATAGCAATGATCTGCCTCTTAAGGATATTAGGGTTCAAGGGGCAGTGGATGCAGAACCCTGGTCTAGTGTTGCATTGTGGTTACTGCTGGTTTTGTCTCCTGGGTTTCTCCATTCTCATCCTTGTCCCATAGGGACTTTATTTTATTTTTTGCTGTACTGAGGTTTGAACTCAGGGCCTAATAATGCTTACAAGGCAGGTGCTCTACCACTTGAGCCACACCCCCAACCCTTTTTTTTTTAAATAAAATTTTTTATTAGGATGTATTCGTTATATGGGGGATTCATAGTGACAGTTCCAATTAGGCTTGTATTGTGAATTGCTTAGATCACCCCCATCTTCTGTTCCCTTCAGCCCCCTCCCCACCCCACTTAAAGCAATTGCAAGAACCCAGCCCTTTTTATGGGGGGTATTTTCGAAAACTATTTGCCTGGGGCTGGCTTTGAACCACTACCCTCCTGATCTTTGCCTCCTGAGTAGCTAGGATTACAGGGGTGAGCTTTGGCTTTAAATAGACAAAGAATTAGGGCAGAGGACAAAAGGTATGCCTTGTCGTCAGACAGTCCCCATCACAGGTGTGTTGCAGTGGGTCTTTATCTCAGTCCTTGTCTTGGGAGGGGGTCCACAGAAGTTGTTTTCACTGGTCCTGGGGAGGTTCTGATGAGCCCTTCCTTTGGGACAGTTTCCTCCCTCCCGCCTTGTAAACTTGTTATCTTAAGTCCTCTCCTTCCTGGATTGCAAAGTGACTGTAAGGTGAATGGCTTAAGATGCAAAACTGAGGCAGGGATGCCAAGCTTTCTTCCTGCCTTTAGTTATTTCTGGGCCCAAGTAAGGAGACAGTGCTTTTCAGCAAAAGCTGTTTTTAAGGGCCTTTTGCATGCATGCCCGGTGTAGGGGTGACAGGCAGGTGTGTGCTCCACAACACCTCGTGAACCCTTCATTTGTTTAACAGCCACTAGGATTGCCTTTTCTGTGAACTACCTGTGAAGGCCTTGCTCGCGTTTCTGTTGGGTTGCTGTCCATTTTTCTTGTCACTGTCGAAATCCTCTTATACAAGGGAGACTAGCTCTTTGTGGCATGAGTGGCAAGGATTTTTCCCTGATTTGTAACTTGTATGTTGACTTTAGTGTTCTTTCTTCCTTCTGTCCTTTTTCCTTTCTTTGCCACAAAGTAGTTTCTTTTTTTCTGTAAGTCAAATCTATCATTTCTCTTACGGCTTTTTGAGTCATAGCTCCACAGTTGACTCATACGAAGCCCTCTTCCATATTTTCCTCTAGCACTGCTTACGTTTTACAGTTCAGCCCAATGTTAGCTTGCTTTTTTCATGACATTATAACAGTTATTATTACTAACACTTGGAAGAGCTCTAGGTCATTTTAACGGCTGCATCATGTGCCATCACGTGACCAAACATGTTATTCACCTGTAACAATGGAATTTGAATTGCTTGTGACTTTCACTGCTATGCCCCATGCTGCAGTGACCACCCTTTTTTTTTTTTCCAGTACTCAGGCCCTTTACCTTGAGCCACTCCACCAGCCCTTTTTTTGTGAAGGGTTTTTTCGAGACATTGTCTCTTGAACTATTTACCCAGGCTGGCTTTGAACCTCGATCCCCCTGATCTCTGCCTCCTGAGTAGCTTAGATTACAGGCGTGAGCCACTGGTGGCCTGCATGTGAGCACCCTTCTGTGCAGCTCCTTTTGCTCCCTTGGCCAGAGCTCTTTTCAGCACGTTTCTAGAAGTGAATTTCTGTCTTTTTCTGGAGGCAAACCTGCATTTCATTGGGGTATCATATTTCCCTGATTTTCTGGGTGAGCTCTTAATAAATTTTGGATTTACCTCCTTTGTTCTAGTGGTTTGAATATCTTCCCCCTGCTTGTCATTTACCTTTTCCTTTGGCAAGACCTTTTGTTATGCAGGAATATTAGATTTTGGTGTGGATGTCAAACATATTAATATTCTCTTGATAGTTTGTGCTTTTTGTGCCTGGTTTAAGAAGTTCCTTTCTTGGGCTGGAAATACAGCTCAGTGGTAGAGCACTTGCTTAACATGTGCGAGGCCCTGGTTCCTACAGGGTACTTGGATATCTGAAAATGTTCCTTTCTGTCATGTGGATTATTTTTTGTTTATTTATTTTTGTGGGACTGGGGTTTGAACTCAGGGCTTCACACGTACAAAGCAGGTGGTTTAAAGCTTGAGCCATATCCCCAGTCCTTTTTTGCTCTGGTCATTTTGGAGATGGGGGGAGGGGTCTCGAGCTAATTGCTCAGGCTGGCCTTGAACCTCTCAGCCTCTGGATCTCAGCCTCCCAAGCAGCTGGGATTACAGGCGTGAGCCACCAGTGTTGGGCGCCATGTGGGTTATTTTGAGTTAAAGGCCCTTGAGAACCAGCTCTAAAAAGAGGGCCCTGTTTTCCTTTTGTAAAGGAAATTTACATTAAGGAAGTTTGTATTTGTTCTGTATGACCAACTGTACTAAGCCACTCTGAGGTACTGTACTTTTCCAGTCACCGTCATGTAACTGGTCTCCCCTACCCAGGAACCCTCAAGCCCCTTTGTCATTTAGCCCATGATGGTATTTAAGCCTAGATTCCACCTATCTGTTATGGGGTCACTCATCGCATGGAAATGGACTTCCGTTTGTTCTGCTACTCGACCCATCATCAAGCAGTCTAGTTTATGGGGCCCCAGTCAAAGAATCTAAGAAGGTAGAGGAAAGGAAATTCTTCCCTCACAAACCTCTACCTAAGGCCAGAAGTATGGCCATTGTGGGGGCTGACTGATCATGGCTGGTCTCTGGGGTGTTAAGACCATAGACTTCTGTTTTCTCTGTCTTTGATTGACAGCCCTCATTTCTTCCTGTGACCTTGGGGCTGAGTTGTGGCCATGGCTCCCCATTCTGGCTCCCAATTCTGCCTGACTCAAAGCCCTCCCCGGAACTTTTGGGACCCTTGGGGGAGAGTGGTAGAGGAGAGAAGCCAAACAGCTGTCCTCCTTCTTGAGCACCTGACACTATCTGACTCCATCTGACACCTGTCACAGCATAATGAATCTGGCTATCTGGCTTCTGCTGTTGCTGACATGCGTGGCCTGTGCTCCAGTCAGTGGGTGACATTGGAGCTCTGACCATCTCTTGAGAGACGGGGTATTTCCTTCCCCCGCTTTGGAATTTATTGCTCAAATTCAATGCTGCAGTTGCCTTTCCTATTTTGGAGTCATTGTTTGGGATCTCAGACATTGTCATATGCACTTGCAATGTCCTGCAGGGCCTGGGCCTGGCTTCTGGTGCCATTGGGGGCCTCTAACTTGCCTTCCTCAGCCCAAGGGATTCCCAAACTCTTGTCAAGCCCCTCCATGTTTGAGATTGTGGGCAGCTTCTAAAGCAGCCCTCGTTCTATAGCATCACGGACGGGACCAGACATGCTTCCTCCTCTTGGCAGAAGCAAGGTACTTCCTGGACCTCTTCATTTGTGTAAAATGTTGAATGTGGTCTGAGCCCCTTCCTACCTTGCAGACGTGGGGTATTTGCAGGAAGTTGAATAGTGTGTAGTATCCCAGCCTGTCCTCACTACTTGCTTCTCCGAGTGAAATCCAGGAATATGTCCAGAGCAGCCTGCTATCTGCAGTGTCAATAATTACACGCAGTGTCCTATGCATAGCACCATGGAGCCCTCGCTCTTGGCTAATCAGGGAAATGACCCCCCAACCCTGCTGCCCAGTGAAGAACCATTCACGGTTTGAAGAGCCCTCTCCACTCACAGAACCGGCATGACAACATGTGCAAGGCATGTTGTCAGAGCTGCTTTTACAAAAGGTCTGTACAGATCACTTCTATCTTCAGAGTGACGAAATGGTCATGTTTATAAGCCCTCCTCATGGGAATGATGTCATGAATGTTTACAGAACATTTCAGAACTTACTGAATTTGGGGGTGCTAGAACAACTTTTCCCTTTTTATTTGTTTTTGAGATAGGTCATGCTACATAGCTCAAATTTATGAGCCTCCTGCCTCAGCCTCCAAAATGCTGGGATTACAGGTGTATGTCACCACATGCACTCTGAGTCTCCTCCTCCTCCTCCTTCTTTTGGTGGGACTGGGATTTGAACTCCGGGCTTTGAGATTGCAAAGCAGGTGCTCTGCTGCTCGAGCCATACCTCCAGTCTATTTTTCTGTGATTATTTTGGAGATGGGGTCTCTTGAACTATTTGCACAGGCTGGCCTCAAACCTCTATCCTCTGGATCTCAGCCTCCCAAGGAGCTAGGATTATAAGAGTGAGAGATCAGCACCTGGCTCTGTTTCTTCTTGTGATTAAATTATGGATGATTTTGGAGGAACACTCTTACATATATAGAATCATATACAAAGCCCCTTCTTGTGGCTTGGATTATGAACTGTTTGTAGACCACTTGCCTCTGAATAAAGTCTCTGAGTGTTTGCAAAACCTCTTTGCTTCTCTGAGCTTCCTTATCTATGTGGACTGGGAACATTAACTGAACCCTTCGTGTGAAATCATGGTGGGCTGGAGGAACCACCGAGGTGTAAAATCATGGGATGTTACCAATCACATTCCTCATGAAATCTTGAAATGTTTGCTCTATGTGCCCATTACATGTTTGGAGGGAAATGGGGGGATAAAAGAGTCATGGCCAGATCACTGAGGGTCTTAAGGCCAAGAGAGGTTGGGCTTGTTTCTATGGCTACAGAGAACCATCAAAATTTAGAAGGTGAAAGGATGACATGATGAAAATTATGTTTTAAGCTTAGTCTGCTAAGTGAAGTAAATAGAATAATCTGAAGGGTGATAGATTATAAAAAATAACTTTTCAAAACAAAACAGAAAATTGATTTAACTAAGTGAAATTATGTATAGCAAACCCTGATGAAATAAAGAATCATTCTCTTGCCAGTAAGGTGACTCATACCTGTAGTCCTAGCTACTTAGAAGGCAGAGATCAGGAGGATCCTGGTTCAAAGCCAGCCTGGGCAAACAGTTCATGAGACCCTATCTTGAGAAAAACCTTCATAAAAAAGGGCTGGTGAAGTGGTTTAAGGTGTAGGCCCCAAGTTCAAAATCAGGAAAAAAAAAAAAAAAGACTCATTCTCTAGTGCAAGAATCAGCAAACACTCCACCTCTGGGTCAAATCTGGGCCACTGTGGGTCTTAGTAAATAAAGTTTTATTGGAACACAGTCACACACATTTGTTCACATTCTGTCCACAGCTGCTTTTGTGCCGCAAGAATAGAATTAAATGGTTATGACAGACATTACACAGCTTGTAAAACCAAAACTATTTACTCTCTGCTCTTTACAAAAGAGGTTCACTTCCCAATGCTGGAGTGGGGAAAATAGCCTGAAATTTTTGTCTTAATGTCTGGATTGTTTTTGGTATTCTTTTTTCTCACAGCAGACTCAGTTGAAATCATAAACAGTTCCTTCCTCCCTTCATTCATTCATCTAACCAATATTTACTGAACATCTGCATATACTGGGCTCTGCTTTAGACACTGGGGGGCACAGGCTAAAGAAGAAAGCATCCTTGCCCTTAAGGACCAGTGACACCGAGCCATAACTGCACATGGCGATGAAAAGTCAGGTAGGTGTGTGACCTTGGGCGGTTTCCTCAATCCTTCTAGACTTCAGTTTCCTCTCCTGTGAGGGTAGAAAAAACCCCTCCCTCATGATGCTGTTGGGGGGATTAGGTACCTGTTCATAAAGTGCTGAGACAGTTGGGGGGGCGAAGACTGTGCACGAAGTGTTTGCTTAAATGCATGTGTGCATGTGTGTGCAACTGCACAGATAACGCGGTGGCAACTGCTCTAACAGAGGTGTCTGTAATTACTCTACACAGGAGGTTCTGGAGGGTGGTGGGCGGGAGGGTGTTGGGGTTGGAGCCCAGGGCCTTGCACGTGCTAGGCAAGCTCTCTCCACTGAGCTACCCTTCCAGGTCCTGCATAACAGAATGCTGTCTGTCAGGATTTGATTCAAGGACTACATTTATTTATTGGTGGTGCCGGGATTTGAACTCAGGGCCTCATTACTTGCTAGGCAGATGCTCTACCACTTCAGTCACTCCACCAGCTCTGCTTTAGGAACTGAAAACCATTCCAGGTATATTAGGCAAAAAAGGTTAAATTCTTTTTTTTTTAATTATTAAATTTAAATTATGAAATTATTAAATGTTATTAAATTACAGGGGCATAGACGATGGCTTGACCGTCAGGAGGGTTGGAAGAGTGGAAGTCGCTGGTGGCTGTACTCAAGGTCAAAAAGCTGCTGATGCCCTGTCATCCTGCCCACCCTACTGTCCTCCACACTGGGGACAGGACAGCAGACTCCACCCCATGTGCCTCTCTTCCACCCCAAGGACCTCATACAAGTGCATCTCACTGCAGAATGTCACCTCCCGCTGGCCTTCCAGCTGCATGAGAGTTGTGTTGCCATTTAAAAGTTTTTGAGCCCCTTGAAGTGGAAAAGGAAAGTGAATGGAGGCTGAGGGCATCCATCCAAGAACACAGACTCCAAATCCTGCGAGAAATCGTTTTCATCGTGGAAAACTACTGCCTGGTGTGTATGTAGGCTATAAAGGCATGAGGCAGAAAGACAGCTCAGTGTAGCTCACAGATGTCTGCTGTTTCCTCCTGCCCAGTCATTCCACTTGAGCACTGTGCCTTGATTTCCCTTTGGGGAGCTTCCTTTCTTCCCCACTATCAGCCATGTGTTCCAACAGTGGGCACATGACCAGATTTGATCAATCTGCATACTCCAACCCCAGTGATTGGTTCAAGAAGGGACACGTGACTGAGGCCTGGCCAATGACACTTTATTATAAAACTCCTTTTCTGGCTGAGTAACTTAGTTGTGGGACAGAAGCCTGGAGCAGCAGAGAACCTCCTGCAGGTGAATCTGATGAAGCCAACACAGATGAAAGCAGAGCTAAGACATCAAGAGAAACAGAATATGCTGAGCCCCAGATCCATCCATGCCTGCAGCCACTGTCATCACTGGAGCCATCAAATTTCCCCCTTTGCTTAAGCCAGTTTGAGTTGAAAGTCCTGACTACTGCGCTATGTCAAGAGAGTGGTTTACTAGCATGAGGGCCACTGAATTAGAGCTTACAGCAGCGTTATTCTTAGCAGCCTCTACTTGGAAACTATCCAGATGCTTGATAACAGCAGACTGGATAATTAAGTGGGCCATATTCATGCAACGTGGAATACTATTCAGCAATGAAAATGCATGACCTAAAACCCTACTCATCAGTATAGATGAATCTCACAAACGTGCTGATGAGCAAAAGGAGGCAGGTGTAGTCTTGTATGTACCCTGCGCCTCCATGTCGACACGTGAGTGCCCACGAGGTTCTAGTTTTTTATCTAAGCGTGGGTTAAGTGGGTACCTTCAGTTTGCAAAAATGTAGTGAGCTTTACACTTGAGATAGGTACATTTTTCTGTATGTATATGCTTCTATTGAAAACAAACAACCCCCCACACACCTCTCAGTAACTACACAGTTGGGGTGGGGTAGGTCAGGATTGGGTGGGTTTGGGACTTGTCAGACACCAGGACTCAGTTTCCCTTGGTTGTGTGCCTGCAGGCTTTGCTCTCAGGTTCATGGTCACTGTGGCTCTGGCATTCTAGTTTTCATGTTCCTATCAAGCATGGAAGAGACAGCTGCTTGTCCAAAAGCACGAGGAAGTCTAGTTTGAGTCACATTAGCTCTGATGGGTCTGCCCACCCCGAACCAGTTGCTGTTTCCAAAGGATTATCATGTCCCACAGCCCGACTGGCTCACTGATGAGGTGGCAGGAGAGTTGGCAAGCTCACTGGAGCACAGAGACGGAAAGCCAGGGGAGGAAGACATTAGGGCTATTGCAGAAGTCAGCCGAGTGGATGCTGCATAGCCCCAAAAGTTCAATCAATGGACATCTCTTGGCATCTAGGAAAATGTCTGGTACCTAGTTTGGTCCTTGATAAATATTGATGGAATGAGAGAATCCATTTTCTCAGGCAACACTCCCACGCCTCATGCCTTCCTGCCCAGGTCAGGAAAGATGTGGAAGAACTTGGAAAGGAGGTGAATTAGTCTTTTGACTGCAGAAAAACATCCTCTGTAGAAACAAGGTTCCACAATCTCATCCAGACTCAAAGAGAGGGGAGTTAGGGAAAGTTTCAGAAGCATGTGGGATTGGGAAAGATTGTTGAGCCCATTTTCAGAAAATACATTCTGCCACAGATGTTCACTGCAGCGGTGTTTGTCCTGGACCCCTACCTTTTATTCAAATCCTTTATAACCAAGCATGTTTTGAAATTTAGAAATTTGGAACTGGGTGTGGTGGTACATACCTGTAATCCCAGCTACTGGGGAGGCAGAGATTGAGAGGATTGTGGTTCAAGACCAGCTCAAGCAAAAAGTTATTGACACCCCATTTCAATCAACAAGCTGGGTGTGATGGCATGCATCTATAATCTCAGCTGCTGGGTAGCATAGGGAGGAGGATTGCCATCCAAGACTGGCCCCAGACAAAACTGCAAGGCCCTATCAAAAAAAATAACTCAAGCATAAAAGGGTTGGGGGATGGGCAAAAGCGGTAGTGTTCCTACCTAGCAAGCATAAAGCCCTGAGTTCAAAATTCAGTACCGTTAAAAAATAAAATTTGAGAATATTGAAAGTGGCCAGGTACGAGTGCCTCAGGCCTGTAATCCTAGCTACTCAGGAGGCAGAGATCAGGACAATCACTGTTCAAGGTCAGCCTGGGCAAACAATTCATGAAGACTCTATTTTAAAAAACCCTTTCCAACAATGGCTGGTGGAGTGGCTCAAGGTATAGGCTCTGAGTTCAAGTCCCAGTACCACAAAAAAAAAAAAGTGAACATGGTGCATTCACTCAATATTATTCCCCCTGATAGAGCTGTAAGCAAACCCTGTAAGCAAACATCTAAATATTTCCTCAGTGGAACATAAGAATATTCACATTAAGTAGAATTAAGATTATAAATAGCTTTCTGTCTACTTGGGTCAGATCTTGGTGCCAAATAAATTGTGGAACAGCCTTAAGTTTATAAGGCTTTCTGGATTTTCAATTGTAGATAAAGATCTATGGACCAGTCAGAGCAAAAAGTTGGAAATAATTTATAGACATTGCCAGGAAAAAGAATTTTAAAAAGCATAGCCCAATTATACCATGAAATACTATACAAATACGAAAATGAATAAACTGGAGTTCCATGTATCATGGATACATCGTCTAGAAATGATGTCAGAGGAAGCAAGTTGAAGAGCTATATTCATCATCAGTTAGGATAGGCTGGGTTCTGCTGTAGTAACAAACAGCCCCTATAGCTTAGAGCAAAGTTTTCTTTTTTGTACATGCTACATGTTCATCTTGGGCCCAAAGGTGTTGGGGGAGTTTTCTTCCAGCTCTTAAACTCAGCTGCCCAGTGAGACACGGTGGTTATGTGGTAGAAGGAATGGTCCAGGGCTCTCAGCTTGGTTGAAGGTTCCCAGGGTGAACCTTGCAGGCAGCCAAAACTCAGCCCACAGAAGTTTCTGGAGGTGGAAGCCCTCAATGGAACCTGGGTTTCTCAGTGCCTGCAGGTGCTCACTGCCCTCTGGGCTCTGGGATGTTACCTTTCTGTGGAATGTTTATTGATTGCATAATGGCTCTCTCAGGGCAGGTGTCTGGAACCTTCCTTAGGAGACTGAAGTGGTGAACAGGGCACCGTGTTGCCTATGAGTTTTACTTCAGGCTGTGTTCCTTTTCTTTATGTGCTTGACTTGGGCCAGCCTCCTTTTCTTTAGGCTACTCCCTTAGTCTTGAACCTTTAAGAGCTCCCTATGACTCACAGGAAAAGCTGAAAGATCAGTAATGGCTCTCCTTGATTGAGCACTTGCTACACCTTCCCCGGGGGAAGGAACTGTGTCATCTCCATTTTTACAGAAGTTTGTCAAGATGAAGGGGGCAGGCAAGGAAGAGGCAGGACAGGTTGCTCACCAGATCTGCCGGACCCCAGGGCCCTGCAGGGTCAGACAGGTCAGTCTTAGCCTCTGCTTTTCCTTTTCCTTGAAGACAGTAGCTGCTCTCTGCTCCAGTGGACCTGTCTTACCAGCCCTTCAAAGCCACCTAGAATTTAGCAGGACACCTTTTCTCAAGAGGGCCACACAGAGTCCTGCCTTCATTGCACTGTTCTGGATTACTCACATTCCTGAGGTCCTGCCACTGGGCTGCAGCAGCCCCCTCTTCATCCCCTCTGCTCCTGCCAGGCCCAGCAGGTGTCCACTGCACATGTGCTCTTTCTGACTCCAACGATTAGTGAGCACCCACTGGCCACTGAGCTACGTGCTAGGACATGTGGAAAACAAAGAGAAATCCCTGTCCTCACAGTTTCTGCTCTGACCTGAGACAACAGGGAACAAAGAAATGCATGTGAAGCCATCTCAGGGAACACAGTTTGACTGAATGGCCCAGTGAGTCTGAAATATAACTTGCAGATGAAACAGGGGTGTGGAGGGAGGAGTCTGAGGTAGGGAACCCTGGCATCTTTTGGTCTTGTTCTGTCTTGCCCCCTGCCAAAAAAAAAAATCAGATTGGGGCTAGGGGTATGGCTCAGTGGTAGAGCACTTAATGAGTATACAGAAGGCCCTGGGTGCCAGCACCATCAAGGAGGGAGGAAAAAAGGGAGGGAAAGACAGAGACACAGAGAAAGAGAGAGAGAGAGAGAGAGAGAGATGGAGTATATCCACTTGTAATCCCAGCACTAGGGGGACTGAGGCAGGAGAAGTTAGAGTTCAAGGCTAGGGCTAGTCTGGGCTACATAGTGAGACCCGTCTCAAAAAAAAAAAAATCAATTAATTTTGGAACCTTGTTATTTCAGATGTGAGACTAGCAGAGACTGGTCACCGGTGCAGTCTAGATGTGTGAAGGCCTCTCTGCTGTTGTCTATTCAGATCAGACAGGATGTTACTGGGCAAGTTACAACTTAGTGGTTTGATTTGAGCCCTTTCTGCAAGGCTTGGGCGACTTGCTTTTTCTAGAAACATGTTTTCTCATCTGTACTATAGAAATAATAAGAGCACCCATTCAGGACTGCTGGGGGCATTTAGTAGGTAAGTAAAGCCAGTGTCTCTTAGCATGTGCTCACTCTGACAATGCTCTTCCTTGCTCAGTAGGACTCCGACCTGCCTAGAGCTCTCCCTTCTTCACTGGATTTTATCTACCTGGTCTTGGATTCAATTTGGTGACAGAGACAGAGGGTGCCTACCTCAGGGCCTTTGTTCCTGCTGTTCCCTCAGGGTAGTTTCTCTTTCTCCAGCTTACTCTACAGCTGGCTCTTACCCTTTTGTGTCTCAGCTTACATCACCTGCTCTGGGAACCTTCTTTGACCCCTCTAGCCTGTGTCCAAAACATTCTCCTGTTTTTTTTCTTTTAAATTGTGTTCATACCTGTTCTCAGTACCTGATATTATTAATTGATTTCTTTCTTCTCCACATGCAAGTTCCATGGAGACAGTTTTATCTGCGTTGTTCTCTGTAGCATCCCCAGTGCCAACAACCATAACTGGCATTCAATAAGTAAATGATGAATTGAATGAATGAATGAATGAATGAGTGAACGAAGGTGCATTCCAGGCTGAGTCCCCAAGATTTAACAATCCTCGCTCTTCTGCCGGGCGGGCTACGAGACAGGTCAGACTTTGTAGATGGCCCCTTGGCGTCCCATTTCCCTCCCCCCCACACCTCGTTTAGGGCGACCGAGAGCTGAGCCCACCAGCGCTCGAGAGCCGCTCCCCGCAATTCTGGGCGGTGGCCACGCCGGGAGAGAGGGGCTGTCGCCATTTGGCGACGTTCCCTGCGGGACGCTGAGCCGCCGCAGCAGCCACGCTGGGGGGTCTAGCGCGGAGCGTGCGCGCGCGGGTCTTTCGCGACGGTGCCCGGGGTGCAAGCCCCGCCCCGCGCCCCGCCCGCCCCGCCCCCGCCCCTGCGCTCCTCGGGCCGCCGGCCCCCGCCCGCTTCATGTGGCCCGGCCCGCGGCGGCCGGCGGCAGGGAGCGGCGAGGCGGCGGCGGCGGCGGCCCGCGAGGCCCGGGAGGCGGCGGTCGGGGCCCAGGCGGCGGCGGCGGCGGCGGCGGCGGCGAACGGGAGCGGGCCCGGCCCTGCCCTCGAGCGGCCGCCCGGCTGCAGCATGCGCGCCCGCCGGGGGCTGCTGCGGCTGCCGCGCCGCTCGCTGCTCGCCGCGCTCTTCTTCTTCTCGCTCTCGTCCTCGCTGCTCTACTTCGTCTATGTGGCGCCCGGCATAGGTAGGAAGGGAGTCGGGGACCCCCCGCCTCCTCTCGCCCGCCGTCCCTGAGGGCCCCGGCCCGGCCTCCGCGCCCGCCGGCCTCGGCCCGCCCGCGCCCGGGCCATCCTCGCCAGCCGCCGGCGCCTCCCCACGCCTTTCCGCCGCGGCCGCCTGCCGGGAACCCCGCTTTGCGCTCCACCCCGCCCCCGGGTCCTCCCCAGCCCCCGCGCGGGTCCCCGGCGCCCCACCTTCCCATCCGCATCCATCCTTCCCCTCCCGTGACTCCGCCGTTTCCTGCTCCGGGAGCCCCTCCTGCCCTTTCTCCCCGCCACTTCCCCTGCTGCATCCACTCCGGTCCCCGCTTTCTCCGGCTGGCGCCCCGCCGCATGGCCCCCTCCCCGCACCGAGGCCCACCGAGGTCCAGTCCCCTAACAACCGGCGTCCCGCGCCTCCTCCCTCCCCCCTCCCCCAAGGGCGCACCCTTGTCACCTCCGCCCCCTCCTCCCAAGCCCTCCTGTCCTCTGCCGTGGTTTCCTCTGGAATCCGGGACCTGGGAAGGAAGAGGTGCCATCGGTCTGCCCCCCTCCTTTTTTTCCATTTGTGCCCTTCTTGGCCTTGTGGTGGCTCTTCTATATCGGATGGGACCTGCCCTGGGGACAGGGGGAAGTTTGAATTGGCCCTAGAGGAAGGGCTGTGACGAGGCGAGGGCCTTTGGGAAATGGTGTCAGGTGTGTGTGGTGGGCCTGGAGACCAACGAGAGAATGGGTAGCGATTCCTCTCAGAGGCTTACCCTTTAAAGGGAAGACAGCCTCGGAGGAAGTCAGCTGTCCCCAGACACAGACTTTGTAAGACCTCAAGAGCAGACAGACATTTAGGACAGATGAGAAGAAAGAACGCATGAGGGTTAAGGGTAGAGGGGTCAAACTGGATTCTAAATCCTATCCTGTATGACCTTGGGTAGGTTCCTAAACCTCATCTTTCTTGTCTGTAAAATGGGAGTGTGAATTCCAATCTCCTGAGTTTTTAAGGACAAAGTAGACAAGTGCTCATTTAAGTGCTTACAACTATAGCTGATGCATAGTTTTCAAATAAATAAGTAAAAGCAGTTATTACTGTGAATGCAACTTTCAGGAAAGAAGGGAGTAGGTGGAAGATTTAAGGAATGTGTTTGCCTGACTTGACATCACCATGGAGCAGAAGATGCTGTTGGGGGTGTGGTAGGGAGAATGAATTCTGCTGTGAAAGTTTGGATTATTTAGATGTTTGGAAAGGGATGTGGTTCAGCTGTAGGGAAATGCCTTTCGCAATTGTAGTAGTAACTAGTGCCATTCTCTGATGACCTGGCAACACTGAACTGGCAGAACAGAGAAATTTCCAGATAGAGCAGGTGATTCTGTCCTGCTTACTCTTGAAGCATTTATGTGTGTATATATGTACATACATATATACAGAGAGAGAGAGAGAGAAAGAGAGACATACATTGTTTTTGGTAGTACTGGGCTTTTGAACTCAGGGCTTTTTTTTTTCTTTTTTTATCTGAACGCTGGGCTTTTTAACACTTGCTAGGCAGGTGCTCTACCACTTGAGTCACTCCACCAGCCCTTTTTTTGTGATGGGTTTTTCAAGATAGGGTCTCTAGAACTATTTGCCAGGGCTAGCTTGGAACTCTGCCTCCTGAGTAGCTAGGATTACAGGCATCAACCACATGCTTGAAGCGTATTTCACTTGATGGTTTGTTTAGTGATGTTTGGTACTACAAGTTGAATTGCCCCAACTGCCTTAGGGAAGGAAACACTTCTCTCTAGGGAGGCAGAATATGTAGCTTTGGATTTGATTAGTAGATGGTAGAAGGATAGGAGTCTGACAGCACAAGAATAGATAACTAATTAGTGGAATTAATTTTGAAAACAGCTCATTAGCATATTGTGTATTAGAGTCTTAAAAATGGATGTGAAATGATGGAACTAGAGGTATAATATCTTTTTTCTCCTTTTGTAAAAGTGACAGTGTTTCTCACCTGGGTTCCTAAATCAGCTCTATCTAAATGGAGAAATACTTCCCACTGGAATGATAATCACTTTGGACTAGGAAAGTTAGAAGCCAGATCTGCAATAGAAATGAAACCTGCTCATTTAATTCAGATTCGTGAATAGTAGATTTTAGGTCATTGGAACCCCTGGATAAAATGACATGCTATTATCATGCTTAGAGTCCTCTATCAGTGGACAAGGTAAAATGCTTCAGCTTTCATTAGTATCCTCTTAGATAGAAGTGTTTGAAAGAGCAGGTCCCTTGAGGAGTCTAGTTCTGTTATGGGAAAGAGGAACAGTAGGCCTGCGGATGTGGCTCAGTGGTATAGGGGCTGCCTTGTGTATGCAAGGCCCTGGTCCCTAACAATGCCAAAAAGAAAAAAAGAGGAAGGTAAAAAGGATGTGGAGGAGTCTTAGGTTCACACAACCACAGTTATATTTAATTGCTGGCAGTTTTATTTATCTTGCCTTTCTTGTTGATGAACTTAATTTTTCAAATGGCCAGCTTCAGAATTTTCCAAAGGTTAAGGCAATCTAGCGAGTATAAGGTTTTGTGTGTCTTGTAATATGAAGCCTTTATTTAAGAGAGTTATTAAAATGAGCTTAGAAAGTAACATTTAGTTGAACCTTATGAAATGCTGTCTTTGTAGGGCAAAAGGAGTTGTATATCAACTGTAGTTCCATCTACTACATTTCCAAATAATGACAACTCTGTTTTCTGTCACAATGGAAAGTGTCAGACTTGCATTTCCTCCGAGGTTTAATTTTTTCCAGTCCTTGCTTTTGATTTGCTTTGAATGCTGTGTGGCCATGTGCGTAAGCGCTAAGGAAATTGTCATGCCAGGAGTGTTACACAGCTCCATTCAGAATGGATAGGCATGGATTTGAACTAAGAATCAGTTCATTCTAGTGTTTTAAAGTTTTCATGTATAATATAACCTGGCAAGATTTCAACCTAGTCATTAACTTAGTATTTTTGAGTTCTGCTCGTTCTTAATATTGGTGATCCATTATCTGAGAGCACAGGGAAATTCTTGTGGACTTGAGGGTCATCTGTGAAATGGGACCATCTGACCTAGAAAGTTGGGTAGTAGGAAAATTCCTAAATACGACTCTAGTGTGTTTACAAAAAATACCAAGTACTCTTAGCCACTGTAATATCCCCATCCCAATTCAGTTAATATTTTTTAAAAAATGGCCAAATTGGAGGTTTTATTTTTGTTACTAATTCAGAAGTAGCATTTTAAAGCATTCTGAAGATAAATTAAAAAGATGGGGCTGAAAGTATGAAAGATGGTGGATTTGAAAAAGGAAGAGTAAGCTGCTAAGGTGTGTGAAAATGTGTAGGTGCTCCTTTCCAGCCCTCTTCCCCTGTAGCCTGTGTGATTCTTGTCAGTACTGGGGTTTGAACTCAGGGCCTGGAGCTTGCTAAGTAGGTACTCTACTTGAGCCACGCCTCGGCCCCCATTCTCATTTCTTTAATCATTTGTTTTACCTGCATTATTCCTTTCAGTGCTTTGAAGAAAATTTTGAACTTATTTATGACCCTTTAACTTAGAGCTCAGAGTACTTCTAGCATTCCTGACTGACTAGGTCTCTTAAAAGATAGTAGAAGTGAGCTGTTTATAAATAATACATATAAAGTGTTGATTTTAAAACATCTTAATAAGTTTATGGTACCATCATACGGCATGGTTGTATGGCGGTTACTGATTTTTGCAGATTGTTCAAAGCTAAATGGTTTTGAGAGACGTACCTGTGCATGTTAAGGGTTAGTTGATGCATTACTGAAATTTTATTATTTTAAGTTCTATTCTACCATTTTAACTAATTTTTCTCTTCTTTGATAGCTGAAGAAAGGAAATAGGGAATGATTTTTCCATTTTGGCCTGTTTAGTTCCAAGAAAAGTTTGATATATGACTAGTGTTTGGAAGGCAGGAAGCATTTATTCCTTTTTTGTTTGCTGGTTTTTTTTGAGACAGACTGATCTGGAACCTCCTGCCCCAGCCTCTGGAGTGCTGGGAAGGAACCATTCACTCTCATCCCACCTGATCTGAACAAATGACCTTGAACAAGTCACTTGATTTTTTTTTTTTTAATAATCTGATACTTTTTAAAGAAACAAAAACAGCTGGGTGCTGGTGGCTCACTCCTGTAATCCGAGCTACTCAGGAGGCAGAGATCAAGAAGATCGCTGTTCAAAACCAGCTCAGGCAAATAGTTCACGAGACCTATTTTGAAAAAATCCATCACAAAAAAAGGGCTGGTGGAGTGGCTCAAGTAGTAGTAACAGCCCTGTCTAGCAAGCATGAGGTCCTGAGTCCAAACCCTGGTGCCGCCAAACAAAAATAAAGCCAAAGCTGTTTGAAAGACTAGAACTATATCTGAATCAAACTTTTAGTGAGTGTTTTTAACAAACATGTCACAATAAAGCTAATGAATTGTTTTAGTATATAGAGGTTGGTAATTCCTCTAGCTCTGTATAAATATTGGACTTGAGATTCAGAGAAGGCACATTTTATATAATCAGATAGTTTCTCTAAAAGCCACTGCACATTTTTAGATTTCTTCAGTCAAGTATAGCTTGTTGTTCCTCCCATTAAGACGCTCTCTGTGCATTCGGTGCTTGGGATTTACCTACATTGAAGTACCTGTGGGGAAATGTGGACTGGCTCACCTTAGAAAATTAAAACTCCTTGTACTGTTAAGGATACCTTCTTTTCTCTCCATCCCCCCACCCCCCAAGCTTTGGGTATGATGGCCTGCATCCCTTCCTAGAAGGAATCTGTCTTTGGAGAACAGTTCAGTTGTACAAAACTGAACAGCACCACGGTTGAACAGGACTTTGGTGATGGCTTATGTCCTCTGCAGTTTTGTTGTATTGGAAGCAAGGTCTTGGGTTTGGAGTTGGATTTTTCTCAGCAGTGGAAACAGGCTAGTACTGTACAATCTTTGGAAGCAGCAGTTGAGACAGTAGCTGTTACTGTTGTAGGACCTGGGTGCTGTAGTCACCGGTGACTCCTCCTCCATTCTGACTGTTCTTCATTCCTGAGCTGGACAGGCTAGTGAGAGCAGCAAATCATCCTCACTAGGAAGGAGGGCTCTCTTGCCATGCCTCCTTGCAGCCCTTCGGGACAGTGGAACTCCAAAGCAGCAGAAGCCAAAATGTGGCTGACTTCTGTTCTCTCAGTTTGGGGCTCTTTCGAAACACCATGGAAGCCGCATCGGGCACATGCAGCTATACCACAGACACAGACTGACAGCAGGCAAACCGTGAGTGGGATGGAGTGCTGTGGGGTTCTCTGTGGGGAGATAAAGGCTAATCGGAAGCCAGCAGGTTGGGTGGGCTCCCTTCGGGGAAGGGAGGAGGCGGCCTACGCCAGCCGGCTGGGAAGGTGCACTGGCATACCATGTGTGTTTTTGTGCACCATTGTGAGAAAACTGAAGGAATTAAGATCTGTGGGGCAATAATCTGACATTTGAGTGTCTGTCACGTTTCCAGCTGTGGTTCTTTGAATTCTAAATTACGACTGCTGCTTTCAGTTGATAGGTTGTGTCACTAACTTGTCAAAGCTGAGAATTATTAAAATAGCCCTAAGGCACATAGAGTATGGCTGAAAGGCAGGAAATAGAAATAGAAGATAGTGTATAATTGATGGTAAATTGTGTGGCACTCATTGGCCCTTAATGAGATGGGGGATCAGACCCAGGAAGGAGGCAGCTAGAGAGACTTTTTTTTTTTTTGGTGGTACTGGGGCTTTGAACCCAGGTCCTATACCTTAAGCCACTCCACCAAGCCCCTTTTTTTTTTGTAATGGGTATTTTCAAGATAAGGTGTCACAAACTGTTTGCCTAGACTGGCTTCAAACCTTGATCCTCCTGGTCTCTGCCTCTTGAGTAACTAGGATTATAGGTATGAGCTACTGGCACCCAGCTTAGAGAAGCATTTGTTCATTTATTGAAGAAATACTTTTTTGGCACCTCATCTTGATAGGCACACTTTTGGTTTGAATATTTATTTTTTTATTTAGGCATTACTAGGGTTTGAACTCAGGGCTTTATGCTTGCTAGGCAGGTGCTTTTCCACTCAGCTAGGCCAGGTACACTTTTGGGTATTGGGTATCTAGAAGCCATTAAGGCAGAACCTTTCTGCCATCATGGTGCTCATTCTGGTGGGAGGGTTTTGTCCTTGTGCTTTTATTCTGATGGGGAGACAACTGTATACAAGGTAATTTTAGATGTTCTTGGCAATGACTTGGAAAGCCTCTCTGAAGAAGCAACCTGACTGTAGGGGATGGAGCTGTCATTCACAGGTGCGTGTGTGGGGGTGGTTGCAGGTGGACGGCACCAGTGCATGTACAGGCCTTGAAGCAGGGATGAGCTTGGGTGAAGGCTGGCTGGATTGTTGAGTGAGGAGCCCGTGGTAGGAGATGAGTCCAGAAAGGTAGGGGACTGGATAGGACCCTGTGGGCCCATGGTAAGGGTTGTGGAATAGGAGTGAGCATTTGCCAAGAAATGAGCCCCACCTAGGTTCCAGTCAGAACTGAACAAGTGGGCAGATGGAGGAGTGTCTGAGAATTAAGCAGGATGTGCATGGAAAAGGGCTCCGCACAAAGCGTGGCACGGAGCTCTGTATGCTTTCCACTTCTTACTGTAGGCCGCATTGTCTTGCTGTAATGCTGGTGTTCAGCTGAGTTAGCATCAGGCTCCAGTCTGACGTTGCCAGTAATTAGATGTGAGACTTCCTTCAGTTTTCTCATCTGTGACCTCTGGAACCTGGACTGTAGCACTGATTCCAGGGGCCCTTTCTGATCTCAGGTTACATGATTGGGAGCAGTGTGAATTGAGTCTTCAGGTAGGAGGAACAGTGCCTTCTTTTGTCAAATAAATATTTCCTCCCCTGTCCTCCTTTTTTGTGGTGCTGTGGATGGAGCCCAGTTCCTCACACATGTTAGGCAAGTGCTCTTCTGCCGAGCTGCACCCTAGTCCCCAAATCCCCAAGTTTTAAAGGTCTGATTTCCCAGTGTGGGGTTTGTGAGTACTTCTTAGAGGGCAGTTTTACTCTTTGGGTGCATACTGTTGTTTTCGACATTGACCTAGGAACAGAAGACTTGGAATGTCTACATCGAAGACTGCCTTTGAAATCATTGTTGCAAAGAGAGGGAAAGAAGAAATGGCATGTTGCCTTGATCAAAGGGAAAAAAACGCAAAGAACTGTCTGGGACCATCTTGAAGACGTTTGAGCATTTCCCCCTTTTTTCCTTCTCTCTGGGCCTTTTAGTCCTTGATAGTCCTTTTAGGTTTTAATGTGCAAAGGCAGTCCTTTCTTCTGGCTTCACACTTTAGCTTTTAAACATGAAATACGTCCCTAGACTCGTTCCTCCAGTCTTCTGGGTAGTTGGATGTTAAGTGAAAATGAATATTGCTTTTTGACCCAGTAATTCTTTTTCTATGGTGGCTTTACACTGAGGTGCATTCAGACTCCTCCATCCCATGCAGTCAGTGTTTTCCCAAGCATGGGTGTCACATTAAATAATTCAGAGTGCTGTCTCTTCTCAGATTCCCTTCTTCCCCTTCCCCTCCTTTTGTTAGTTTGAATAAGCAATTCTCCCCTGGGTATTGTTCCTCCTTCTTTCCAAGTGACAGATGCCCAGGGACTTCACAGCCACCAGAAGGGATCTATCAGTTTTTCTGAGGTGCCTTAGGTTCCTGCATCTGTTATGAACAGCTCTTGAGGCAGGGAGTGGCCTAGACCTAATTATGACTGCTAATGATGATGGCTAATAGCCTTGGGAGTTGTGCAGAAGGTGTGGAGTGTAAGAAAGCACAGAATTGTGCCACTGGCTCACACCTATAACCCTAGCTACTTGTGAGGCAGAGATCAGGAGGATCTCCACTTGAGGCCAGCCTTGGCAAATACTTCGAGAGACCCCATCTTGAAAAATACACAACACAAAATAGTGGATCAAGTGATAGAGGAGAGGACCTGCCTTGCTAGTGTGAGACCCTGAGTTCAAGCCCCAGTACTGCCTCCCCAAAATAAATAAATCTAATTAACATTCATTATGTTAAGCATTCATTACCATTTTCAGAATTTTTCTTTCATTTTTAAAATACAGGGTTTTTAAAATTTTATTTTTCAGTGTTTTTTATCTCTAAAATTTCTCATCACCCCAAACAGAAACTCTGTTCCTATTAAGCAATAAGTCCCCAACTTATGGTCATTTAAAAAAATTATTAGAGTCCTCTAGTGGCTGTGAGTTGGACTGCATTTCGGTCCCGTTGCACTGAGGACTAGTGACGCCAAGCACATTTGCACATACAGGCTGCCCTCCTACTTTCCAGAAAAGACTCTTTGGCTATTTTAAATTTGAGTTGAATTTGGTTTTGAGTAATACTAAACTCTTATCAGATACATGATTTTAAATATTTTCTCCCATTCCTTTGGTTTGTCTTTTTTACCCTCTTGATAGTGTCCTTTTTTTTTTCCATCAATTTTTTTTGTTGGCACTGGGGTTTGAACTTAGTGCTTCACTATTGCTAGGCAGGTGCTCAACCACATTTTCAACCCTGATCTGAGATTTGAGATGGCTGGAATAAAGACTCCCCCCAACCCCCCCCCTTTTTTTTTTTTGCAGTGCTGGGGATGGAACCCAGGGCCCCGGTCATCATGCCAGGCAAGCTCTCTACTACCGAGCGACATCCCTAGCCTCCTGGAGTAAAGGGTGTTTTGTTTTGTTTTCTCTTGTCTAGATTTAAGTTTGGTGCTGGTTTCTTGATTTTAGATTCTTTGTCTTTAAAGTGGTTACTTTGCCAAACTTGAAATGCTCCACAGATTCCGTTAAATGTTCCTAGTGTTTGAAGAGTCTTGTGACCTTCTGATGAAAGAGGACCTTCCCATACCTTCTTTGATGTGTCTGGTCTGTTGATTATTTTGTTCAGTAGGATGGAAATATAACTCAAGTTTTTAACATTTTATGCACTTTTCTAAAAGTTTGTGTGTGGGCTAGGAGCCTGATGCCAGTAATCCTAGCTACCCACAAGGTAGAAATCAGTAGGATCGCTGTTCAAGGTCAGCCCTGGCAAATAGCTCTCAAGACCCTGTCTCAAAAATACCCAACACAGAAAGGGCTGGGGGAGTGGCTTAAGTGGTAGAGCGCCTGCCTAGCAGGGGTGAGGCCCTGAGTTCAAACACCCTCCAAAAAAAGACAGTGCTGGTGGTGGGATGCCAAGTTTTTGGTTTCTGCACAGTTTCCAGATTAACTATAAGAAGAGATTTGGGAAATATAGGTGACGAACATAGTGAGTTGCTGAGCTCATTTTTTACCACATGGAAACAAAAGAACCTGATGAATTTGAAGCCAGAGAAAAGTAAATTGTACTTGGGACTCTCCCTTAGCCAGCCCTCGTTGCATTTGCTGCTTAATAATTAAGTGGTGGCTATCGTAAAACCCTGAGCTCTGACTTGGAGCCTGGTACTGTGGGATTTGTTTATTTTTGGTCTTGTGATTTTTAAAAAATTTTTTAATTTGTTTTTGAGTTTGTGATTCTTTATTCACCAGAACATTCTATCTGTTTTCCCTTGTCCGTGATAGAGGCACAGAGCAACACGTAGTGATGAGAAACAGGCTGCTGAGATGGTCCCTTGATGGCTAAGGGGTGTGGTGTAATCACAGGAGTTTTATTTTTTCTCTTCCTAGCATCATTAGAAAATCAGGAGAATGTGAAAGAAGGAGAAATAGAAAAATCTAAAGGCCTGCTGGACTCCTGTAACTGACCTGGTAAAATCTGGCCTTTGGACGTTTTTTTCCTGGTATTAGCTGAACTGCACATGTATTTATCTAAGTGTGAGGAATAATATCAGGGATTCTAGGCAGGTGCTTGGGTAAACTTATATATTGAGAATTAGAATAAAAAGTTACTTTGCATTTGTCTGATTTGACTATTTTCTTACAGCTAAGAATCACAGTATGTTATACCCCTAAAACAGGCTAGATTTGGGGATACAGTGAGTGATTTTAATGCTGGGAATCAAACCCAAGGGCCTTTTGCATGCTACCTCAGCCCAATGACTTTATACTGCTGGACAGATGTGTCTAATTGAGGATCAGTTCAATAATTGTCTTTAATCGCTGGGAATTATAGTAGATATATTTTAGTTGTAGACATTTAAGACAGCAACAGATTAAACAAATTCTTTTTGTGGCACTGGGGTTTGAACTCAGGGCCTCACTCTTGCTAGGCAGGTGGTCTGCCACTTGAGCCACTCTACCAGATCTTATTTGTGATGGGTTTTTTTCAAGATAGGGTCTTGTGAACTATTTGCCCGGGGCTGGCTTTAAACCACGATCCTCCTGATTTCTGCCTCCTGAGTAATTAGGATTACAGGTGTGAGCCACTAGTGCTGCACTAAACAAATTCTTGAAGACAGTTTCTTTATTCCTTGAGCTTATTGGTTGTGCTCATCCTTGGTGGTGGTTGGATGCACAGGAATTTCTTTATCTCCCAAGCAGAGTCATGGTGATGATAATGCCTGGGGTCCTGAAGTTTAAAAAATTTTTTTCGTCTTTTTTTTTTTTTTTGGTGGTACTGGGGATTTGACCTCAGGGCCTCATGCTTCCTAGTTAGGAACTCTTCATCCTGAGCCATTCTGTCAGCCCTGTTTTGTGTTGGGTATTTAAGATAGGGTCTCTGCAACTGGAAGTATTTGCCTCAGCTGGCCTTGACCCTCAATCCTTCTGATTTCTGCTCCCTAGTAACAGGCATGAGCCACCGGTGTCTGGCTTGTTTTTATTTTTGTTTTTGAGGCAGGCTCTTGGTCTGTAGCTTATGCTGGCCTCAAACTCATGATCTCCTGCTTCACCCTCCCAAGCACTATGACAACAGGCACACACCACAGTTGGCTTTGAAGTTCCTTAGTAATGCACATGCTCTCTGTACCTATAAAGGAGGGAGGGAGTTAGATGCCAAGGCTCTCCTTTCCACCTCAGAGATTGTCAGAATAGAAGTCTGGTACTTGATAGGTGCTCTGTAACCGTTTGTCAAACACCATGAATCTACCTCCTACCCTTAGTGAATTTCATTGCTCTTAGTAAAGTGCACTCCCCTTACAGTAAGTAGCTTATGGGCCTTTTGTGCAGCCTCATTTGTGCTACTCTTCCCCTATAACCTCTGGCCACATGGGCCTCCACATCATGTCTGGTATAGAATAGTCCCGGCTCTTACTTTAACCTTTCCACTGGGCTAACTTCTGTGTTCTGCTCTTTCCAGACTTTTAATTCAGTATAAGTGCACGGGCCTCGTCATTTGTTCATTGCTGTGTTCCCCAGGGCCCAGGATACTTGGTGCTCAGTAAACACTCATTTGTTAAGCATCTGTCAGGTATAAGTGAGTCAAGGGAAGGTGGACACATTTGAGGTTCTGAAGTGTACAGCTAACCCACTGCTCCCTACTTGTTTGTGTATTGAAGCTTGATGCACTGTTACGCCCTCAGGTGAGAAACTAAAGGATGAAATAAGAACAAGTTTGTAAAAATGTTAATTGTGATTAAAAGCATGATTCATAGCACAGTTTCAGATGAAGACTCATCATCCCCAGTGCAGTTGATGCTTGGTGACCGTGTGGGGTCAGGTTTGGGGGCAGTTGCCTGCAAGGAGTTTTCTTGCCCTCCTAAGATTTGAATCAACAGTAAAGAACTTTGTGTCCACAGTGTGTGCATGGTGATGCTGTGATATGATAAATAAGGATGCTTCTGTTGCATTGGCAATTCCAGGGAACTGTACATGCCACTGGTTTTGGGGGAGTTTCCAGAGAGTTTTTCCCCCATTACCCTCTCCTTCTTTGGAACCCTTGAAATTTTGACCCAAGCATAAGCACATTTGCAGGGGAAAGGCCTCCCAGGCACTGGATACCTGGAAGGTGCTCAGCTAAAGGAGCAGGTGCCTGGGCTGCCACTGCCTCTGCTGAAGTCTCTAGGGGCTCTGGGAGCACTGCTGGTAGCACCTGTGTCCTTTGACTCCCTGGGCTTTTTCTTCTGAGAATCTATTGCTAATTTCTGTTGCTATTTACATCAGCTTTGACCAAAGTCAAGTTAGGAATCCAGGGGAAAGAGTGGTAACACATACACTCCAGGACTGGTGTGGGCACAGATTTGTGATCTGTTGAGCAGCGTTCCCCAGTAGCCACAAATTGAGCATCACCCATTGTATTGTTGATTCTGTTGGTTTATTAGCCCTGTAATGAAAACAGGAAAGCAGTCTTCAGGGTTGAAGCTGTAGTTTCAGGCCGTATCGTATGTGTGGAAAACGAGATTCTTTACTATGAACCTCGAGACTGGCCAGGAGGTTATTCATGCACACTGTGCTATCAGGGACATTACAGAAGGAATCTGTTTACTTAGGATTTAACAAGTGGTACCACCCTCATTCTATTGAACAGTGTTTTAAAATTATTTGATTAACTTTAAGAGTGGTAAAAGGGCCTGTAATCCTAGCTGCTCAGGAGGCAGAGATCAGGAGGATCATGGTTCATGGCTAGCCTGGGGAAATAGTTCTTGAGACCCTATCTTGAACATATCTGGCACAAACAGGGGCTGGTGGAGTGGCTCAGGTGGTAGGTAGAGTGCCTACCTCCTAAGTGTGAGGCCCTGATTTCAGGCCACAGTGCCCAGGGGGAGTTAAAAAAAAAAAAAAGTAGTAAAGGAAATGACATCAATCTATTCATTATCATGTGTTTTCATTTCTTTGCTTCCTTCTCATCTTTATGTACACACAAACAAACCTGAAAACTTTGCACCTTAGCAATTGTTAGACTAATAGGAGAAAGAATGGCAGCAGTTGAGGAAATGCCAATAGAACAGTAAGAGTGACCTTCCAGAGGCTCTTTGCTATAAAATCCTGTCCTGGATAGTTCTGTTTCCCCACTATAACTAAATGTAGTGGCTGAACTTCTGGCAAGGGATTCTTGATAGGAAAGTATAAAGAAAACCTACTTGCCAGGAGCTGGTGGCTCATGCCTATAATTCTAGCTACTTAGAGGTTAAGATGGGGGAGAACCGTGATTTGAGGCCAGCTCGGGCAAATAGTTCACAAGACCCCATCTCCAAAATAACCAGAGCAAAATGGACTGGAAAGTGCCTACTTTGCAAGTGTGAAGCCTTTAGTTCAAACTCCAGTCCCACTTAAGAAGAAAACATACTTGCTGTCTTTACTGTTCTGTAGAAAACTTGATGGGAAATTGTAGCACTTTTGGGATCAAGTCTATTTGCTTAATTTAATTACTAAATACTATTGATAACATTAAGTACAAGAATTTCACACTTTATGAAATGTTACAACCCTATGGTTAACTTAATGTGAAAGTAGAAGTTTGTCTTCCTTTCATTGGGTTTCATTAAGGAGAAAGCCTTTCTCAGAAGCCTGTTTGAACCCAGCGATTATTTCTCTCTGGTTTGTCAGGAGTAAGTGGATGAGGAATGGTTGGGAAGCTGATCAGAGGTGGCTCAGATCGTCACTTGGTTTTTGTTCCTTTGGAGCAGAGTCGGGCTGCCCTGACCACATTAAGCACACACTTTGCTGCCATTATTTCTTCTGTTTCTTCATTTGTAGCTGTGTGACCCAGCTTGTCCTTCAGCCCTGAAGGTAAAGGAGCTAAATCTGCAGTGAGAATTCATCTGCAGGGCTTCTCTAGGCTGACCCAGGCTTTTCTGGCCTTTTGGGAGATCCCAGTTGGGATTATTGGGCATAATGAAAACTCAGGACACGTCTTTGCTTCTGAGTTGTTGAAATTAAATGTGATACTTTCTTTTTCCGTCTTCTTTAAATGTCTGTATATACAGTATTACAATGTCATTTGTGTCAGTCATTTTTTTCTTTGCTGTAAAGGTGATTATATTAAATTGTTAGTTTTGCTATAATGTGGCATAAGCATTCTGACCACACTACATCATGAAGAATTGTTCAATAAAAGTGTAGAACTTTTGGGAAAATGATTAGGTACATACCACTTGCAAGCTTCATTTGTGACCCTAGTGAAAACAGTAGCACAGTTTACACATTAGATGCCTAAGAAATACCTAAGCACAGTTCTTCATCTTCCAGAAGCCCTGCCATTTGCTGTGGAAGTGGGCGTCTGAAGAACTTCTGTCTGTGAGCTGCTGTGCAGTGGTGGCTGGAGGGTCTCTGAGTGGTGCTGAGAGCCACCCATAGGGTGAGCAGGCACTGCATGGTGCTGAGTAGCTGCCAGGTGTTTGAGGCATGCACAGCGTGCGGGTGGTCTTCGGGTGCTCTCTGATGAAGCTGCACGTCAGCAAACAGTTCCAGTTGTGCTCATCTTGTTCCCAGAGAGCCCAATTGTTTTGGAACAGACTTGCATTTTCAAAACAAGCATTTAGCAGAACTGACTGTATAAGACAGAATGTGATGTGATTTGAATAAACATGACATTTCTAAAATGACTTTTTAAAAAGCTTTGAAATCTCATGCTTAAGAAATGTTGTAAGTTTGGTACAGCAACCTTTTTCTGAACCATTTCGTGACATAGTGCTCCCTCTTCCCCAAATGCTAGAGGTGTGTGTTCCCAACCAACAAGGAAGTCCAGTTATTAAAATTAAGGAAATGACATTGGTACCTTATTGCTATTGAATCCTTAGGTCTTGAAGTTTTGCCAGTAGCCTGAATAATGTCCTTTTAATATCAAAAGGATCCACTTCAGAATCCCTCATTGTATTTTGTTGTCCCATTTCTTTGGTCTCCTAGAATATCTGGAAAAGTTTACCAGCTCTCTTTGACTTTCATGACTGTGGCACATGTTTTTAAGTTAGCATATATTAGTTTATAGGGGGTTTCATTGTGACATTGTGCTTACAATGTATCTTAATTAGATTCACCCCCTCAGTGGGTCTCCCTCATCCTCCTCCCCCCTTCTTAGAACAATATTAGTAACGTGGAATTCTTTTGAGACTGTTTTGTGTGTGTTGATGTGTGGGGTGTTCTTGACTTCCTCCTGTAAACTGCACATTTGTGGGATGGGAAAGGGAACACAGCCCGCGCAAGGACAACACGCCTTTCCTATTTTTCCTGGGGCGTATCTAGGAACCACACAGTTTCACACAGTGCTGATTTGCTTGCTGCCTCTGGTTCAGCACTCCATCTCCTGGTCTTCTGATAAGGACCAGAGCAACAGGTGCTCTGTGTTGGCCCCTTGCACAAGTGTTTGCATGTGTCGGTCTGGTAACATGCTAGCTCTTTGCAATGTAGTGTGATGCACACGAGGATACATGGCTTGGAGAGGTTAAAGAATTTGTTCAGAGTTACCTGACATGCGCAGGGTAGAGCTATTGTGGGAGTCAGGTGTGCCTCCTACCCTGTGCTTTTAAGTCTGTGCTTAGGCCCAGTTCCTTTGCCAGTTTTTGTGTTGCTGGGGCTCAACCCTAATTGAATGATTCCTTTTGACTTAGGAAGAGGAAGTGTGAACTCTTGAAAGTGTGCGGAAGGAAACACTGCTGCTTAGCTTGATTACTGTATTATGCACTAGCCGGACGCAGCAGTAACTCCAGGTTCACTTTGTAGGAAGGGCACTTTGAAGTATGAGGAACAGAACATCTCTAACTTCTCTCTGGAAACAAATGTAAAAATTGGCTGGAGTCAGTATACTTTCGCTGCCAGGCGCTTTTTAAGGAAGGGCAGCTGAGATGTCTATTACTGTTTTGTGAGTCACGTGGTGTGGCCAGTTGTTGAAAGTAGAGCATCCATCGTGTGGTTTGAGCTATTTTCCAGGTACAGAGATGGATATTTTTGTGCCTTAGTTCCCTTTACATTGGCCATCCTGTGACTGGCAGTAGGTGTTAGGTCAGTAGTGAAGGAAGCGGTCCTGAGTGTGGAAACGCCCCCAGATGTACCTTATGCAAAGCTTCAGGCCTGCCCTGGAGCACACTGGCACCTCTACCTCATTTCCCCTGCATTCTGACCAGGGAATCCATGGTCACATCTAAGTGTAAGCTCCCTGCCTGCCTGCCTGTCTATCTGTCTATTCTGTCTATTCTATCTGCCATGCTGGGGATGGAATCCAGGGCCTTGAGTATGCTAGGCCAGCACCCTGTCCCTGAACCACATCTCAGCCAGACCATGACAGTCTCTTTAAAGTGTGGGAAAGGAGGCTGGCTTCTCAGTAATGGGTAGCCATGAGAGTAATAGGGATATTCCTATTCAGAATTCCTGAGCTCCTGAAGTCAGAGGTGTGGAAAGCTTATTTGGTCATCTGCACATAGATTCTTAGAAACACATAGCAAGTTGTTCGCCACTGTGGTGTGTTCTGAGGGACAAAGGGAAGTCTGCGCCTGGGATACACACTGCCCTGAGTTCAGGAGCTGGCTGGCCCTCCATGCTCCTGGGCCAGCCTTGCAACTGGCTGACTTTGGGCAAGTTGCTGAGCCTCTCTATTACTTGTTTTCCCATAGAAATTGGTAAGTCTACTTAAGAGGGAAGTGTGGGCATGGTGCCCACAAGCGACAAGCATTCCCTGCAGAGGCTAGCTGCTGCCCAGACTGAGGCTCTGCCTCCTGGGAGGTGATGGGCTCACACGTAGTCTCTGGATGGCTTCCACGTGTGACACATAACAGGATCTGAAGCATCACACAGCATTCTCAAGTGGAGAGGACAATCACGATTTCTGGGCCTACTCTGTATTTTACAGCCGTAGAAATGGTATCTCGGAGATGTGAACTGAGGTACTCAGCCTCCCAGGCAGCACCAGATGAACTAAGTCCCATTGTTGTCCTTGTCAGATTAAAGACTTGACCAGCAACATCAGGGGCTCTCAGAAAGTCGGCATTAGATGATGGTGATCATGGTGACATAATGAACTAGAGTTTTTTATTTTTTGGTGGGAGGTGAGGCGGAGAGGCTGGGTACTGAAATACCTAGTTGGTTTTATAATGCAGACTACAGTGAATAAGTTAAAGGAAACCTGGCAGGTGAGAGTAAACTGAAGATAGTGAGAAAGCATAATTGTAGGGGACATAGTTTTAAAACAGGTTGAAGCTGGGGTTGTGCCTACTGGTAATCCCACACTCAGGAGGTAGAGGCAAGAGAAACTCGAGTTTTAGGCCAGCCTGGGCTACATATTGAGGCCTTACCTCAAAAAAAACACACACAAATCAAAGCCAAAACAGTAACAGACCAGGTGAATGACTGGGGTTTCTTTAGAAACAGAACGGAAGTGGGAGCCAGGTTGCTGCTAGAGCCAGGCTTGAGCGTCTCTGGAGTAGCAGGAAGTATGCCAGGTACGAAGGGCATTGTAGCTCCGTGAGCACAGTGCTGAAATCATTCTTGTAGGGTCAGAGCAGGTCAGTTACTAGCTAGGGTTTTGTGTTTTCCTCACTATCTTTTGTTTATTTTGGATTATATACATTTAGGAAACAGCAAAGCATAAAGAAAATAAAGACAGTCTAAGCCAAATTCACTGTTAACATTTGGGTGCTGTTTCCTTCTGGCTTTTTATTTTTGTATGTGTAACTTTTCAAGAACATAATTAAAATTCTATTATATGTACAGTTTTATCTGCTGACTGGGAAGTGTTAAAGTATGGTATGGAGGCAAAGCGGGTGCCGGACTTCCATTACTCTTACAAGAGTGTGTGCTCTGCTGGGGCCCTTGGAGCATTTATGAGGCTGACCGATTGTTCTGCGCTTTTGTGTGTGTATATATTATTTACATTTCAGTTTGCACACAGTACTAGTGCGGTGCGTGTTTATTGGGTGCATTCAGTACGGTGTTTCACTGCATGTCTGTAACATGCAGTGATTAGATTAGGTGGGTGGCATGTTTTAGCACCTCAGCCATGTTATGTGTTGGGAATATTTAAATATTCAATTAATTGTTGTCAGTCATAGTTCTCCTATTGTTCTGTAGAGCACAGACTGATTTTCCTCCTATCCAGCTGCACCCTTGTACCTGTTAACCGTCCTCTCTCTGTCCCTCTACCCTTCCCTTGCTCTCTTGACCATTATTTTAGTCTTCATCTTCCAGATCAACTTTAGCTTTCACATGTCCGTGACAGTGAGCAGCATCTGTCTTTCTGTGTGTATAAGAATGACTTGTATCTTTCTATGTAGAGGTTTTCTCAGAAATTATAATTATAAATTACTCAGTACTCAAAGAGGTTTTGCCTGATTCATCAAACCACTCTGATAACTTACAGCTCTTATCAGCTATCTGTTAAGTAATATTCTAGGCCCAGAGCACAGGCTTAATCAGCTAATTGCCAGGTGACTGTCATTCACATGAGCCAGCACTCCATTCTCTCCAAGGAGGGGTTCCATTTGGTGACATACCGAAGAGAAAGCCAAGGACTCAAGGAATATAAATTATACATACCTTCAAGTTTCAGGGTAGTGATTCTCCCAGAGAATATTCTGTGAATGAAAATTAAGGAAAGGATGCCTTTATTGGACATAGAAATGAGTGTAACTTCCTTGGGACTAAATACTGTATTATTTCATGGAAAGATGCAGTAGCTTAGCTATTAGACTCAAGTGCCTTAGAGGAACTTAAGGATATAACTTTTTTTACTTTTAATTTAATACAGGTATTAAATTTAGTTTTAAAATTTTTTATTTAATATTTTATGATTAAAACAATTACCTCTTTTAAACATTTTTTTCGGGGGAGGGGTGGGACTGCAGTTTGAACTCAGGGCCTTGAGCTTGCAGAATAGGTACTCTTACCACTTGAGCCATACCTCAGGTCCCTTTTTCTCTGGTTATTTTGGAGATGGGGGGGTGGGGGGTAGTCTCACGAACTATTTGCCTGCAAACCTCAATCCTCCCAATCTTAGCCTCCCAAGTAGCTAGGATTACAGGTGTGAGCCACTGGTGCCTGGCTAACATTAACTTTTCTAAGACTGACTCTTCACACCAGAGACTGAAGACTGTTCAAGATGTAGTGGGTTGAAAATAATACCTGTTCTGTCTTAGGGGAAATATAGGTGGGACCTGGACTGGGAAGGGGCTTGAGAAAACTTTGCAGGGAGGTTGGTGGTTCATATCCTGATAGGGATTTAGGTTACCCAGGTATGTGCATTTGTCTGAGGCCAGTGTGTGCACACTTACTCACTGTATAAAATTTCATAGGAAATGGGAAAAGAACTAAGCAAATATTGATCTCTAATTAATGATATGTAGGCAGAAGTACTTAGCAGGAAGTATACTCATCTCTGCAGGAGTTCCCTGGAAAATTCTTCCAACTTTGCTAAATGTTTGAAATTTTTGTAATAAAATGTTTGTTAAAAATGTTACAAATTGCTGCTGGTATGGCTCTTTCAAGTGGTAGAGCACCTGCCTAGCAAGCAGGAAGCCCTGAGTTCAAACCCCTCCACCCACAGGGGGAGAAAAAAAGTTACAAATTGTATCTTTCAGTTTGTAACCAGAACCACAGGGCAGACTAGTCATCATGACCACTGCTGTCTGTGAGAATGATGGAGAGGTAATCAAGAACTGTCAGGTTCTTCATCTTTACTGTGATAAAGGATCCATCAGTGTCTTTCTCAGTGAGTCTAAAGATTATTTCTGATTATTTTCCGTTTTTTTTTTTTTTTCTTAATCATAGAGTGTTGCTGTCACAGCCAGCTCAGGCTGTCCTTGAACTTGTGATCCTGCCTCAGCCTTCTGAGTGTTAGTTAGCCTTCTGAGTGCTGGGATTACAGGCTTGTACCACCACACTTGCTTAGTGCTAGAATTTTTATTCGATTCTTCTTTTTCTTTTTTCTAGTAGATTCCAATTCTCTGATGAAATTCTCCACCTTTTCCATCTCTTTTCTTTATTGCCACCTTTTACTTTCCTTAGCAGAGTTATTTTTAACCCATGAGTGATACCTTCCATTATCTTTCTTATTGTTTGGTTTTTCTTTTGACATTTATTTTATCCTGCCTTTCAGCTGGTAGTTTTGATTGAAAATGATGTGTATAAAAAATTGTAGGGCTGGAGGCATTGCTGAAGTGGCTTGCACAAGCGTGAGGGCCTGAGTTCAAACTCCAGTAATGCCCCCACCAAAAAAAATACAGTGTCTGTAGGTGATTTTTTTATCTTACTCTAGAGAGGCAAGTAGGATGGGGACTAATCCAAACTGCTTTGGTTTAGATCTTGAATGTCCTCTAAAGGCTTATGTGTTAAAGATTTGGTCCCAGGGTGGCACTATTGGGAGGTAGTAGATCCTTTGAGAAGCGGGGCTTAGTGGGAGGTGTTTAGTTATTATTTGGAGGTGTGTCCTTGAAGAGGATTGTGGAACCTTGGTCCCTTCCTCACTCTTGCTTCCTGCCATTAAGTGAGTACTTTGGTCTTCTAGTCACTCCCACTATGATCTGCTGTCTCACCACAGACCTGACCTTGAAAACTGTGAGCCAGAATAAACCTTTTCTCTATATAAGTTGGTTATCTCAGGTATCTTGTTAGGAACAGAAGGCTGACAAACAGCACCTGAGCTGAGCTCACCACAGCTAGAATATGGTTTTGATCAGCCTCCTGCTTCTGCTTTGCCTGTGCCCTTTGGGAGTAGCCATGCTGGAGTTCCAGCAGAGAGTCTGGTGTTCACCTCGGCTCTTCCCCCATGTTGTGTTCCCAACTTCAGTCTTTGTGTTCCCAGCATGGGTTGATGGCAGGGTTGGGGAGTTACGTCCATGTAAACTGCTGCATTCCTCAGAGGCTTTCTGTTGTCAGATCCCATGCACACGTTCACATGCAGTTCTTTCCATCAGTATCTTGACCCTTTCTCTGTTCTCTCTGGGTTTGTTTCTCCAGACCTGAGACACTGCCACAAAGCTCTGCCGGGGTCCCTGCCTGTCCCTAGTGGCTCCAGTCCTTTGCCCAGGCTGTGTACCTGCTCCCTCAGCCTTCTTGCTGGCACTGAGGGGCCAGGGTCCTGAGGGGGAAGCCACTGCAGAGGATGGTGACTCACCTGAGGGCTCACTGATCTCCAGGAGTTTGTATCAAGTCAAGGTCACCCTGGCAGCTCTCCAGAGTTTTGCCCAGAGGGTCTGCTTTTGTGTGTGGTGGTGAGTTTTCTGCCTTTTACATTGTTCTCTGAGGGCCCTCTGGTCTACTGTAGCTACTGTCATAGCCCGAAGCAGAAGTTACTTTCTACAAATCTTTGGACTCAGTGAGAGGACATTTACTCTCACCAGAGATACGAGGAGCAGTGGAGAAACTATTTCATGCTTTTTTTTTTCTTTCTTTCTTTTTTTAAAAGTACTGGGGATTGTTAGGCAAGCACTATACCACATGAATGTGAACCCCAGCCCTTTTTGTTTTTATTTTGAGATGAGGACTCATTTTGTGTTGGCTGGCCTGAAACGTGCGCTGTTCCTGCCTCTGCCACCCAGGTACCTTGGGATTAAGATGTTGAACCCCGTGGCAGGCTACAGCTGTAAGAGTACATAAGTGTCTTTACCATTAGCCTGCTCTGAGGACTGAGACACGGGTCACTTACTCCTTTCTCTAGGGCCCCAGTCAGTTTCTCTGTTTCAGGGTGGTGTTTCCTCGGCCTTCTGTAGAGTGGTTAGTGCTGTGGCCACCATCTTCAAGCATACACAGCAGTTTCTAAAAACTGCCAGGAAAGCCAAGGTAGAGAATGTAAATAATCATTTGGAATTCAAGATAGGACGGAATGAAGGTCAGAAGTAGGGGTAAAATTAAAGATTAAAAGAGAAAGGAAAATGGAACCAACCTGGGCAGCATAGACCCAGTATCAAAAAGATAAAAGATGGCTTAGAAAAAGAATTACTTTGAGTGGACATTTCTGAATGGTGTGACACTGCGAACTACTGTCCACATTGATGTCTGTGGACATCGATGCCAAAAGATCCCACTTACCTCCCGCCAGCCAACCAGATGCTGAGTCACAGGCGACTGCCACAGACAGCAGCTGCTTGCCACAGGAAATGGAGGCTCTGGAGCTCTGTGGACTCACTTTGTGCACGTTTGTTGCAAGCTTTTCACTTTCAATAAACACTGTAAAGCTTTGATTTGGAGGGTGCTTTTTTCTTGGTCCTAAAGAGTAAGGCTTTAAAAACGATACATAATGGAATGACTTGAAGTCTCTGAGAGTGCTGCAAGGTAGGTGTGAATATGAGGGTGGGTTGCACTTGCTTTCTGGATTGATTGCAGTTATTTTCCTACCTTTCTAACAGTTGTCTGAATGTGTCTCTTCGAGTCCCTAATTTCTGTCTTGGAAACAGCTGATAGACTGCTGTAGGAGGCAAACCAATGTGAAGAAGGGGACAAATAACTCCGAGCTTGGGTGTGGCTGTCTCTCCCTGCCTTTCCAGCCCCTAGTTTTCACATGGACTCTGCAGTGTCCTGCTTTTGGGGTCAGCAGCTGCCCTCACTGCTGCCTTCAAATGTGGACCTGCCTGGACTGCAGCCTTCATTTTCTGCTGCTCAGGAGAGAGTGGATTTGGAGGGACTCTGGAGCAAAAAGGGTGGTGGTATGAGTTGAGAGGGTCCCCTGCCCCTGTGGAAGCATTCTGTGGAGATGGCAGCAAGGAGAAAGAGGTCCTGGGTCTGTGATGAGTATCTGAGCCTTTACGCTGTGACATAAGCAGACTTGTTAAATTCCTTCACCTGCTATTGGTGGTGTGTTGAAGTGCTTTGGTCAGGAGTTCTAGAGTGGCTGTACTCACTGTTGTCTTAGACTTTAAAGGTAGCTTAGAAATCGTTTCCCTGTCTGAACACTCCGAATAGCCATATGGATAAAAATAATGATCCCATGAGGACTCTTTGTACTATTCTCACTATTTTGTAGAAATTTTAACTTACCCTAAAATAAAGGGCCAGTGGAAGTACAGTGGTGACTTACTGAATGGCCACTTTCTTGTCATCACTGCGTCACGGGTCTCACACTTCTCGCTCTAGAGACTCAAGACCACATAGCTGGGCAGGGCGGAGACCCAGACCTCTAGTGTTCCCTGGGGTGCTGGGATGGGATCGTAGGACAAGTGCGGGACCTTCAGTGTCATGTAACTCAACCAGCATGCCTCCTTTTTTTTTCTGTTACACCACCAACAATGTTGTGTGGCATCTTTTGATTTGCATACTTGGATGTGGCCTCTTTCAGTTCAGAGACCAACTTTTCCTTTTTAAATTGAAGTAATTCTGAACTAACAGAATTGATGTGAATGCCAACCATGTAAAGGTCCTATTCTTAGAGCCCTGCAGATATTGCCACCCCCTAACCTACTCCTCACCATTGTGTAGATGAGGAGATTGGGAAATTGCCCCCTGACTCCCGTGACTCCAAGGTGGTGCATTCATTTGAGGCAGAGTGTCAGTCCAGATAGTCTTCAGGTCAGATGCTTAGCCACTATATTCCCATTTTAATGCTTTGGAGCTCCACTCCTTACCACAATAGGCATTCAAATGTTAATGGGTGAAAAGATTAAGAAATTAATGGATCTAAAAGCGATTCCTTAGAGGCTAGAAACAATGCTACAATGCTATTCTGATTTCATAAAGTATTAGCCTTTTCATTGAGGTCAGAGGGCATGAATTCAAATATGATGTCTGAGGACTAGGCAGGCCCCAATGAGAACCAGGGCCAACTGAAGATTGTGCTCTGGGACAGGAGGCAGCTTCTAGGTCCCTTGTCCCATGATTGCACCATGCTGGGAATTGGATGGTCATTGTTGCTAGGTCTTTCAGCATCTCAAGAAGCTGGAAATCTGAATATTTGTGGGTGTGGGTGTGGGTGAATGATAATAACACACGTTTAAATAAATACAATTCTTACTATGTTCCCTTCATAATTCTTAACTATTTTATAAGTATTAACTCATTTAATCTTAAATGAGTTGGGAATGTAGGGATCCCATCCCCATTTTGTGGATCAGGAAACTGATCCATACAATGGTTAAATAATTTGTCCAAAGTTGCTTGGCTGTCTAGGGCTTAAACCTACATGGTCCCCTTCCAGAGTTGACTCTTTCAACCACCCAGCTGTTTACTTGGCAATTAATTCAGTTTAAAGATAGAAGGAAACCAAGAAAACACTTGCTTGACCAAACAGAGCACATTTATGTGCAGATAGTTTGCAGCTTCTCTGTTGAACATTAACTTAATTATGTAGGGATCCAGCTTGACGTGACTACAGCCATCTTGGTTTTAATCTCCATTTTGCTGATCCTCGCACAAATCCTGAGCCTTATAGGATAAATAAAGTTCTTAAGATAGCTAGCCATGCTGGGCTTAGTGGTACCCACCTGTAATCCTAGCACTTGGGAAGCTGAGGCAGGAGGATTGTGAGTTCAAAGCCAGCCTGGGCTACATAGTGAGACCTGTTTCAAAAGAAAAAAAGATAGCCAGCCAAGCATTTTGTGTTTGCCAACCAGACTGTTTAACTACCATTTAATATGTTAATGGGTTTTTTTTGGTGGTACTGGTGTTTGAACTCTGGTGCTTGTGCTTGCTGGGCAAGTGCTCTCCCACTTGAGCCATCCTCTAGCTGATATGTTTTGAGAAAGCCTGGGTAGCTGACCGCACCAACCACCATTTTCTAGATTGGCATAGAAACTCTTCCCTCCTGCTTTTTAGGGTGGGCTCCTTTCTTGCTGCTTCTCGAGACACGCCTCTGTCCTTAATTCCGGAACTGCACTCCCTGCTTTCTCCTTCTGTCTCTCTGCACCTTACTGATTTTACTACCAGTCCTACTGTGCGTTTTCTGTAACAACTTATGAAACAAAACTGCTTTAATCTTTTTTCAGTTGAGAATCTTTATTAGTTGTATACAAGCTTATTTCACTCTTCTATGTAATATCTGTATGTGTATTTTCTCTTACAAAAGGAAGATAAAATTCATGTAAAAGTCAAGTAAAATTTTTTACATTCATTAAAGTCATGTAAAATTCAGATATTTTGAAAATACAATATAAAAAGCCAAAAGTCCACATAATTCTACCTACTTTTTCAGATGACCCCCATCAATCTGATCCATTCCTTTAGGTTTCTTCCTAAACATAAACTAATATATTATTAGCTTAAGTTGGCTTAGTGATGTTAACTGTAAAAATTGCGTTTCATAAGCTCTCTGCCTATATTACAAAGCCTGAGCTCTTACAAAGTGGCCTCTGGGAGCTCCTAGATGTTTTGATTATAGAGTGAAGAACTTACTGTCATTCTTCCATTTTTGGCCTTTTTTTTTTTTGCAAGATTCAATACACTTTTCTTCTATTAAATAATTGCCTCTAAAAATGAGAATTGCCTGGTTTTAGCCAGATTTTGGTTGTAGTTCACTAACTTACACCATTTCATTAACCCACTTCATCAAAATGAGTTTTTCCCCTCTGGTTCTGGTCATTTCATCTAGGAAGATGGAATGAAAGACAACACGGGTATGATCCTGGACTAGGAGTGTAGGAGATGTGTAAATGAAGATGTTGGCTTTCTTGGCAGGGTAGTGTTGGGGATGGAACCCAGGGAGTTGAGCATGCTGAGCAAGCTCTGTGCCCCTGACCTGTACCCCAGGCTCCAAGATGTTGACCTTTGAAGATTACAAATAAAGTGCAGTAGGATCTGACAAGTTGGAGAATTTGAAACATTCAAATTGTGAGCATATATTTGTTACACTTAACTGAAACTAAATGCTGGTGTTTGATATTTTACTTTTAATTTTTAGGTGCTGGGGTAGAGCGTGCCCATATGCTACCTCTGAGCTGCAGACATGACTTTTTTTTTTTAAATTGAGAACATTTTAGAAGTAGTATTCTGTGATTGGAATGTTTTATCAATTGCATTTTTAGATTCTGGTTTAAGTTCAGGTCCCGATTTTTACCATCTTTGTTGATCATTTGACTTCCTTTCTCCCTACAATTAATATAAATATCATGAATTTTTACCTTAGGCCTAGTAAATATATCACACATATCTGTTCAGCTGCATTTAACAAATAGTATTGGGCTTCTACCATGTGCTGGGCGCTGTCCAGGAACTGGGAGACAGGAACAAACCATGCATCTCTGCCCCCGGTGGAACTGATAGTCTAAAAGGGCAGGGGTCAGCCTTGATGAATGGAAAAAGCTAATTATGTATCATGTTCACTGATTCCTGCTGTGGAGAAAGATGAGTGATGAGGGAAAGTGGGAATTGATTGGGGTGGGGAGAGCTAGTGGTTAAATGGAGTGTGGCATGGCGAGGGAAGTTCTCACTGAAGTGACAACCGAGTCAGACTCTCAAGAGGTGGGGCGCACATGTGCAGGGAGAGAATAGCACCTGTGGTGGTGGTGGGAGAAGGCCAGAGGTGGAGATGAGGTCAGAGTGGAAAGCAGCCACTGAAGAGTGGGGTGGCTGAGCTTGCAGTCTGTAAAGAGCTAGGTAAAGGCCCTGCAGTTTCCGTAGCAGCTGTGCAGCTCTGCCTTGTATGCTGAGTGGCTCTAGATGACACGTGAACAAAGGATATGGCAGTGTGCCAGTAGAAGTTGCCTCTGCACCTGCAAGTTCCATCCTGCTGTCAGCCAACTACAGATCAAACACACGAGGGCTGAGGATGTAACTCAGTGGTAGAACACCTTGCATGTGCAAGGCCCTGGGTTCATCCCCAGCACCAAAACCAGCAGCAACAATAACAAAAACCTGAAAATTCTGGGAAAAAATTGCTCTGTGGTGTAGACTTTCCTCCTTGTCATTCTCTTACCAATAGACTAGAACAGCTGTTCACACAGCATTAAGTTGCCGTAGGTACAATGGCAGCTATTCCATTTCAGGCAGCATTTCTGATTTTAAGTTCAGAGCCTTAACGTCACTTGGGTTAGGTTTATTGTTACAATTCTAGTTTTTTTACGTAGAGCCTTTAAAATCTGTTGAAATGATTTAGAGTACGTGGGAGGGATGTATAGCTTATATGCAGATATTATGCCATTTTTTAAATAAGGGACTTAGTATCCACTGCATGAATACCAGTATTTTATAAAAGCATGCAGTGGGCAGTGTGCAGCCCCAAAAGTTCCGGATTCTTGGTTTAAAGACTTGCAAGGCATTGCCCCAAGTTTGACATCTACTCTGAATGAGATGAGAATTCATTGGAGGTCTTTGAATAGAGAGAAGTGAGAGAATTTGACTTCTCTTCTAAAATACTGTTGAGTGAGAGAATGACCCACACGGGTAAGGGCGAAAGGTAAAGTTAACCGGGCTGGGTAGACTGCAGTGGGAGCTGGTGGGAAGGACAGTTAACTGCTAGCCATCCAAGTGGAAGTGTTCAGCTTACATATGGATGAGCTCTCAAGGGGAATGAGCATAGATAGAGAAGGAGTCCAAGGTCTGAGCCCTGGGCCGGCCTTGCAGCATTAAAGTAGGAGTGACTGTGGCTTTGTCTGTACTGTTTGGTCCCTGTGGGAATGTTGGTTTTGATCACGGACACATGGTGCACACTTGACTCTTAAATGGATTTTAAGTACAGAATCTTAATATCACTTGGGTTAGGTTTATTGTTTACCACCTATAATCTTTAAGTTATAATTGTACTGTTTATGTGCAGCTTTAAAAAATGGTGGTAAAATCAGTGGCGTCAAGTATATTCACAGAACTGTACAGCCAGCACCACTGCCTATTGCCAGAACTCAATCTCAGCATCCCAACAAGCAACTCACAACTCTATACCTGTTGAATGACAGCAATTCTCCTGCTCCTTGGAACCCAGCGGTTCTGCTCCCCTCCTAAGTGGAGTCATGCAACCTTGTACTTCTTACAAAGTCTGGCTTACTCCACTAAGTGTGCATTCAAGGTCCATCTTCCTTCCTTTCTTTCTTTTTTTAACATGTCTTTGAATAACCTTTTATGTGAGTCTTATTTCTAACAGGAATTCATGGCTGCAGAAGGTCTCCATTACTCAGTCTTATGTTCTAGGAAGCTTTTAGAGTTTGTAAAGTGGCTCTTCAGCCATGCAGCCTACATGCTTGCTTGTCCTACTAATAAAATAACAGCAGTGCTATTTGAAGTAATTGGATGGTTAACATGATTTCATGGATTTTATGATACTGTGCATGTGGCTTTTGAAGTCAAGGGTAAATTTGTTTCATTGGAAATAGAAAACATGAAAAAGAGACGGGTTAAAGGTAGAAATCAAGCCATTTCTTTTGGAAATAGGATAGATTGTATTTAGAAAAGGTATTTTGGAGAGCATAGCTTTGTAGCTTGCTCATTTGACAAATCACTTGGCCTGGGGTCAAGTCCTGTAATGCTTCCCCCTGTTGATTTAAGGTAGGGGGGTAGCAAAACCTAAGTCATGTGCCATGTCTCCTAAGTCATCTCTTCTTTCTGCCCATAGCAGCAGTTTCTGGCATGATGTGGGCTGCAAGAGTCAGGTCTACTGAAAGAAGGCTCAGGTGACTGAGAACAACGTATCGTTTGTTTAGCCAACAGTCAGACTGTAGGCAAGACTCAGTAATGTTCTTGACTGGTGGCAGAGAATGATGGAGGATAGGTGAAAATTAATTTTTAGCTTCACATTAGGACTAGCAGTTGGAAGAACACAACAACAAAAAACCCCAAAACTCTTTAGTTGGAGGAGAAAATTAGAAGCAAGAGGGTTTGTAAAGATGCAGCCAGATTTAGTGTAGCATCCAGAAGACCTGTCAGGTCACTTCCAATAATCCATGAGTCATTGCAGCAGTTCTGGAAACAGCTGGAAGAGGAAGGAAGAGGAGTACCCATTGTTCTCTCTTTTGCATTGTGGTTAGTGTTGGTCTTACTTAGCCTTAGCCTTCTCCCTTAATATAACCATCTGGTGAGCAATGAATTAAATGAATAATCTAGGAGGTTGCAGAGACTTTGTTTTGTCCTCCAGGACCCCTGAGGACCTATTTCGCTCTTTAGCAGGAACAGCACTTACGGAGGCCAAGGACCTCTAAGGTTATCGTAGCTCCCTTAGTAGTAGACTGTAGGCCAGCAGTGATTGATTCTCAGCTTGTTCTGTAAAATGGGAGCGATGACATCTGGTTCATCAAAATTAAAACCTCTTCCCTCTTCATTTTTTTCTTGACCAAGGTGTGTAGGGGGAGGAAGTCTGAGCAGAGGAGCATGGTGCTGTTATGGGTGTGTTTCACATGTTCTCCCAGAGCCCCAGTGCACTCCTGGATGGCTCCCGAACCTCACCGATTATGTACATCAGGGAGCATGCATTAGTAGCCTTTTTTCTGGATCTCTTAGCCAGCTAATTTCAAGGCTTGTCCCTCAGCAGCAGCTCCCACACCAGTGGGTGTATCCACTGCAGGACTTATGACTGGTGCCTGCCCTGTGACTACATTAGTACGGCATCTGTGCTCTTGGGGAAGTGGGGGAGTAAACTCAGGAAAGGGCCTACACTCTTGTCCAGCCAGATTACTGCTCACCTGTCCTGTCTGTAAGTAGCGCTGTGACATGTTTCCTGTCTGGTTTTGGAGTTCCAGTTGGTTTTGCTTTTCTTTTTGGTGCCCTTGGGCGGTCTGGGAAAGTCGCACATGTTAGCCTTCATCTTTTTTCCTTTGGTGACTCTGGGAATCACATCGAGGGCTTTATGCATGCTAGGCAAGCACTCTACCTCTGAGGTATACCCTAGTCCTGACCTGCATCTTTTTAACTTAGCCCAAGATTCCTGCGCTGTATCTGGTGGGTGTGCTACAAGAGATGAGATCTAGGCCATTTCCAGTGCCGACTGTCTCTCTGTCCTCCCATTCATTCTCCTTGGCTCTGAAGAAATAAAATTTGTTTACTGTGTGTCCTAAGGAAAATGTCCTCTAGAGCACACAGTAACCTATGATTTAAAAGATATTTTACCAATTACATCATCCAAATACAGATGTAATTTTGGAGGGCATGCCCTTATTGCCTTCTGATTACATATAATTTTATCTATTCAGCTTCATTAGGAAAAAATAGTGATTTCTCCTCTTTCCATGTGCAGATAGTTTGACTTCAGAAATCAGAAATACATTGACTAGAATTAGAGTTTTCATTTATTCATTCTACCACTTATTCTTAGAAGCCTTACTTTAACATAATTATCAACAAATGTTTACACCTAGCATTTGGGCTCAGAGATTGGCATGCTTATACAGTGTGAATGGTGTGAAAATTAAGGTTGGTACACCTTGGTTGACGCTGAAGTAGTCAATGGGTGTAAGACTAGTGCTGCCCTGGGAATCTGCTTTGGGGAAGCTGGAGAGGAGATGGGCTGCATGGTGCAGGTCGGAGGAGGTGATCAGCAGGTTATCAAGTTCCATAGTGCTGGGCTTCTGGAACCCACCCACCTCAAAGCTTATCTTCAGGAGGAAGCCATACTTCACTTTGCTTGTGCATTTTCTTTGCACACTGGGTGATGTGGTTTCTGATAGCTCCCATGCCCTATGGTCCCCTTTCAGACCATGCACTGAGCTGGGGCATTGGTGGCCCACACCTGGGAGGTGAGGGCAGCAGGATTGAGAGTTCCAGGTCAGCCTGGGATACATAGCGAATTCCTGTCTCAAAAAGAAGAAGAAAAAGTTGTAACACTCTCTGGCTAATACTCAAAGATTGTTCTGAAGAGACTGAGGAAATACCCCAGAGATCAGAGAAGTAACAACAATGTAATCCCCTTTAAAAAATGAGCACCAGCAGCCATCATGGGTGGTATGGATGCTTCACGCTGGGATGATTGTGTAGAGAGGAAATACAGAAGTCATTCTTTACTTTTCAGAATGGCTTCTTTTATTGCTTAGATTGGTAATCTTAAACCCCAGGCTGAGTGCCATTGAAGCTTGTCCTTTTAAATAGTGAAAGCATTTGCCTTGGGGTCTCTACTCCCCCATTCTCCCAGACAGGACTTCCTGCTGTCTTCCCTCCAGGTGTGCTTCCCTTGTCAGCCAGCCTCCTAGTAGTTGTGTACACCTGCTCTCGTCCTAGGACTGTGGGGCCTTCACGGCCACTACAAAAACCATGAGGCATGGGAAGATGGATTGGCAGGCCCATCTTCATTTGGGTCTCAAGGTCCTTGTTCGTCCATCCCCCACCTCTTTCTTTTGACAGGGTTACACAGTCTTCAGTCAGTAGTTTAGCTTCACCTCTGCTTCTCTTGGTGCTCCCAGGGGCAGTTACTCGGACAAATGCAGATATAATCTCAAACCATCACTTAGTACCAGTATCCTGCTGTGGGCATCATTTTCTTAGTGTATTGTGCAAATCAGCAAGATGCTTCTAAAAAGTCTGCATGAAGCTTCCTTTAGAGGGGTAGTATAGGTATTTGGTGCTTCCTGGTTTTGTTTTGTTTTGTTTTGTTTTGTTGACGGGGTCTGTACATAGTCCAGACTGGCCTGGAACTTGGGATCCTCCTTGCCTCTGCCTCCCAAGTGGTAGAGTCATAGGCTTGTGCCTGACTATTCTTGTTTTCTTTTGGGTGAATTTTTATTTTTTTAAATAAAGTTGACAGCTTGCCTATAACCAACCATATATTTTTAATTTGACTTTTCACCTGATAATATTTTAATCCCCTGAGAATTTGTCAGCTGCCCATTATTGGACAGAGCCATTTTATGGCTAGTGATCCAGAAAATGGGGCTTTGTCTGTGGGGCTAAGATGGGCTGGGATGAGGATTGTAGCACTGACCTGGACTCAAGGAGGCGTGAAGATGAGTGGATTCAGCAGGTGTTGCAGTACGGTAGCATAATAGTGGAGCTAGCCACTTGAAGATGAAGTCACCCACCCAAATAGTGACCTGCCAGATTGGAAGTAAAGCCTAAGGCTGAAAATATGCTCCTTTTTGACGGTGAGCTTACTGTGAAAAGCACAGATGGCTGCTGACAGTTTCTGAAAGTTATGCATTTACAGATTTTAAAAATAACTGAGAAGGAAAAATCAAGGTAAGAGGAGAGACTAAGGTCAGATAGCCATGTTGGGTTTTAGATTTTCAGATGCAAAAGAAACAAAACACAAAGATCCTAGATTTGCTCAGATAGTTCCCATAATAGTGCAGGCGTTGCCTCCTTGTACAGTGAACCCCTGGTGCATTGATCCTAATAGGCTCTGGGGCACAGGCGTGTGTTGGAAATCCACAGGGTCCTGAGTAGCTTTGAACACCCAGAGAGGCTGTTTGTTGGGTGAAGTGGGAAATGCTAATTGGCCTCTGAATGAATGAGGAGGTTCTGTTAGGGTTCTTATCCCTTGATAAACTTGTTCCCTCTGCAGTCTTGTTAATATTTAAAAATAAAGTGCTAAATCTATTACAGAGCACTGTAATTTAATTTTTGTTGCATGTAGAGCTATATAGTTGCTAGCACAGGATCCATGTCCTAGAGTCTGTGGGCGCTCTTGAGTTTTAACTGTCAACCTACTGAGGTATTTATTTATTTATTTATTTATTTTTAACTGTGGCGCGTGCAGGCATCTAAGTAACATTGTACCTCGGGAATCAGTTGTCTTTTTGACAACTCAGGAATCAGTCTATAAAACTAACTGAAGAGAGCATCCGGACAGGCCACCTCCAGGCAGGCACCCCCAGGAACAAATGGTGGTTGTGAAGAGAGGGAAGGCGCAGCTGCTTCATATTGCAGTCTTTTCTCTCTCCTCTCCTCCCTTCCTCTCTTCTTCCTAAGCTCATGCTTGGTTAAGATAGAGTTTTCCCTGTTTACCTTGGCTCTTGTGTCTTTCAGTTCAGGCTGTAGGAGCAGCATTGTCTGAGATCTTGGTTGGCTCCAGAGAGCCACTAGTAGTCCAATGTGGAAGTAGCAGGAACTGAAATGGCGGAAACAAGCCAGGTTTTATGGACTTTGAACTCAGGGCCTTTACCTTGAGCCACTCCACCAGCCTTTTTTTGTGATAGTTTTTTTTCAAGATTAGGGTCTCATGAATTATTTGCCCGGTCTGGCTTCGAACTGCAATCCTCCTGATGTCTGCCTCCCGAGTAGCTAGAATTAGAGGCGTGAGATATAGGCATCCAGAACCTGGCACTCTTTTTATGGGCTTTTAAAATCATACCAAGCATGAGACATTTGGACTTGACCTTGAAGGCAGGCAGTAGAAAGCCATTCAAAGACATATTGAGGAAGCAAAAGGAAGCTGTATTTATAATTTCTTTTTCTGTGGAATTATAGGTAAGGAATAAATGCTTTGTGTGGGTGTGGGTGTGGTACTGGGAGTTAAACACAGGGGTTTGAGCTTCTGTACCACTTGAGCCAAATCCCCATCCCTTTTGTTTGTGTTTTGTTGTTTTGTTTTTGAGACCATACTCTTGCCTAGGCCAGTCTCCAACTCTAGATCCTGCTTCTACCTCCAGAGTAGCTAGGATTATAGGCATATGTCAGCACACCTGGCCAATAAATGCAATCTTTTCCTGTATTTTCTTTCTTTTCAAGGGAGTTGTAGTGGGTGTTGAACTTAGAGCCTTGCACTTGTCAGGCAGGCACTTTCTCTCTTGTGCCATTTCCCCAAGCCTAAATGCACCTCCTTTTTTTTCTTTTTTTTTTTTTGTTGGTAGTGGGGTTTGACTCAGGGCCTCATATTTGCTAGGCAGGCACCCTACCACTTGAGTCACTCCACCTGCCCCTAAATGCGATTCTTGATTCCAAAAACCAAATAGTGATTGTGAGACAGGGCATAGAAAGCCTCTGGGTGCTTAACTTTGTATGTAATTATTACTAGGGCTTTTATCCCTTGGATTATAATTCTTGACCCATTTACAGGATTCTCAGTTTGATTCAGGTTTAGTTGGCAATTTAGATACATTCAGAATCAAACTTCACCCACAACCTTTTATTTTGAAAAAAAAATTCATACATGCTGAAAAGCTAAAACACAGTGAACACATTGCCTTTTATATAGAGCCAGCATTTATTACTGTTTTGCTTTGTTTTAACTCTGGTTCTGGTTTTTTTTTTTTTTTTTCCCCCTGAGCCATGTGAAATTAAATTGTTGGTATCAAGACAGCTTAACCTCTAAATACTTCAACAGTTACCTCTTTAAAAAATGGTATCTTCAGCTGGGTGCAGTGGCCCACACCTGTAATCCCAGGTACTGAGGAGGCACAGATCAGGAGGATCAAAATTTGAGGCCAGCCAGGACAAACAGTTTGTGAAACCACTCCCTCTTCCAATGTTGAAACCAATGGTTGGGTGCAGCAGGCCTGTCATCCCCAGCTACACAGGAATAGGAGGATCACAGTCCAGGCTGACTTGGATATAAAGTAAGACCCTATAAACAAAGAAAAAAGAACTGGCAGTGTGGCTCAGGTCGTAGAGTGCTGCCTAGCCGGTATGAGGCCGTGAGTTCAAACCCCAGTGCCAGCAAAAAATGGTCGTCTTTGTAACAATAACAACTGTTACTGTGACTAAGAAAATTATTTCCTCATAGTGCTCAACATGTTATTTATAGCTACACCCCACCCCTCCAGTCACATGCTACATTTGATTGGGTCTGCGTTCTTGTCTGTAATAGCCTGCCCCTGCTTTGGGCTGGTTGTGTGTAGTGTCCCGGTGTCAGTTAGATGTGTTCCTTACTTGCCTGTGTTCTTACGGCCCAGAAGACAGCGCAGAAAGTTTGACTTGACTTTCGTTAAAAGTATTCAGCAGGAGCCCTCTGTGGGGAGTACTGACTTGTCTCAATGTTAGTGCACCCAGTTTGATCCCTCAGTTAAGGAGTACCTGTCTGACCTTGCCATTGTAAATGTACGCTGTCCTCGTTACAGTTAAGTATCTGTGGGAAGAATTTGTTTTGACGTTCCAGAGCAGCCTCAGCGTTTTGACCATTCTGCTCTGCTAGTCCATCATTCTGTTGTGGAGTAGGCAGGTCTGAATTGCCTTATGTGTGAATATGTAAACATCACGTATCTACGGAAAGAAAAATTAATGTCATCGTTCTGGATCAAGGAGAGCCATAGATATAGATATCATAGATAATAGAAAAAGAGTCAGTATTGTGCATGGCTCAGAACTCCTCTCTAGGACTGCAGTCTGATGTTCGCTGAAGACATTGGCCCTTGGGGTCTCGCACCCACAATGTGTGGGAAGACCTTGCTTTGCTGGTGCTTATGCCAAAGAGGCTGCTTGTTCTCAGGTGCTTTCTCTGCAGTCTCATCCCTTCTTTGGAAGGTGTGGCTCTGATCTCAGACGTGTGACAGTTTGGGTGTTATCAACTAGAAGGGGCTGGGGTGTAGCTTTGTCATTCAGAGCTTTTCTCTAAGTAGGCCTTGGGTTCCATCCCCAGCACTGCAAGTAAATGTCAGCTGGAACAACATTCTTGAAAACACTTCAGTTGCCACAGAGTGGATAACCCTATTAGTCTGCTGCAGTCTTCCAGGCTAAGAGTAATGTGATTACAGTATATTATCCTCACTGTACATGAGGGATAATCCCCTTTCCAAAAGAGGCTCAAGAAAGGGACCAAAAGCACAGTCTGTGGGAGACACATTTGGATTGGAGGCCAGACAGGAAACTTCTGGATGCACCAGAAGTTTTAGGAAATTATGGCTCGTTAGAGGTGGGACGAGGTTTGGGATTAGGGAGTGTGTCTGGAGCAGTGAAGGCTGGGGGATCCCTTAATAAGGCAGAAGTTTGGTTGTATTTTTGTACCCCCCCCCAAACAAAAATGTATGGTCACTGTTTTAAAAAAATGAAGACCCTATTACCACCAAAAAAATAAATAAAAAGAAAGTAAAGAAAGATAAAGACCATGTCCTAAGGCAGCATTCTTAAAGTATGTTCATAGATGCTAAATAGGTGCTGTGTGAAAAAAGTGATTTTCTAATGATTCTGGAAACTGAAAATGGGTCAGTCAATTCAAGCAGATTTGGTTACTGCGAGTGTTTTCACTGTTGGGATCTGGTGATGTGGCCTACCTAGCAAGCACAAGCCTTGAGTTCAACCCTCAGTACCACCAAAAGAAAATTTTCACTGTTGAAATAGAGAGCCCCTGCCATACAGAGGTTTTTCTGATGGTCAGGGAAATGCTTCCTTGTAACAAGGAAAAGTGTGGATGACTGCTAGAGTTGATGCTTAATTCTACTAAGAAGAGAGAAACACTGTGGGCATCTTGATGTATGATTTCAAAAGCTATTATGAAGACATTTTCTTTCCTTTCTTTCTTCCTCCCTCCCTCCCTCCCTCCTTCCCTCCTTTCCCTCTTTCAGCACAGTGGGAAGCCTTCCCAAATGCAGGCCCACACCTTGTCCAGGGGACCACGATTAGGGATATATTTGACCCCACAACCATCAGGGATGAGCTGCTTCTCTGCTTTTTCCAGAGTGAAGAGAGGAGACAACAAGTGAATTTTTAATTGGGGGATTTTGAGTTGAAAGAGACTTTGAAGTCTAGTGATTGTCAAGGTAAAGAGGAAGGTTGAAAAAGGGGAATTTCCAGGAGTTTGGGTAATTTGTGAAAGCCCATTCAATATTATGGAGGTTTATATTAAGGAAACATTTAGTGCAAATATAAACTGGTAACTTTTTTTTTTTTTCAGTACTGAGGCTTGAACTCAGGGCCTTCACCTTGAGCCACTCCACCAGCCCTTTTTTGTGATGGGTATTTTCTAGATAGGGTCTCGTGAACTATTTGCCAGGGCTGGCTTCAAACCTTGATCCTCCTGATCTCTGCCTCTTGAGTAGCTAGGATTATGGGGGTGAGCCACCAGCACCAGGCTTAAACTGGTAACATTTTTGATTAAGGCAACTTTTCTGCATTGCAGCAGAATGTCTGATACGTATTTGCAGATAGTTTCCTGGGCAGTTGGGGATGGGAGTCAGGGCTGGGTTGAAAAGCTTAGGATCTCCAAGTCTCGCACCGTGGCTGTAACAGCATGCTGCCTGTGAAGCTGTGAGTCGTTAATTTAATGAACAGCTATGTATCCCTCTTGAGCAGGGGTGTCTGGGTATGGGCACTTCTGAGAGTTGATCTTTGTTTTTGCTGTTTGAAATTTTAGGCAGGTGTTCTACCATTTGAGCCACTCTGCTTTTTTTTTTTTTTAAGTGGGACGGGGGTCTGAACTCGAGGCTTCCTGTTCACAGAGTAGGTGCTCTGCTGCTTGAGCCAATAGACCATTTTGCTTTGGTTATTTTTTTGGAGGTGTGTGTGAGGGGGTCGCTCAAACTATTTGCCTGGGCTGGCGTTGATTTGTGATCCTCCTGATCTTAGCCTCCCAAGTAGCTAGGATTACAGGCTTGAGCCACTGGCTCCTGGTTGCTGTTCAGAATTTTAAATTCTTAGTTGCAATTAGAATTTATGGTTTTATATGTAAAGATGGTAAAGGGTAATGCTTCTGTTAAGTGATTAGCTTAGGCTACTCAGTTCAGTTTTGTTTAGACAGCATTTTTGTATCTAATCTCATGTAGTTTATAATACACAAATAACAGACGCACAGGTCAGTTGAAATGTTTACAGCATACTTCATAGCTGTTAATTTTTAACACTTGGTTTTTTAAGTATCTGGAAGTGATAATTAGAGTGGAAAATATAACCTGTGATTGACTTGATGGTTTTTCTGCCTCAGATGGGAAGGGCTAGGAGCAAAAGATAGATCAGGTTTCTCCCCAAGTAATTTGAAAGTCTTTGCTCCGTTCATGTGTGTGTATCCCATCCCCAGTTTTCTTTAAACACTTTGTGTGTGAAGATTCTCACATAGTTGTCATATCACATAGATATGACAAGGGTTGTTTTTTTGTTTTTGTTTTTGTGGTACTGGGGATCGAACTCATATAATTTTTGTTGCCAAAAAATTCCTTCATCTTAAAAAAAAAAAAAAAGAGAAAGAAAAGAAAGCTATGTTTTCTTTCTTAAATGTGTGTTAATGCATGACCACAACCTTGGATCTTTGGGTTTGTTTTTGGTGGCACTGGGGTTTGAACTCCGGACTTGCTAAGAGGGCTTTCTACCACCTGAGCCATGCCTCCAGCCCAAAACCTGGGATCTTAATGTTTCCCAGTATATGCCGTGAGCACTCAACATTTTAAGTAGATTTGAAATGCAAACTATTTATAATTTGCATTAGAGCTTCAAACTTCCAAAATTCATAAGTAACTGTATGATGTTGGGATGCTGGGTATTGACCCCTACTTCTGAGCGGAACAATTGAAGCCAGTGAAAATGGGGATGGAAGGATGAGGCAGTGAGCACAGGCGGCACTGAGCACCCAAGCGATGGTGCAGCACATGTGTTGAAAACCTGGACTGTGGAGGCCGAGCCCCGTGGTGAAGGTGAGGCTCACGTGCTTACCTTACTTATGCAGACCCCAGTTCCTTCATCTAAGATGACAGTGGCAACCTTTGTCAGTTACTGTGAAGGTGAAACTGGTGACACACAGCAAGTATTTGGAGACCTGCTAGCTCTGTATAGAGATCCGTCTCTTTAGGAACAGAACAAGTGGGTTCATTCTTCACAGAACACCTGTTACCCAGAGCAGAGAACACTGATAATCTCTGATTGATTAAAGAGTTCAGTTGCTTTTTGGGTTCTGTTCCCCATTCCCCACCCCAGAAAATAACGGTCAAAAAAAGGTAGTTTTTGCAGATATTCTAGCGTGGTTAAAAAAAACAAAAATCAAGCTTCCCCATTGGTTTGTCACATACTTTTCTTTGTCTTCCTTTCATTTTGATTGCATCCTATATGTGATCTCACATATGGGGGAAGGGAGAGCCTGAGAGTGTGAGAGCATCCAGCTCCCCGATTCCTTCTGTTTGTCCCTTTTCTTCCTGTGCGCCCCTTGTGTTGTCTCCCTCTTCCCCGTCCTTTACTTTATTTTGAGAGCATGGGCATATGGATGAGGTATAACCCCTGGTCCAGAGATCAACTCCAGTGTTTCTTGAAATTTACCTGACGATATTATAAATCACACACTTGGTAGGGTGGAGGGATTGCTGAGAAAAAGAGAGGGGGATGTGATAAGGGAAAGAAGCCGGTCTCCCCACTCCAGCACTAAGCAGCGACTTATTGCTGTCTGGTGTCCACCCCTCAGTCCTGCCTGGTTCGTGGTCCTTGGCACCTCACTCCTGTCTGTTTCTTCAGGATTCTAAAACCATGGGATTCCTCTGCTGTTTTGTGTAGAGAAAGGACAGTCTGGTAAGATTTGGGCACCCAGCTTCTAGTAAGCACTTGGGACTTCTGTAACCAAAGAACTTAGGTCTAGACACTGAGACATTCAGTTCTTAATCTGGAACTCTGAGTTGTTTATTTGTTTGCTTTGGCCATACTGGGGTTTGAACTCAGGACTTTATGCTTGGCAGGCAGGCGCTTTTACGTTTGACCTGCTCCTCCAGTCCATTTTGCTCTGGTTCTTTTGAAAATGGGGTCTTGAGAACTATTTGCCTGGGCTAGCCTTTAACCAGTCCTCCCAAATCTCAGCCTTCCAGGTGACTAGGATTACAGGTTGAACCACCAGTGGGGGCTCCTAGCCCTCTTTTAATTTACTGAGCAACCTGACAAACAGGATGCATGTGTTTAGAATAAAAACTAAACTCTTCACTGGATGGACTTGCTTCTTTCTTTTCCTCTTAGGAGCATTGTGTCAAATTACTTTGCGTCTAATCTGAGAAGTCAGGTTTCATAATTTTGTGAGGAATTTTTCTGAGTCATAGTCATTATTAATGTGTGGTTCGAGTGGAAATCACATTACCTAATTCTCAAGGAGGGTGGGGACTAACTGGAATTCCAGTGGTGGTGGGACAGTAGGTCTTTCTGCTGGAATCCAGGACTCAAAGGAAGGAAGGTTTTGTCTTGTGGCTAAGAGGTGACCACAGGGCAGGAGATGCAGGCTTTGCTCCAGGGTAAATCAGGGACCCGTGGCTGTTCATGCTGACATCTGAATGAGAATTTCTGAGTGTGTAAATCTCAGTGTGGGCTTATTCTTCTCAACTGGAGTATGGCTATAAGAGAGCCCTCATTCTAGACATTGGGACTAGAAAATTTCAGTGTCTAGTGAAAGTGGGAAAAGATACTAGTAAGCCTGAATTTGTGTTAAATGTTACTTTTGCAGTTCTCACACTGTACCATAATTTCTTGTTTGAGTTTGTACCTTATTCTTTGTTATTTTACCCTACTCAGCACTGCACACAGTAAAGCAGGTGCTTATTGAAACCCTGGAAGATTTAACAGCCATGTACCAGTTGAAAGTTGTGTTTTAAATTACAATTCAGTCACCGTTGAACAGGACCACATTGTTGGAAAGTAATGGTTTTCAAAACAAAGCTCTGGGATTTTGGCTTCACGAACCTTGCAGGCTATGGGCAGATACCTTTGGAGGACTTGACTTACCTATCTGAAACAAAAAGTCCACTAGCATCTACTGCACAGAGAAGCCGTGCATCTGCATGTGTACCTCCTCCAGCCCAAGAGCCATGGGCTAAATTTAGTAACAAGTCATACTAGATTTATTTCTAAGGTCCTCCAGTTTGATTTCTGTGGCCAGTTGCATGAGCACATAGCAGGAGAAGGGCAGCTTAGCAGGACATCTCTAATAAGATTAAGGGGATTTTGTCCCTCGCGAGCCTAATATGAATTAATAATACAGGGTAGCTGCTGTTCAGCAACACCACTCATCAAATGTCAATTGAATTATTAGCCATGTGGTGGGACTGTTGAAGTCTCTTAGTGGAAATGGTCCAAACAAAGCGAAAATCACAGTCACTCCATTACTGGTTATTGTGCAGGCAGTGCTGCTGGTTTGGGAAGCAGCAAGTCAGATAATTGAACATCTCTATTCTGGGGGGTCCTGGCCCTTCAGTTGTTCATTGGAAACCTCCAAAAGGGACTCAGTTAGTTGATGCTTCCTCCTTTGGTAAGAGATGCACAGGGCTGCTGGTGGTTTTGCTCATTTCTGGGCTTGTCTGATTGTACCTGGGCCACTGTCAACGTGGGTGCCCCCTTTGTCAGTACAGCCTGCTTGGCCAGTCCTCAGAGAGCAGACCTCAGGTGGAGAGGGAAGCTGTGATACTGTAGGAGGGGCACATGTGGAAGTAGGGCTGAGGAGGGGGTAGTTGTGGTAGGGGGGAAGGTTGAATGAGAAACAGTGGATGAAAGTGACTAGGAAATGTTTGGATCTAATGCAAGGCAGAGTTTTTGTTGCAGATGGCAGCGTCTTGCTGTTTGCAGTCTCTGTGTTCTTGGAAATTGTTTCTGGATACTGTGGAGCATTAGATAGCATTGAAGAGTGTACTTTCAAATCTCATCCAGCCTCAAGTCTGCATTCGTGATTATTTTCTTTTGTTTGGCAATGTTTACTTCGTCCCGTCTTTTGTCTTCTCAGCATTGAGCCAATTCCTGTGGGTGATTAGGAGAGGCATTAGTATGTGCTCTGTGTGAATTTCATAGTCAAATGACAAAGCATTGTTAGCCAAACTAAGACAAAGTGTAAACAAAAGTCAAATTTTTGATGATCTGTTGGAGGAAGGGGGCAGGGGGGATGGCTTTCCCCAGAACTCTGTGGCCTTGTGTTTGAAAGATTCGTGGGATTTGCATGGCAGAAAGAACAGACTGCTGTTGGTAGTAGCTGTTTGGGTGAAGGTAGGTAGCGACTTCCTGGAGTCCTCCTGGGGAAGAGGCAGGGAAAGTGTGAGCAGGCTGCCTTAGAGGAGTCTTATCCTGGGATTCACAAGCTATGAAAGGAAGGGAGAGTATTTAAAGCAGGTGGAAGCAGCTGGCCTTTGCAGTGGGGTGGGAGGGGGAGTGACTTCATTGCAGTTCCTAACTGAACACTTTGCGACATGGTGGTCTATGAATACTCATTTATAGGTCATTGACACAACTAGTTTAGTAGTATGTTGGAGATGAAAGGAAAATTCCAGGGTTGTGAGAACATATTATAATAGCCTACATGATAAGGCCACAGAAGCCAATGAAAAATTTGATATGAAGTTTGAGTCTTGTGTTTAGCAGATATTTATGGACCAACTGCCTGCTGTGACCCTGCATGGTGCTATAAGCTGGAAATAGAAAATAAGACAGTACTCTTGGGTTGTTTTTTTTTGTTTTTGTTTTTTACAGTACTGGGGCTTGAACTCAGGGCCTATACCTTGAGCCACTCCATCAGCCGTTTTTGTGTGTGTGTGTGTGTGTGTGTGTGTGTGTGTGTGTGTGTGATGGGTTTTTTCAAAATAGGGTCTCAAGAACTATTTGCCCAGGCTGGCTTCCAACTGTGATCCTCCTGATCTCTGCCTCCTGAGTAGCCAGGATTACAAGTGTGAGCCACTGGCACCCAACTAACCTCTCTCTCTCTTTTTAATTTATTTATTTTTGGATGGGACTGGAATTTGAACTCAGGGCTTAATGCTCACAAACCAGGTACTCTACCATTTGAGACACACCACACCTCCAGTCCATTTTGCTCAGGCTGTCCTTGAACCATGAACCTCCCATTCCAAGTAGCTAGGATTACAGATGTGAGTCACTGGTGGAATCCATTTTTTTTCCTTGACTTTTCCTACCCAGTAGAAAGTGAGTACAGTGTCTGGTCTGTTCTCCAGTAGTGGGGGAAGGTGAACGTGTGAATGGATATCTTCTGGTCAGTTCAGAGCCTAATTTGAACTTGCTGCCTCAGTTTCAAAAGCATTCTGACATGTGTCTCATTGAGAGGACTTTTAAGTCTTTTTGTGGGGAGGGCATAATGGGGTTTGAACTTGGCCTCATCCTTGCTAGGCAGGCACTCTACCACTTGAGCCACTCTGCCAGCCCCTTCTTGTGTTGGTACTTTTGAGATAGGGTCTTGCTTTTTTTTTTTTTTTTTGGCCTGGGTTGGCCTCAAACTGTAATCCTCCTAATCTCTGCCTTCCAAGTAGCTGGAATTATATAGTGTAAGTCACTAGTACCCTGCCAAATCTTTCTTAAGAGCTTATGTCCCTGTCTCAGGTTGGCTGGCAGCCTGCAGTTTTCGGCACTCACAGTTGTACACCACTTGCTTCATCCCTAGCTTAACAGCCATCACCATTGCCAATAGACACCAAACTCAGTAAGCATAAATAAGTTAAATTGACTTCTGGGCTTCATAATTCAGCCATCATTTACTGCCCATTTTGTACAGCACACTATGATAATAACAGTGAATGCCAATAAGACACATCTTATTGAAGAGGCAGAATTGACAGCCCAAAGCTATGCACATTGCACATGGGTAAATGGCCCAGACCTCCAGGTCCTGTGCTCCAACGGCCAGATTGGAAGTCAGCCATATGTACACATACATGCAGAGGGTTCCATGTATACATGTGCCACCCTTGTAAGATCACCTCTTCACAGTGATTAGGGGAAAGTGAGTCAGTACATGTTTGGCTAGGAAACCATGCTTTTGAACCTTATAATTACTTGAAAACAGGTGGCATAGTTGAGACAGTGTCTAGAATACAGGACTTCCATTCTAATGTTTTGGTCATCTCCTAGGGACAGTAGGGACAGCAAAGGAACATCTGCTGGAAATCACTGTCCATGGGAAAGGGTGGTGATGGGCTGGCTCATCTGAATACTCAGTCATTCAGAGTACACTTTAGTTGATACTCATACTGCGCCTCTTGCTCTTCCGTTAGTGCCTTGTGCTTTGAGGCTGGTTGGGTGGGATGTGAGGACCACTGGCATTCTTTCTTCAGCTCACCTTTCTCTGCAACCCCCCAAAGGAAAGTGGTGGGAGCCTTAGTCCACCACTGCAGAGATTACTAGTGCCAGGACTGGACCAGATTTCAGTACCTCTGGGAGCAAGTGGCCCTCAGTTTCCTTCCTATATGTGTAACCCTCAAGTATAGAGAAAGAAGACTTAAAGAGAACAGAAACCTGAAAATTCTTTTGGCATTACTGGGGCTTCAACTCAGAGAACTCTGCCACTTGAGCCATGCCCCAGCCAGTAAAAAAATGTTTTGACTGATTCATAGAAGTCTAGAATCAGATTTAGAGACCAGGTGGAATACAGCTTTTGAAGCTATGGCTTTTCTACAACTGCTGGACATTGTGAGGAATTCTCCAAGCCCTCCTGGCTACCCAAGAGATGTTAGTGTCCTGAAAAGATGGACTCCAGTATGGACAGTAGAGCTAGGGCCTTGTAGAGTATTAGAGCTGAACTAAAGGTCCAAGGAAAAAAAAAAAAAGAAGACACCCAAAGTTATGTGGTAATGTTTTTGAGTGATTTTGAGTCCACCTCTTTTTCTGCTCTGTTTCCTGCAGTGAACACCTACCTCTTCATGATGCAGGCCCAGGGCATTTTGCTGCGGGACAACGTGAGAACCATAGGTGCCCAGGTGTATGAGCAAGTGGTTCGCAGTGCATACGCCAAGAGGAACAGCAGCCTCAACGACTCAGGTATGCTTTAGTAAAGAGGTGGTCCTGTTAGACTGACTGTCTTCTCTCAAGACAGGTAAACTTAGCCTGAATCGTTTTCAGAGGAGAAAAGTGCACTGTGCAGAAGGAAGCCTAGCTGCACTTGGACTTCTACTTTGAAAGAGCGGCTCTGGCCACTTCATAAGCGAGTCCTCGCTCACTTTTTTTCCCCTCCCGGGACTAGGGCTTGAACTCAAAGCCTCACACTTGCTAAGCAGGTGCTCTACCAATTGAGTCACTCCACCAGACCTACAATACTCTAAAGTTACTGTGTTTCAGCATAGTGGCCACCAGTGTCTTGCCAGTAAACAGATCAGGTCCACACTTATTAAGACCCCAGAAGAACAGGAGCACCCAAAGCTGTTTGGGGAAATCAGTTGGTATTTAATTACAGAAGATATATTCATATAAGCAGTTGGTGGGGGGAGCGGTGCAGAACTTGGTTGGACTTCATTATACTTACTTTCTGGTGTAGTACCATGACTTTTGTTTGTTTGTTTGGTGTTTTTGAGATAGACTTGGTGGTGATGGTATGTGATGTTTTGCTTACATACTAATCCGCCCTTGGTTGCTGCACAAGATGAATAAAATGGTCCCCCTCTTTTGTTGGACCCATTCAGGAGGACGTCTTTCCCCTTTGTCCATGAGCGCTTTCACTGAAACAAATTCTCATTTCATAATGATCCTGTAACCTGGGACAGTTTTCACAAATTACAGTTGTAAAAAAGCAACTTCTGGAAGAAGTTTAATAGATCACCTGGCTTTCCTTTCCAGTCAGGTGTGTTTATCCTATAGTTTAATCTCAGCCACATGGTTGAGTTTGGTGATGTTAGTTAGCTTTGTGTTGTTACAACAAACATCTGAAATGATCAACTTAGAAAAGGTTTATTTTGGCTCACTGTTTTAGATCATATGGCCCCATTACTTTGGGGCCTGTGGAGAGGCAGCACATTGTGGTGGAGCAAAACGGCTCACCTCATGGCCAGGAAGTGAAAGAGAAAAAAAGGAAGAGGCCAGGTCCCACCAACCCCTTAGGGACATGTCCCCCATGTCCCGAAGACCTTCCACTAGGCCCTACCTAGGTTCTGTCACCTCCCAATAACAGTACCAAGTTGAGAACCAAGTTGTTATCACCTGGGCCTTTGGGACACCTTCCAGATCCAAACTCTAGCAGGCAGTCACACTCACTAATCTTTTATTCTTAAAAATTTTCAGCTAAAGCTTCCACCAAAAAAACCTTCTAGATTTGACAAACACTTTTGGCAGTATAGCAAGATATATTAGTAACATAGAAATCAGTAGCTTTTCTATGTAGCAACAATGAATAGACTGAGAAGGAAAACAGGAAAATAATTCCATTCACAATAGCCTAAAAAAAACCAACAACAAAAAGCCCTACATGTAAACTTAACAAGGAGATGAAAGATCTCTACAATGAAAACTATAAAACCTTAAAGAAAGAAATGGAAGAAGACACCAGAAGATGGAGAGAGCCCCCCCCCACCGTGTTCATTGATTTGCAGAATTAATATTGTGAAAATGGCTATACTACTGAAAGCAGTATACAGATGCAGTGCAATCCTTGTTAAAATCCCAATGTCATTGTTGCAGAAATAGAAAAATCAATCCTAAAATTCAAAAGGAGACATAAAGGACCATGAGTAGCCAAAACAATCCAAAGTAAAAAAAGCAACGCTGAAGGTATCACAATACCCAAATTTACATTATACTACAGAACTGGAGCAATGAAAACAGCATGGTACCGGCACAAAAACAGACACAAAGACCAGCTAAACCCAGTGAGCTACAGCCATCTGATTTTTGACAAAAGAGCCAAAAACATACATTGGAGAAAAGACAACCTGCTCAGCAAATAGTGCTGTGAAGACTGCTTAGCTATATGCAGAAGACTGAGACTCTGTCCTTACCTCTTACCTATGCAGCAGTCAGTTCAAAATGGATCAAAGACCTGAAAGCCTGAAACTTCCACAGGAAGACACAGGGAAAAAGTTGGAAGATTCTAGTTGCCCAGGAAATAAGAACAAGAATTGACAAATAAAATTGCATCAAATTTAAAAGGTTCTGCACAGCAAAGGAAACAGTTACTGGAAGCAAGAAATAGCCCATAGAATGGGGGAAAATCTTTTGACAGCTGTTCAACAGATAAGGGATTAATATCCAGGATATACAGAGCTGGCAAAATTAAATAGCAAAAGAACACACAATTAGTCAGGTTCTGGTGACTCACGCCTGTAATCCTAACTACTCAGGAGGCAGAGATCGGGAGGATCACGGTTCATAGCCAGCCAGGGCAAATAGTTTGAGAGACCCTATCTGGAAAAAGGCCAACACACTAAAGGGCTGGTGGAGTGACTCCAGGTGAAGGCCCTGAGTTCAAGGCCTAGAACCAAAAAAAGTAAACACACAAATTCAGTTAATAAATGGGCAAATTAATTGGACAGTTCTTAGTTTAGATGGCTACTAAACACATGAAGAAATGTTCAAGATCCTTACCCATAAAGGAAATCCAGATCCAAACTGCACTGAGATTCCATCTCGTCCCAGTCAGAGTGGCAGTCACCAAGAAAACAAATAACTAATGCTGGCGAGGATGTAGGGGAAAAGGATCCCTCATCCACTGCTAGTGGAAACGTAAACTAGTGCAACCACCGTGGAACCACTAAGGTTCATCAAAAAACTTAAAATAGACGTACATTATGACCTTGTATACCACGCTCGGGCATATATCCAAAGGGGTATAAATCAACATACAAGAGATAACCTGCACATCCTTGTTTATCGTAGCACTGTTCACAGTAGTCAAGCTGTGAAATCAGCCTAGGTGCACAAAAACTGATGAATGGATTAAGAAATGTGGTATATATACACAATGGAGTGTTACTCAGCTATAAAGAAAAAAATGAAATGATGTCATTGGCAGGAAATAGATAGAACTGAAGGTCATCATGCTGATTGAGATTAGACAGCCTGAGAAAGACACATGTCATGTGTTCTCATGCATGTGGAGTCTAGACCTGAAGTGACAACGATAATAATAAAGATGGGACTTAGTGTAAAAGGGGAATGGGGGCATCAGCAGGAGGGGAGGGAAAAGGAAAGCATATGAAGAGGATCAAAGACTCTTATATATACCAAGGTAGCATAGTGAATCGCCAGACACTGGAGGGGGTGGGGAGCAAATAATGGCTAGGGGGAGGGTGTGGAATGGAATATAATAGGGGTGAACTCGTTCAGAGTACACTGTGTGCATCTATGGCATTATCACAATGAACCTCCTGTGCCATTAATGTATCCTAGTAAAAAATGGGGGGAAAAGGAGGTAGCCAGGCATGGGGATTCTTCCCGTCCCAGCATTCAGGAGGCTAAGGCAGGAGCATCATGAGTTTAGACTCAACCTGGACTACATAGTGGGACCCTGTGTCAAAACATCAAAAAGAAGCCAGGTGGCTCACAACTATAATCCTAGCTACTTGGGAGGCTAAGATGGGAAGATCACAAGATCAAGATCAGCCCAGGCAAATAAATAGTTCAAGTGACCCCATCTACAAAATAACCAAAGCACAATGGACTGGAGATGTGGCTCAAGTGTGGTAGAGTGCTAGCTTTGTAAGCACAAAGCCCTGAGTTCAAACCTCACAAAGAAAAAAGAAAAAACAAGAACGTGGAAGATCCTTTGTTGAACTCTGTTGTTGTTCTTCATGGTGTTCCATGAGGAAAAGAAGTTGCAGCTGGGCACTGGTGGCTCACGCGTGTCATCCCAGCTACTTGGGAGACAGAAATCAGGAGGATCATGGTTCGGGGCCAGCCCTGACAAACAGCAAGACCCTATCTCAAAAATACCCAACACAAATAGACAGGCAGAATAGCTCAGGTGGTAGAGCACCTGCCTAGCCTCTGAGTTCAAACCCCAGTACTGTGCTTGGGCACCTGTATTTCATACTTGTACTCTTAGCTGCTCAGGAGGCAGAGATCAGGAGGATCAAAGTTCAAAACCAGCCTGGGCAAACAGTTCCGTTGGACCCTATCTCAAAAAAAAAACACCCTTTACTAAAAGGGCTGGTGGAATGTCTTAAGGTGAAGGCCCTGAGTTCAAGCTCCAGTACCACCCCCCTCCCAAAAAAAGGTTGAAGAATGACACACAGATCATGATGCCATTTGTGGAAATCTGTTCCTGCCCCCAATAAAAAACCAAATATTTCTATTTCTGTATGTAAATATGTAGGAGAAGTCTGGAAGGATAATCAAGAGACTGAAAATAGTGATTACCTCTGAGATGGGGAGAAGGTGTACATGTATTGCTTGTATAATTAGAAATAAATCAAAAAGGATGAAGTTTTGTTTTTGTTTTTTTAAAAAGAAAACTTCTTAGAACATTCAGCTAATAATTACAGTGGTGGACCCAAGAGCAAACATCTCTTTCTCAATCTTTGGAGCTCTTACCTGCGGCTTTTCTTATCTTGTGAACACTTAACTGTACAGAGAGGAAAGAACACAGAAGTTAGATGTCAGAGGCTTACCCAGCATTGAACAAGAACTCCTTCCTAACCATGTTCTTCCACACACATATCGCCCCCCCCCACACACACACACTGGAATGTAAGTTTAGTGCCTCAGGCTTGCTAGGCAGGTGCCCTACCACTTGAGCCACCACCCTGCCAGCCCTTTCATATGTTGGGTATTTTGTGTGTGTGTGTGTGAGACGGGGGTTTGAACTCAGAGCTTCCAAAGGGCTTACAAAGCAGCAAAGCAGGTGCTCTACCACTTTTGCCACCCAAACAGCCCTTTTTGTGTTGGTTGTTTTCAAGATAAGGTCTCCCAAACATTTGCCTAAGGCTAACTTTCTAACTGCCTTCCAAGTAACTAGGATTACAGGCATGAACCACCAGCACCCATCTTTTATTTTTGAGATAGGGTTTTGCAAACTATTTGCCAGGGCTGGCTTCAAATCTTGGTACTCCTGATCTCTGCCTCCTAGGACTACAGGTGTGAGCCACCAGTGCCCAGTTTCTGATGATGGTTTTGACTAGCTATTTTTCCTAAAAGACTGTCTAGCAAGTTCTTTGCCTTTAAGATCAAGCTTTTTGCTTGCTTGCTTTTTCTGGTTTTGTTTGTTTTTTTTGAGGCAGGGTCTTGCCCCATACTCCAGGCTAGTCTCAAACTCATGATCCTCTTCCATCAGCCTCCGAACACTGGCATCAGTCACACCACCACACCCATCTTTCTTTCTTTTGACTCTTTAAGAGGCTGAATACAAGTACTTCTACTTCAGGAAGCTCTCTGCATCTAACCAGGGAGGGCTCATTTTTATTTTGAAAAACAGTTCCTGGGGCTTCATTTTGTGAAGCTCTCCTGACTTGCCACTTACTTAACTGAGAACGGTGCTTTTCTGTGGCTTCTTATTGATTCCATCTAAGCTCAATATAAAACAATATGTATATATTTAAAAATATTACTCCCTCTGAATAAATGTTGTCTTACTCTGTAACATGTTCTTAGATTATCTGAAGTTCATTGAAGGATATGAAATTGCTTTGCAAATGTGAATTAATTCCCTGCTTGGGAAATCAGAAGAAAATACTGTCTTTCAAAGGGAAGTCAAATCCTTAAAAGAACTGACCACATCCTTAATTTATCAGTGTGCCTGCTGGCCAGCATAGCAGTAACAAAGGACTGTAGTTAGCAAGCTGATAAGCTTTTGATAATCCCTTCTTATTGCAAAGAGCAAGTAAAAGACTTTTCAGAGGTTTTTAGACACATGGTCCCCTGTTGTGACAAACTGCCTGAGCTGTGGGCTGGATGTGGAGAGGAATTTCTGTAGTTCCCAGTCCCCTGGGTCTCGGAAGAGGGTCGAGTGCAGCATACTGTCCTCATTCATTGTGTGGCACTGGGTTTTGCTGTGATCCCTATACTCCTGGCTCAGTCTGGCTCTGTTAGGTAAGGCAGGGGTTTTCTTTTCCTTCTTAAGTTCTTGTACATGTAAGTATGCATTGTACCACTGAGCCATATTGCCAACCTGTCCATTTTCCACATGTAGTACAAATGATCTTGCAGGGCAGGTGGAATGGCTTGGTCACTGTCCAAAACCTGCCATTCCAGGGCTCTTGGGCCTGTGTCACTCTGGGGTAAAGAATATGTATGTTTTCACATAGTCCTCCAGTCCAGGTGCTAACACTGTTTTTCCAAGGCCAGTGAGGCACTCAGTCATCTAGGCATGGGCAAGATAACTGTTCTCCCAGAAGTTAGAGGCTGGAGAGCAGGAGCCTGGCCCTCTGCACAGCTGTCCCTACTCTACAACGGTCACCTATAAACTTTCTCAAGTTATACACCACAGCAGTTTTTCCTCCCATCTCTCTGTTTGGAATAATCACCTAATTTTTTAATTTAATTTAATTTTTTTGTGAGATAAGGTCTTACTAAGTAGCCCAGGCTGACTCACCATCTGCCTGCCTCATCCATATTCCCAAGTGCTGGGAATACAGGTGTGCACCACCTACCACAAGGTACAGAACTTGGTCAGTGTGGAAGTAAGGTTGTCTGACTGCCACATCTCCATGGCCTTTGCCACCTTTCTGTCCCCACTGCCTTGGGCACTGCTTAGCATATAGGAAGCACTTGGAAAATTGTTTCTTCCTTACTCCCTTTCCTTCCTTTCCTCCCTTTCCTCCCTTTCCTCCCTCCTTCCCTCCCTATTTCCCTCCCCTCCTACCTTCCTTCCTTCCTTCCCTTTTCTTTTCTTTTTGGCTGTACTCATGTTTGAACTCAGCACCTCACATTGCTAGGTAGGTGCTTTACCACTTAAGCCACACTTCCACTTCATGCAAATTGCTTTTGAGTATGTGAGTGAATGGATTTAACAAGAAAACACATTTTAAATACAGGGCCATATTTCTAAAGAGATGACTCTTCTGTGTTACTGGCACATCCTTGGCAAGTACGTGTTAAAATCCCATTTCATTAGAAGTATATCCAATGAAAACTGCCATTCATCTTTATTTCAAAGTGTTTCTCTGCCTAGCACTGTCAGAGAGAGTGTTCTGGACCCAAATCTGCAGATAGCCAAATGCTTGCCACCTGCCCAGAGCACCCTTGACCTGAACCATACCCCATCCCTGAAATAATGCTGAGGTACTTACCCACATTCTGAAGCCTTCATTAGATCAAGTATAGCTAAAAAGCTTAATTTTAAGTAATGTTTCTTGGCTGAGCACAGTGGCTTATACCTGTAATCAGGAGAATAGTGGTTTGAGACCAGCCTGGGCAAAAAGTCTTTAAGAATCCTTTGTAATCAACGGCTAGGTGTGGTGGTGTGCCTATAGTTCCAGCTACACAGAAGGAATAGGTAGGAAGATTGTGGTCGAGGCTGCCCTGGGCAAACATGTGAAATCCTATCTAAAAAATAACAAAAAAAGGGCTTGGGGTTGGTGCAAGGGGTAGAGCACCTGCCTGGCAAGCCCAAGGCTCTGAATTCAAACCTCAATATGGACAAAAGAAAAAAAAAAAAGAAGGGAAAAGTTGTTTTTTTTTTTTAAGCTTAAAAGCCAAAGTGGCAGTTGTGTAATAAGAGTGGAGTTCGGGAGTCAGGACTGGGAACCTGGGAATAAGCATGATGTAGTGATCTGGAGACACTCCTGTTGTCACTGAAAGCTGCTGTCATGTGAGCTCACATCCTATCAAACTTCTCAGGAGCTGTGGGGGAAGCGAGCCAGCACTCCAAAGACTGTTGGCTCAAGGGAGAATTCTGCTTTCTTCAGCAGCAGGCTGGGGATTTCTTGCCTCTGTGTACTCACATGTGTATACACACACACGTGCAGCTCCTCACACATAGGGTCGTGTTCTGGTCATACACTCGGAAGAATGTTCTGTTGCCCATTTGCCTCAAAGCATGGCTCCTGCCATGAGCAGGTAAAGTAAGTGCAGCCAGGCCAGGCAGGTACATTGTTGTAGACTCGGGGTAGATGTCCTGGTATGGGGTGCCAGTCCTGGTCTTGGTAGCTGCTCTCCCACTAGGTAGTATCCTTCAGTGTGCCAACTCTTTGAGAATGCTAGTTCTTTTTATTTTACAGGTACTTGTCCATGGCATCTTTGTGGTGTATATAAATCCCCCACATTTTTCAAATAGAAAGGCAGTGCTCAGTCTTTATTCAAAAAGGATGGGCAGGTTGTGGTTTTCCCTGTAGTCTTATGGTCAGCACTGTCCAGTCCCTACTCAGCTGGACTCCATAATTCAGGGAGAAAGCGGATTGCACCTCTGCCTGCCCTGGTTACCCAGTGGGAATCTCCAGGGCATCTGTAGAAAGCATTTTTCTGCCCTTGAATCCCAGAGGTCTCAGGTAACTACACGGTGGGTCTTAGGACTGGTGTGTGACCAGGCTGCAGAAGCACTGAGCTAGGGCACAGGGAATAGCAGGTGCTATAGGACAGGAAGGTGGCGTAGGCTCTTCAAGTAGGCAGAGCATCTGACGTTTGTGAAACGGAGTTCTAGGCCTGAGGCCCAAACTCCTGGAGTTCTACATGGCAGGTCCAACCACTTACCCCAGCATGCCAAATAAAGAGACAGGTAATGGTGAAGGGCAGAGAAAGGAGATTTATTGTGCAACTTGTGCCAGCCACATGAAGCGGCAAGGGAGGCACTCAGCCATCTTCAACCATCTTTGCGGCACTGGCATGAGCTTTAGGCTTAAATAAACAAAGAATTAGGGGCTAGGCAGAAGGTAGCATAGAGTCCCAGTCATGGGTGTGGCCTGGTCTGTCATTTATCCCTGTCCTTGTTGGGGAAGGATTAGGAAGTGTTGTTACTTCTGTTCTCACTTGAAGGGAACAAGCTGGTCAGATAAAAAAAGTCAGTGCTGCTGTGCTGAAGAGGCTCTGCTATTTTCCTTGGGCAGTTTCCTTCATCCCTCCTCATGAAGATGTTAGCGGTAAATCTTGTCCTTCTGGATTCCAAGGTGGCTGCCAGGTGAATGGCTCAGAGCAAAGGAGCTAGATACGGAAATGGAGGCAGGGAGGCCAGGCTGTCCTGCTTTTAGTTAGTTTATGGGCCCTAGTATGGAGTCAGTGCTGTACAGCAAAAGCAGTTTAAGTACCTGTTACATTTCCACTTTATAAGTGTAAGAGCCTTTGCTAGAACATATCCTGATTTGAAGTAGTTTAAATTAAAAAGTAAACCACAGCCTTAGAAATGCAGCAAGCATGTTTTTTACCCTCAGCTGTCCCGTCATTCAGTAGGTACAGAAGAGGTTGGGGTTTCCTGTGGAATCCCAGGAGGTGCAGAGAACCCCCCACCTATTACTCTTACCAGGGCACAAGCAGTTGATTTCCTTTGCCTCTTTCACTTTAAAAAGTTCTGCAGCTACTGAGAATGTGGGTTTGTTTCACTCATGTTTTTACTTAAGGAATGTAAAATGAGAAATCAGGAAATTAGGGTTTTTTTTTTAAATTGGATGTAGTGTGAGGTTATAAGAATTGCCTTGGAGAAGTGGTGGTGTTTTTATTAACCTGTTACTAACTTAGTAGTCAGTAGAAAAGTGTTTTGTTTCATGCTGATTGCTACCACACTGTAATAAAAAAAAACAAAAAGGAATTTTGTCTTCAAAACAAACCCCAAACAGTAGGATCATTCAGGTTACCTTCCCTTCCCATCCCTCCCCTCCCCTCTCTTGGTCAGTTTTTTTTTTTTTTTTACTTCCTGTTTCCTGTTGAGGTTGTAGCTCTAAGGCTTGGCTCTGTCATTGCCCAGAATTATTACTCCCTTCAGTTTCATTAATCTTCTCATGAAATGCTTGGTGCAATGCCTTGGTATTTCACCCCCTTCTAGGTGCATGTGATTAGAATGGTGCTGCTTCCAGCCAGTTCCCTCTGCACACAGACATCTCATATACACACAGACATGTGATGCATCTAGCCTTTTTAACCTTTTTGATACAGAGAAATGTGCGTTTCTTTCAGAATCATCTAGATGAATAATTAGTATTCTTCATAGATTTCTGAAGTAGGTAATACCTTCAGAAGAAGGTTTAACTGAGGAGAGATTTGCATCTAAGAGCTGAGAATTATGGCCCAGTGTTCTCAGTTCTTTATAAATCATTTTACCTCTAAGGTTCATGCTAGCTTGGTTGTTTATTAATTAATTAGTTAATTTAGTTTTGGCAGTACAGGAGTTTGAACTCAGGACCTTGCTCTACCTCTTGCCACACCCCTAGCCCTTTTTGCTTTAGTCATTTTTCAGGTAGAGTTTATGCTCTGAGTAGACCTTGGACTACAATCCTCTTGCTTCCGCCTCCTGCAGCCTCCTTCACAGCTGGGGTGACAGGCAAGTACCACCATGCCAGTTTATTTGTTAGGGTGGGGTCTTAATAACTGTTGCCTGGGCTGGCCTCAAACCTCGATCTTCGTAGTCTCTACCTCCTGAGCAGCTGGAATTGCAGGTGTGAGCCACCAGGTAAGACTCACGCTAGCTTGATTTATGTCTCCATATAGATTAACATCTTCTTCTAGTCTTTGAATGCAAGCTTAGTGTTTTCCAGAAAAGTTATAACTAAAACAGCTGCACATTCTGTTAGCTTCTTCTCTTATTAAGAGGCAGTTGCCTGCCGTTGGATTTTGTCTCTTGCGTACTTGAAGACAGCATGTGCCTATAGTGCCTGTAGACTCAATTGTATTAGCCATTTGAGTTTTGGAAACCCTGTCATGGTGCTGGGGACTGGAGGTGTGGCTCAAGTGGTAGAACACCTGCCTTGCAAGCACAAAGCCCTGAGTTCAAACCCCAGTCCCCCCCTCCAAAAAAATCTGAGCCAAGCATGGTGGTATACACCTGTAATTCCAGCACTCAGGAGGTTGAGGCAGGAGGATTGAAAGTTCAAGGCCAGTCTGGGCTACATAGCAAAACCCTGTTTCAAATAAGATAGAGATAGATTAGATGGATGGATGGATGGATGGATGCAGTAAAATGATCAGAGTTGATTCTACAGCTCTAGGGTGCAAAGTGAATTTGAACAGTTTTAATTTTCATAGAATCAGCATGAATCCTAAAGGGAGTGGTGAAAGGGACTTTAATAGGGTGTACAATAGAGTGTATGATGAGAAGATCACAACCCTGACCACAGTTCTGTCCTCTACCAGCCAGGCTCCTGGTGTGAGACAAGCTTGCAGAACTTCCATTCAGTCATCGGGAGGGTGAGGTGAGGTGAGCACAGCACCCTTCCATGCCAGCCATAGACCCCAGCAAGAAGGCATCTGCTCTTACACTCTTCAGATACCACTAAAATGACAGGGAAGCAATATGTGTATCAGGAAAACAGGAAAGGAGACTCCAATAAAATATTTTGGAAGTTGGAAAGCAAGTGAACCAGCAAAAAAGGATTTAACAGACCCATTAGAACTGACACAACAGTAGGGGGAACCTAACCTGCCCAGTGTGTGCCAAGTCCCCCAGGAGCTTGGGAATGGCTAATCAGGGTGGAAAAAGTACAAGGCCTATCTGAAAAACAAAGTAGTAAAGGGCTGGGGGTGTGGCTCAAGTGATGGAGCTAGGGCCTGAGTTCAGTCTCCTGAGCTGCAAAACAGCAACAGAAAACACAGCCAAATACCCAGAACCCTCTCTTCTCGTTTGTTGAAGGACTGAAGACCTCCAGAGATGGAAAACAGGGGTCCTTCAACTTGGGATTTGAAAAGATGGGATTAACTATAGCCCAGCCCCTTTCTCCTTCTCAGTGCCTGACGCTTAGAGCCAGGACTGTGCTGTTCTGGCAGGGGATTGGAATAAGTTTCCCTGGGGACTCTGACCAGACCCAGAGGAAAGACTTAAAGACAGTGACAGTGGAGGTCTCTGAACAGAACACCTTGTCCAAGCCTTTTCAGTTATCTTTTTAAATGGGTCACTGTGCTGGAGATGGAAACAAGGGAGGATCATCACCAAGGTAATGCCCTCCTCCCCAGACATCCCACAAGTGACTTGGAAGGCCACCCAAAACAGTAGCCCAGGAGGGAGCTTTCCTGAACAACGATGAAGTTCTTCACACTTCCAGAAAGAAATTATGGGCTGCCTACCAAGACTCATCCAGATGGGAATAGCTTCAGTCTTAGGTGCCACAGTGCTGTGTAGAAGGCAGTGAGCACATCTGCAGAGCTGTAGAGGGAAGTTATTCTAAGCACATTATGAATCACAGAACAAGAACTACAGACATCCGAGGTTTCATATCATGTACTTCCTATTCCCCTTCTTAGGAAGCTATTTAGAGCTTGTGCTGCACGAACAAAAGGAGAAATTGAACTTAGGAAAAGCGAGGGGAGAGGATCCCCAGGACACTGGGGAGGGTCCAAGGGCAGCATTTGTGCAGCAGACATGCAGGAGAGGCCGAAAGTGCCACCCCTTCTCTGGATGTTGCAGATACAGCTGTGCAGATGCTGTGGAAAGAGATGTAGCAGGGAAGGGTGTAGGCGTCATTCCATACAAGACTGAGCAAACAGGCAAGGGAGGCGCTCCAAGGAAAAACCATGCATAGCTTTCCATGTTTCTCCCCAAGACTAGTGTTAATAGCATCATCGTCATAGATGCTGAAGATGTCCCTGAGCCCAGTTATGAGGCTGGGGAATGGGAAGGGGTAGGAGGGGACAGGCATGGGGTTTGGGAGAAGGAAGGGAAGCAGTCTGCCCATGTCCTACAGTGGGAAGTGGACAGAGAACACTAAACAGAAACATGAGATCAATTGTACAGGCTGACAGAGGTGAACACTCTGTAAATGCTAAAGCAGTTGGTCAGAAGAGGACAGAAGAGTTGCTTTTTGGAATAAAAAGTGAGAGGAGGGGACGGTGCTGTTTAAGTTCACTTTAATTACAGTTGGCTATAAACTGAGTGCATCAAAGCCCATAAAACCAGTAAAAGTGGAATAGGACGCTGGTCACAGCAGAATCCTCTGGTTACCTTCTTATCCATAGGTTCATATTTTTAGCTTCAGGCAGAGCCATCCAGTGCCTGCTCCCACCATGCAGGCATGGGAGGAAAGTGGTCTGGTGGGGGGCTAGTGGGAACTGAGGGCACTTACCAGACTGAGCTTTCTGTCCCCTTACCTCCCTAGATTACCCTCTTGACTTGAACCACAACGAAACCTTCCCCCCAACTACGACATTTCTTCCTGAAGACTTCACCTACTTCGCACACCTTCCCTGCCCGGAGAGGCTCCCTTCCATGAGTGAGTAGACTCTGGTGCACCCCCCTGCTTCAGAATGGGTTTGTCTCTTTGATTAAAATAAAGGTGGCCAGGTGTGATGGCTCACACCCATAATATTAATCCTAGCTACTTGAGAGGTGGAGATGAGGAAGGTTACAGTTTGGGGTCAGCCCAGGCAAAAAGTGCACAAGACCCCATCTCAGCCATCAAAAAGCTGGGTATAGTAGTGTGTGCTTGTCATCCCAGTTCTGTGGGAAGTGAAAATAGGAGGATCGAGGTCCAAACCAACCCAGGCATAAATGTGCGACCCTATTTGAAAAAGAATGGAAGCAAAAAAGATAGGAGGCGTAGCTCAAGTGATAGAGCACCAGCCCAGCAAGCACAAGCCCAGTACCCCAGTTTCACCCCCAAAAATAAAATTAATAAATGAGAGAGCATGTCCAATGTGGAAAGTAGAGAAGCTCCCTTCTGCTGGAAGCAGGATCTGCTCATCTTCAGCCAAGCCTGCTTCAGGGTTGCCTGCAACTCCTGGATGCTGAGTCCACCTCTGGCTCTTTGTTTGCACGGCCTCTGCTTTGTAACTTGGGATTTTTTTTTTTTTTTTTTTTTATTCACCTGAATAGTCAGGGAACTTTCACCTATTTTATTTAGGTTTTCATTTTTTCAAATTCCAACCAGAAAAAGCTAAATACAATTGGAAACCGGTAAGCACTAGTTTTACTCCAAAGGAGTAGGATCATTCAGATTTACTCCAATAAAAGTATGCAACCCTTAAGCAAAGCTTTTCTTCATTTAAAAGAAAAAAAAAAAAACGAAACTATACAATAGTCTTTCCGTATGTTCATTGCACAAAATGAGTTCTGCTTTTAGAACCTTGACACTCGGGCTATTTTTACAATTTAAAATTAACTTGGGATCTTTTAAGATGTCCTGGAGAAGTGCAGGCCTCAGGCTTTGTCTTTTTAGTGTAAATCACCACTGATTACACCTGCTTTGAAATGACAGAAGTTTGTTTCTTTAAAACAGAAACCAAAATGCTGGCTCAAAAAAAAAAATCTGAGATCATACCTCTTCCCTTTCATTTTTCTTTGATTGTCTTGGAATTTTACGTGTAATTAACATTGATCATAAACGCATACCTTTTTTGTACTTTTGGGTTTCTTAGTTCTTTATTGTTTGTTCTCATCCTTTTTTTTTTTTTGGTACTGGGGTTTGAACTTAGGGCCTTGTGCTTGCTAGGCAGGCACTGTACCATTTGAGCCATGTCTCAGGCCCTCTTTATTGTTTTAAGACAAAAGGAAAATCTTAAGTTTGCAGAGTTGACTTTTATGCCCAAATGTGTGAAGATAGAGGAAGTTAACAACAGACATAGGTGGTATTCGAACATGTGTCCATCCCTGCGTGGATAAGCCTGGTCTACACCGTGCAGGTGGTGTTGGAAGCCTTGCTGTTTCATTTGCATGTCTCACCACGTGTCTGTAGATCTTCTCTTCAAAATCTACCTTGGTCTCATTCACACAGAAACTTAGTTTGGGAAGTCAAATCATCCTTTTGTCAACATTTATTGTCATGGTTCTGCTTCTTGGTTCTGAGACTGGATCTGATCATTCAGAGCCACCTGGTGATAGGTCTTGCTTGAGATACGAGCTGCTGTGTGAGTTTGTTGCTTTTCCCCTCCTCCTTTGAGAAGTTCAGCTGCTGTTACAAAGTCTTCACTTCTTTCTGCACCTTTGGCAGCAGTGTGTCTCTGAGGTCTTAATCCTGTATTGTGCTGCTTTACCAGATGGTAACAATGCACTGACCAACAGCGAGATGGAAAGTATAGGGAGGGCTCCTGTCCCTGGTAAAAACTAAGGTCAGTGCTGAGGGAGCATTGACCTTCTCCAGAGAGCACGGCCCTGGACAAAGGGAACTGGTCATTTTCTGGGCTCTTATTGCTTTTCTCTCTCTGTTCAGAGGGCCCAATAGACATAAACATGAGTGAAATTGGGATGGACGACATTCATGAACTCTTCTCCAGAGACCCCACCATCCGGCTGGGAGGTCACTGGAGGCCTTCTGACTGCATGCCTCGATGGAAGGTGGGTGTGGCAGACTCTGACGTTGTCTAATTTGTGCTCTCTCTCCCACACAAAGTGTGTGTCGGATAGAAACGTGTTAGAGATAGCTTTCCCCAAAACTCTGTAGCCACAGAAATTTGATCACTCTGATGATGGTGCAGAATACTTCCATCTCTTAGCAGGAGTGTTGGCTGCTCTGACATTTTGCCAAAGTCACCTCCGCAGTCAGAGCTTCATGCCAGGTCTCCATGGTTACTGTAAGATCAGTGGAATTGAATGCAGAGCTGTCCAGATAGAAGTGTGGCTCAAGTGGTAGAGCACCTGCACAGCAAGCACAAGGCCCTGAGTTCAAACCCAGTACTGCAAAAAAAAAAAAAAAAAAAAAAGAGAGGGAGAGCTGTCCGTCTAGCAGCTGACCCCAAGTTTTGTTCAGCATTGCTCTGCATGATCTCAGTAGTGCCACACCAGCTTGTAACTACTCTTCACTAAGTGTTCATTAAAGTGCCTATCCTGTGCCTGCCCTGTGAGGTGCTGATCAATGTTTCCACCCCCCAATAGACTGTAAGCTCAGTTTAATGACAAGTACCTCACATGCTCTGCAGAGAGACAGTGTAGCTCTATATGTGAGGGTATAACATGCAACATGCAGTCAGTTAAAGGCTTAATTCAACTGTGCATTTGGATGTCTATAAATGTATTTGTGTACGGGATCCCACTGTGGCTTATATGCTTTCCTAGGGGTTGTGGCCTGGAAAGGATTCATTAGGCTGCTCAATGAATACATACACTATAGCCATGGTGTGTGTACGAAGACCCATTTAGTTCCATGGCGGTGATGCAGCATAGGTCTGCATCAGAGAACATGGAAGGCAAAACAACCAGCTCTCACAACTCCCCAAGGGTTGCTCACCCATTCTGCAGTGGTGTCCAGCTATGCAGAGGTTCAGGGGACTAACTTGATGGCTTCTTTTGTTGTGATCCTACAGGTGGCAATTCTCATCCCCTTCCGGAACCGCCACGAACACCTCCCAGTCTTGCTCAGACACCTGATCCCCATGCTTCAGCGCCAGCGACTGCAATTTGCATTTTATGTGGTTGAGCAAGTGAGTGATCCTTGTTTTCCTTCTTTCTCCTTTGAATCCTCCATCCATAGTGTAACTGAGTTCCTGATGTACCTTCAGAATAAAACGACAAAACAATGCGTGTAAACCCTCTCTTCTTACCAGATTTGGTTTATGAAATAGAGGTTACAGATTGGTTGATAATGCTGAAGAAAATGCCTGGCAAATATCAGTAGGGTGGTGATGAGAACCAGAGGTGACAATGCTCCCCCTCCCATTTCCCTTTTCATCCTGTTCTGTGGGGAAAGTTCTGCATCAGCAGCCTTGGGAGAAAGGAACTTGGTTTGCCACCAGGTTCTTGGTTTTGTTTTTTTGATGCTGATGGGGTTTGAATTCAGGGCTTCACACTTGCTAGGCAGGCACTCGACCACTTGAGCCATACCTCTAGTCCTTCCACCAGTTTTATTTCTGAAGAAATCAAGACCAAAGCTTAGTTGACTTCTGGGTGACAGTGTGTCATTGATGAGTGGTGCTAGACCCACTCACAAGAGCCCAGTGATCTTTTCTAGTTGGTCTTAATAAGCTTTTTTAGGCATGCAAGGCATCAAAGATTTTGCTTGAAGTATCCTTTAAGAAGAGTTCTACTTCTCTTAGGTTGGCACTCAACCCTTTAATCGAGCAATGCTTTTCAATGTTGGTTTCCAAGAAGCAATGAAGGACTTGGAGTGGGACTGTCTGATTTTTCATGATGTGGATCATATACCAGAAAGTGATCGCAACTATTATGGATGTGGACAGATGCCCAGGCACTTTGCAACTAAATTGGATAAGTACATGTATCTGTGAGTGTCGTTTCCTCCTTAACTAAAGAGGTTCAGTGTAAAAGAATGAGAGTCGAAAAAAGATGAAATGCCACTAGCTACAGCCCAAATGTCCATCAGCTGATGAAAGGACGAACAAAATGTGGTCTCTACAGTAGAATTCCGTTCAGCGGTGTGGTGGGATGGCGGATTGACAGACACTGCAGCAGGGGTGCATCTGAAAGTATCGTGCCATGAAAGGAGGCAGGCATAAAGACCACTCATTGTACACTTCCACGTGCTGTGCACAGCACAGAACAGCAGATCTGCTGGAGAGGCAGAGACATTAGTGGTTGCCAGGGTTGCAGTTTGAGAGGGGAAGATGGCTGGGGGTGGGATGGTCATTAGCCACAAGGCTTTTGGGGGTGGGGGCAATGAAATTTACTAGCGATGTTTGTGGTTATATTGCACAACTCAGTGAATAGACTGAAAGCCATGGAGTTACACACTTGAAATGAGTGAATGGTAGGGTATATCAGTTATATCCCAGTTAAAGTTGTTAATTAGGAGTTGCAGATGTAGCTCAGTGATAAAGTGCTTGCCTGGCACGTGTCAGGCCCTGGGCACCATCCCCAACAGTGGGGAAAAAATCAGAAAAAAATTCAGTTAACTCCTTTGGTGAGAGCAAATTTGGATGGTTCTGGGCAGTAGCACAGAGAGCATTTTCGCAGCTGCTGTATTGAGTTGGTGGGTTTTAGAGAAAGTTACCATTAGCACAGGGACCAAGACTCACTCTCTTTCCAGGCTTCCTTATACGGAGTTCTTTGGTGGAGTGAGTGGCCTAACAGTGGAACAGTTTCGGAAAATCAACGGCTTTCCTAATGCTTTCTGGGGCTGGGGTGGAGAAGATGACGACCTCTGGAACAGGTACCACCCCTGTCATGTCATACAGAAATGCTGCCCGTGCAGCAGACCAGGCTGCTCTGGGCAGATGATGAAGCCTGGCGTGGAGTCTAAGTGTCCCAGTGGCCACATTTTAGAAGTAACCAAAGGGTGGAATTGAGCTTCATGGTATATTAACAGTATATTCCCCACACGGTGTGTCAGATGTGTCAGTGCTGACCTACATAAAGTACTTCGGAGCTCTTTGACCTTGAAGCTGAGTCTGTGGAATCTGCCGGGGGCTTGATCTGTTAAGTTGCCTGCTGTTAGCTATGGCACTTGGTAGAGCTCTCCCGACTAGAGTTTAGTACTTTGCCTTTATGGTAGAGACTAGAATATTTGCAGTCTGAGAAATTATTTGTATTTATTTTTTAAATTATCCTGTTATAGAGGCGGTATGGCAGCACATGTCTGCAATACCAATACTTGGGAGACAAAAGCAGGAGGATTGAGAGTTTAAGGCAAGCCTGTGCAAACATAGTGAGGCCCTGGCTCAAAAAAAAATTATAACATTAAAAACAAACAGAAAACCCTGCTCTTACCATCCTAAAAAAACAAACAAAAAAAAAACCTAAAAAAATCCTACATCTTACCAAAGCAGCTGTTTTCATCTTATTTTTTGCCCTGCAAAAATAAACTTAAATGACAGTTTAACAGTTTGTTTTCCTTACAATAAAGAGTATGCTCAATGTAAAATACAAGTGAATATTTAAAAAAAAGTTACCCACAATCTGAACCCCTAGAGACAGCATCTGTTTCCATTTCACTGAGTTTATCTTTAAAAATTGCTGAGTGGACAGTGATCTGCAATGTCTGTCAGCAGCAGTGTAAATGTCAGGGTTCTGAGGACCAAGGGCGAAGGCACTCGTAGCCCCTTCAAGGTGTGATAACGCGGTAAGCTCTTGGCAGACATTATGCTTGCGTTACGTCCACATTCCATCCTCAGGTTGTCAGTGGCTCCATTTAGCTCTGCTGTGGATGTATGGTTGTGCAGTCTTTTCACTTTCCCACTAACACAGTGGATGTTCTCTTGCTTGCTGCTTACTCATACTTAGGAAAGCTTTCTAGACATGAATGTGACCAGGATATAGTCATTTTAAGGCTCTTAATCTATAATATAACAAAGTCCACCCCCTCCCCAAGGTGACACCTGAACTCTAAGTGTCCACATCATGGAGACCATCCCAAACCCAGGGTGGTTGCTCATGACATCATATCCGTCTCAGAGCTCATTCTCTTGGTCTTGAACAGAGTACAGAATGCAGGCTATTCTGTGAGCCGGCCAGAAGGGGACACAGGGAAATACAAGTCCATTCCTCACCACCATCGAGGGGAGGTCCAGTTCCTTGGAAGGTTGGTGTCATTTATTTATTTATTCCTCTTTAAAAAGACAGCTTTGCATTGTCAGGTGGCATCATGGTGCACTTCGCCTCCATTGGCACACTCCACCAGACCTGTTCACTTGCACTGTTTTGTTTATGTTTTGTTGAGATAGTCTTCTCACTATGCAGCCCAGGCTGGCCGGGAACTGGAGATCCTCCTCCTCAGCATCCTGAGTGCTATGATTATAGTCAGCGCTACAGCACCCGGCCCTGGAACTTTTCTGACTCGGGTCACAGGTGCAGCACAGACCTGATTAACTAACTGTAAGGTGGACATTTGGGGTGGCAGCAGACCAGTGGTGAGATTTGGACCATCAGATCTCACAGCATTGCTTGCACTAAGTCAACTGTTGCCATCTCCTCTGTGGGAATTAGAGAAGGTCACCCTCTTCATGGCCCAGGTTCCTGCAGTGGTGGCCAGTTTTGCGTCTTTTCTCTGCTCCAGTTGCAGACTGTTTTGGGTCTTTGCAGACTGTGGGAGGAGTGTTCCCTAGACGACCAGTTCTAATCTCTAGCCTCTCGCTCCATTTGAGCAAACTGTGCCCTTTGTCATCTGATCTGTTTGTGATCTTACTTGGGCTTCCCCACTCTGTGATTTTGGGCAATTCACTTAGCATGGCCTAACCTTGGTCTCCTTATTTCCCTGAGCAAACTAGTAAGGAAAGCAGGCTGCAGGATGGGTTTAGAAAGCCTCCCACTGTGCCTTCTCTGTAAAGGCTGGGCCTTGCTGTGAGTCCATCTATTCTCGGCTTCCACAGGTACGCTCTGCTGAGGAAGTCAAAGGAGCGGCAGGTGCTGGATGGCCTCAACAACCTGAACTACTTTGCAAACATCACGTACGACGCCTTGTATAAGAACATAACTGTCAACTTGACACCCGAGCTGGCTCAGGTGAGTGAGTACTGAGATGGGGGGGGAGGCGCATTTGCTTGCCCACCGCCACCACAGAGGCCGTCCGATGAGCCATCTTGGATTGGCACAGGACAAGAACAGAAATACAGAGTCTAATGAAGGACCACAGGGTTCAAGGAAAACTGTGACGGAGCACACGCACAAACGCCTTCACTGTAGGACCTGCTGGAGCAGAGGGTCTGCCCAAGATGCCCTTCTTCAGCACTGGCTTTGTTTCCACAAGACAGACATCTGTCCTGCTGCTCTCCCCCCATCCTCCACCCAGTGTCCTGTCTCAGCCACAATCTCCAGAACCCAGGACGAGCAATGAGCTGCCAGGGCCTACCATGGAACCCGCCCCAGCAGACAGCCTTTGGAGCCCAGAGGCGACCCCATCCTGGCAGTGGCCTGTCGGGAAGCCAGTGGACGCCACATCATTCTATCGTTCTGTATCTGCATCTCTGGTGTTCTCTTTGGTTTCTTCTTTTTAAAAATGTCCTGCTTTGGGTGGGGAGTAAGGGTGGAGGGAAGGGACTTGGGGACGATAAATAGACATAACAATCACTTCTTGAAGAAGTATAATTGTAAATAAGCCATGTAAAATGCCTTTTTAAAATTTAATTTTATAGCTGGCTTCAATTCAAAGCAAGGATTTATACATTAGATCATATTTTTGGTTGGCAAATGCAAGAACCCAGTTAAAATGCAATTGAAAAATACCATCTCCCACGTGGGTGTCACCTTGGAAGAGAGTGGATACATGAACAGAATAATACAGCATCTCTCACTGGTGGCTGACCTCTATTCCCTGCCCTCCCCCTCTTCCACAAGTCTTGCTTCTTCCACAAACCATTTGCTGTGGATTCTCTCCTCCTTGTGGCCACAACACTCCTGTCCCTGTCCTCTGCTAAACAGGAGGCTGCTGTATGGAGCATGCTTCTGCATCTCTTAAAGCAGACCCTCAAAACGGTGTGGGGTACACGCCTGGAATCCAAGCGCATGGGAAGCAGAGGCAGGAATATTGGGAGTTTGAGGCCAGCTGGGGTGTACAGCGAGACCGTCTCAAAATATAAAGCAGACCAACCCCTTTGGGTCTCACTGCGCACACACCTGGCCTTCTGGACTTCAGGTTTTGTCCTTCTACCACGATGGGGGAGAGCGGGCTTTGGGTGGCATTTTGTCCCTTTCCTTCCCATTTGGAGCTGGGCCTGAATGACCAGTGGCTTCACTGGTTCCTCTGCTTCCCATTTGGGCTCTGGAAGATTCTTTGAATTACTCTTTTCTGTGCAACAGAACTAATTAGCAATTGACTGGGAAGAATTCCACTATGGAGCAGGTAACACTGCTGTGACTGCTTGGGTCTAGGTGAGACCAAATCACAGCTTTGAAATTTAGACTGGCAAAGCCCCACAGGTTTTCTGAAGTCAGATTCTAAATTGTGTTTGACCTGTGCCTGTCCCTGAGCTGAAACCCTCAGTTCATTCTCTGTCCACTCCTGGAAGATGCTAGTTAGGTCTTCCCCTCTCCACAAACAAAGCGTGGTTACACACTGTGACTGGGAACTGTCTGAATAGGACTTCATATTTTTTTTAATTGCCTTGTTTGCCTCAACTTCCTTGATTTTCATGGTTTACATGAGTGTGTAGGGCATGGGGGGTGGGCTTTTCTGTTGCATGTGTTGGTTCTATGGACATATGATCCCCCAAACTGTGGGAGTGATTGGCCAGGCCTTGTTTTTTTGCTGCATTTTTGTTCTTTTGAAGACTAGCGTGGTAGTTAGAAAATAATTACATTTCGAAGCTCTTATCAGCTCATATGAGAGAGCAGGTGCTGCCCTTGAAGACGCTGGTAAGTTGTATCTCATGTTAGAAGAGCTTGAAGCAGTTCATGCTTTAAGACACCTTCGCCAGGGAACATGACACAAGAATTCGTTTTTCCTTTGTCTTACGGTGCATATAGCAATAAAGACTTATTTCTCCCTGCCCTTCCTTTGTGCCAGCCTTGACCCTTCCACCGCCCTTCCCATTCTCCTCTCTTTGGCCACTGAAGGCTGTGAGCTTTCAATGTGAGGGAGCCATGGTGTCATTTGGAAGGGTCTGCCAGGCTGGTGCTCAGCGCTAAGCTGTGATCCCAGTCAAAGCTCCACATCAGTACGGTGTCACTGAGTACTCTGTTGGCCAGAGGCTCATACTTGAAGGTCTTTCTTGCTCACAGTAGGGCTGCTCTATTATTCTCTTGCAGTTGTGTCTTAAGTTTGTCTTCTTAATGTGGAATCCCTTAATGGGCACTGTGATCCCTTATCCACCAAGTTCAATATTTGTATGGGAAATGTAATCATTAAAAATGTACAGCCAGACATGTGCTGTTAACAGCATGAAATTCTCATGTTGAAAAAAAAAAGAATCAAATGTGACTTTGTGCATATTTGAGCAGCTGAAATTCTTCAAGGCTTCCAGTAGGCCAGCCCTTAAATCAGTCATCTTTGATTGCTGTGTGCAGCTCATACTGGGTGGTTTTTTGGGGGGTGGGGGTGGGTTTGGGGCGGGCGTTATTTGCAAAAATCCTCATTTTGATGTGACAGGAGCTCTCATCAGAATTCCTCTACCACAGAGAGTAGCTGAGTAGCCACACATACTGTTTTATGTCCACTTACCCTGGACCATGGCATTAAACGTCCTAGCTTCTTTCCATCACTATGCTTTCTGAGCTTGCTCTTATGTTTTAAGAGGTGCCAGGGGTACATTTTTGCACTGAATTCTAAGGATGTTTTAAAAACACTTTTCACAAAAATAGTTCTTTGTCATTACATTATTTACTCATGTGTTTGTACATTTTTGTATGTTAATTTATGAATGATTTTTTTCAGTAAAAAATACACATTCGAGAACCAAACCTTGGTGGTCGTCTCTTTGTCCGGGACAGGTGGTTCCTTGGGGCCTTGCCTTTCACAGGGAAGTGTTGTCCCCGCAGCACGGGGACATGTGAGTGAGATGACAGAGCTAGCAGACCCCCTCGTGCAGCCCATGGTAGGACCCCACACTTGTGTCTCCTTTCCAGTTACTTGTCTGCATTACTGGTGAAGTGGAAGCACAGTGATAGGCGATAGAGTCTGTTTCCAGAAGATTCTCAGAGGCCAGTCCAGAGTTTGCTCTCTGCTAATTCTGCTCAGAAATTATAATCATAGATTACGTTTAGCACCTCCAGTATTTCTTGGTGTAGTTCTGTGTCTGGGTCCTGGGGACATACTGATGTGCAAAACAAGGATTGGTGGGGCTGGTGGAGTGACTCAAGTGGTAGAGCACCTGCCCAGCAAGTGTGAGGCCCTGAGTTCAAACCCCAGTGCTGCCACAAAAAAACAAAAAAACGGGTGACCTCAGAAACTTGCTGTTCAGTCAGGAGTGAGGGTGCGTGCAGGAGGTGCTCGGGAGTGGCTGCTGTGATGGGAGGGTTCTCCCTGCCGTGAGGGAGCCCGTGGGGACAGTACAGTGCAGGGGCAGAGGGGAAGGACTGACTGAGAGGCCCAGCAGCACCCTGGGACTGTACTGGCTTGGAAGGTAGGGAGCCCACCAAAGCTGGTGGCTTCCCCACTCGGCTGGTGGGGAAGATCAACTGGCAGGGAAGATTGTGAGGTCAGGCAGGTGGTGGTGAGTTCCATGGTGTGGAGATAACCAAGCCACAGCAGCTATCGACTGTGGGCCCCGGGAAGATCACGGAAGGAACTATGTGTCCTGCACAGGTGCAGGGTCAGTGCGGGTCCCCGTGTGGGGAGGACCTGAGAACACCAAGAAGAAGGTAAAGTGGTGCCCTCTAAGAAGAGGAAGAGTGGCAAGAAAGGAGGTCTGGAGGTCAGGGGAAGTCAGGAGGGAGTGGTCAGCAGTGTTGAATGTGAACACTGCTGTGCCGGAGGAAAGATGGAAAATAATGAATTAGCCACGGGGAAGGGGTTGGTAATGTGGAAGAGCATTTGGGTGCCTGGTGGGCGGAGCCATGGTGGCCAACATGAGGAAATGGAGCAGTAGGGGGAGGGGCCTCTTGAATTTCAGGGGCTTGGCGATGGTGTAGGCTCTGACTTTCCAGGAGCAGGTTGCATGCTTTTGAATCCTAAGGAAGTAGCCACCAAAGAAGACAGCAGGCACATGTACCCAAGGGTCAATGGCCGTGCAGAAATTTGCCTGAATGTGAGGCGGCGGGGTGATTTAACAAAAACAGAAGCCCAGGCAAGGTGGCTTCCTGCCACCTCCCTGGCAAGCACTGTCCAGTCAGTCTCGAAACAGAATTTGGCAGAATGGATTCCTGCTATGACTGCTTCCTTTTTACTTCCAAGATTGGCTTCATCTGGGGGACACCAGGTACTAAAAATAGTAGTTTCCATTTGCTGAGTGTACAGACGATTTGCAGGGCACATGAAGGTGGCCATGGCCCCATGAGTTAGGTCAGGGCCTCTCCTTTCATACTTGGCCTCCAGCGCTGAGGTCTGCGTGGGGGTGGAAGGTGGGGGACTTCCTGGTACCTGGTGAAAAGCATTTTGTAGGATGTTTAGTGGCACCCCTGACCTCTACCCCCTCGGTGTCAACTGACAGTGTCACCAGATACTGTCAAATAATTCCCAGGGAGCAACAGGAGCAGCTGCTGTGGGGAAATGGAAGCCACAGAGAGCTGAGGTCACATAGTAAGCAGTGTCACTACAGGAGGAAACTGTCTTAACCCCTGTTCAACTTCTGACCTAGCTTCTTTGCATATATGCTTTTGTTCACAGTTTAAAGTTGTCTTTATTACAAAAGCAATTAAATGAGTCCTTGTTAGCTGGAAAAATATTTTAAGTTCCTTCTCCCCTTTAATTCAGCACTTTGATGAATTTACACGGATGTGTGGGGAGATAGACATTTATTGTTTTTAAAGGTCTGCAGACACTTCTGGTGCACTATCTTCATAGTTTGGAGACCTCTTTCCATGCTGAGGCACTTTCAAATCTCAGATGCCACTTCCCAGGAGGACCCTTGCCTGTGCTCATAGACTTAAAATGCCACCTCTCCCCTCTCTCCTTAGCCTGCTTTATTTTGTTTCCCAAGGTTTGCCACTCCATCACTTTATGTTTGTTTTGTTCCTTATTCCTTTACAGGTGGCCCCTCAAAAGTGTAATCCCCATGAAGATGGAGAAAGTTTTGTTCTCTCTGTTCCAGCCCAGTGCCAAGAACTAGGCCTGGTCCATAGTAAGTGCTCAAAAAATATCTGTTCAGCGATTGACTGCATGTCTTTCTTCCTTTGATGACTGGTTGTAGTAATCCACTGTATTTGGTGTTCAGTTGTGGAGTTCACCATCACTGTGTACCACAGTGAACACAGGTGCACACAAATCCATAAGCACCTAAATGACGAGACCCCTGTGAGAGTTCAAGAAACACAGTTGCTAGAACAAAGGGTCCACATATTGGAAACAGCGGGAGGGTGTGGAATTCGCCCTCTACCATCTATGAACGACTGTGCCATTGTAGCTCTAATCCACCAGAATTGACTTGGTGTATGAAGTGGGCACGTGAGGAACCTAAATTTATTTTTTTCTGAACGGATTGCTAATGAGCTAGGATTTATTCAGTAATCCCTCCTCCATTTGTTTTGACAAACCATGTCTTAATTTTTTTTTTTTTTCAGTACTGGGGCTTGAAGGGGCTTGAACTCGGGTTATCACACTTGCTAGACAGGCACGCTCCACCAGCCCTTTTTTTGTGATGATTTTTTTTCAAGATGAGTCTCACGAACTATTTACCTAGGCTGGTTTTCAAGCCATTCTCCTGATCTCTGCCTCCTGAGCCACCAGTGCCAGGCCATGTCTCAAATTCTGCCGCAAATTTAGTTTTGCTACACTGAGCTATCTGTTTCATTGTGCTTTAGTTCCTGTTAGTACTTCCCTGTGGTGTGTTTTCATGTTGTTATCTTAGTTGGTTTTCTACAGCTATAACAATACCCAAGACTGGGAAATTTGTAAGGAACAGAAATTTATTTGGTTCATGGTTCTGGAGGCTGGAAAGTCCCATGGTGCCAGTGTCTGATGAAGACCTTTGTGCTGTGCCATACATGGTGGAAGGTGGGAGGGAAAGAGAGGGTGAGAATGAGCAAGAGGGAGCTGACTTTGTTTTGATAGCAGCCCACACTTGTCGAATGCACTGGTGTGTGCCTGTAGTCCCAGCTACTTGGGAGGCTGAGGTAGAAGGATGCTTGAGCTCAGGAGTTCAAGGCCATCCTGGAGCCTTGTGATAACATTCACCCATTCCATGAGGGCAGAGCTCATATCACTCACCTCACACACCCACATCACAATTTAACTTTGCAACACGTGAACTTCGGGGGATACATAAACCATAACGTGTTCTGTGACCTTTCTAAGCTTTTATAAATGGGTAGTATACATACAATCCAGAGCCTAGTCGTACAGTGCCATCACTGTTTTCAAATTTTGTGGTTTCTCATTCCAGTGAGATTTAAATTTACTTTGCCAAGTCCTATCAAAAATCTATTTAGAGGCTTGGCAGAGTGGCTCCAGTGATGGAGCGCCTGCTTAGCAAGCATGAGGCCCTGAGTTCAAATCCCAGATCCACCAAAAAAAATCTATTTAAGACTGGCTTCGAACCTCGATCCTCCTGACGGCTACCTCTTGAGTAGACAGGATTACAGACGTGAGCCACTGGTGCCCGGCGAGGCTGGCACTTCTTGCGTGGGGTGGTGGGCCAGTTGGCCTGGTGGGTTAAAACTGCTGTCCTCGGCATGGGCGCTTCCCCTCCCTCCCTCTGCAGGCCCATCTCTCCATCCTGTCTTCCTCCCTTGTAGCCTGTCTTCACACCTCCATTTCCCACCGGGTGTCATTGTGTCCTCCTGAGGACAGGAGTTTGGGTGTCTTTCCATCCAGAGCAGCAGAGGGGGCTAAAAGTTCTGGCAAGTGAACTGGTAAAGGAACAAAATGTTCCTGCCTGATTTCTCGGCATTTCACCTTGACCTTAGGAAGATAGAGAGCGCCCTGGCCTGATACAACTTCTGTCTGACTGCTGGCGGATGTGGTTCCAGACAAGGAAAGGGCCTCTGTGGCCACTGAGTCTGGCTGGCACGGTGGAACCCATATGTTTCTTGGCTCCTGTTCTATATGGAATCCAGAGTGGGAGATGAATCCCCCACTCCCACCTCCTCCTTGCCCCAGGCTCCCTGCACAGTGGGGTCCTCTTTACCATGCCTTGCACCCTTGTCCTGGAAATAAGTCACACGGCATCTGGCTCTTTCCTGTCCCGCAGTCTAGGGAGCTGAGGTTGTGGGACAGGGTGGCAGGCAGGGAAGATTTGTTTTGGGGCAGCGGGAGAAGGACTTATGGCTGTGCTCCCTCAAGGAGGCCCATGACCCACAGTCCCCCCACCCCAGGGACGTTTTCTACCACAAGGGCAGAATATGTGTCACAAAAGGCACAAATTCCTCTTGACAGTGTGTCCTGGCGAATCCCACACGATCATAAACGTGAATCACTATGAGTCATTACGCCATGATAAAAGAGCAGCTGCCCTCCTTCCCCAGCTTGGCATTCGGAATGCCTGGTTAGGAAGGAGCTAGCATCAGAGTTCACCGTGAGCCTGGCGTTTCCCATCTGGCCTGGATTTATGGTGGCCAGTGACACCATCAGGAGTGGCTCAGGCTATAGGAGGTGCCTTCTGCCCCCTGCCCCAAGCCACCCCAGGTAAACATACAACATAAGAAAGATGGCAAGTCGCTCAAGCAAACGTGGCTGAAGAGGTAAGTCCCCTCAGCCCAAGGGCCCTCGTCCAGAAACTTGCAAACCTCTGTCTACTGCGCCCATCTGCCGTGGACAGGCACTTGGTCCAGCCTGAGTGGTAATTTTCCAAGCCACATTCTCACTTCATAATCCAATGTCTTAAGGAGTAAGTAATTGAAAGACCCCAAATTCTTACCCTCTTCAAAAATAGGAGGCACTCTTCCAAACGGGCCCTGAGCCAAAGGAAACCAGAATAGAAATGGCAAGTTACCAAGTTATCTAGACGGAAGAGAAGTGGACATTGTTCATGCCCAAGCATAGGAGACACAGCTATTGCTGCCCACAGAGGAAAATGTATAGTCTTAAAGATGTACATTTCAAAAAATGAAAGCAGGCCAGGCTTAGTGGTGCACCTCTATAATCCTAGCTACTTGGAAGGCCGAGATAGGATGGAGTTAGTGAGACCCCCAAAATAATCTGGATGTAGTGCACCTGTCATCTTAGCTATGAGGGAGGCATAAATAGGAGGATCTTGGCTCGAGGTTGGCCCTGCATAAAAATGTGACACCCCGCCTGAAAAATAACTGGTGGTGCGGTTCAAGCATAACTAGAAAGAAAGGAGGGAGGGAGGGAGAAAAGAAGAGCACTTGCCTAGCATGTTCAAGACCCCAGGTTCATCTCTAGCATCCAAGAAAAGAAGGGAAGGGGATGGAAGGGAGGAAGGGTGCACCATAAAATGGATAAATCCCGAAAAAACCGACTAAAGCAAAAGTTAAAAGCACAATAAGAAAGGAGTAAGGAGCCACACTAACCTCTCCTTATTAAGACCATTAACACCGATACCCACAATGCGTCGGTCGGGCACTAAACGAAAGAGGTGAATAGACGAGCCCCCCGCGGTGGGGTTTATTCTAGCAGGAGGAGAGAGGGACAAAAGCCCAGTAATGGTCTGGCTTCAGACAGCCAGAGTGGTTTAAGGGAGAGGTAGCCTTAGGTTGGGCAGTCAGGGATCCCTCTGGGGAGGCAACATGGAGTCAGTCATGGGGAGGTCTGAAAGGTTTGGAGAGAGGGTCAGGCTGTGAGAGAGCAAATGCAAAGGCCCTGCGATGGGACAGATCTGCAGAGGGGGAGAGGGAGAGAGCTGAAGGTCAGGGAGGGAAGGGGCAGAGGTGGGGAAGCACGGTCGTTGCCGCAGGCCTTGGGGCAGGGACTTGGTTCTGAGTGTGTTCTGTGGGGGAGGCGAGTTGGGCTGAGAGCAGCTGAGGGAAGGGACCTGATTTCCGCACTGGAAGAGCCCTCTGGCTGAAGGCTTCTGGTGGACATGGGGCTCTGCTGAGGGCATTGGAGTCAAGTCCCTCCTTCCAGGTGAGAGGTGAGGACATCGCAATGTTCACTTGGACCTCTTCAGGACAGAGGCCACCAGGGGTGCCATGACCTCACCAGGGCTGGTCTTCAGCCAGAGCCCAAGACCCTCAACAGGGGGACCACGGCACATGTGGTGTCACACAGGGTCTTGGGACCCGTCCCCGCCCATGGAGGCCTCTTATTCCTGTCATGGTCCCCATACCCTGTGCCCCTGAGGATCATACCCCTCCCAGGATCCAGTCCTGTAGGCAGCTCACTGTCACCAGAGCATCTGCTGCATCAGGAGAGCCACACTCAGCATCGCCCCTTGGGTGATGTCTCTTCTCCAGAAATGAGAGCGGAGAGGGGCTGCCCAGACCACAGAGATGCCAGCGGCCTGTGCCACTGTACACAAAGGGTCCCAAGTCTGGAAGGGTCAGAGCTGCAGAGGCCGAAAGGGTGGTAGCCGCCCTGAATGTGGACACTGCCACCCATGCAGGCACTGTGAATGGGGTTGAAGTAGCCTGCAAGAGTGGCAGAGGGTGACCACAATTGTCACTCAGCTTGGTCTCCCTGAGTCACCACCCAGCTGCTTGCTGGCAGGTTTCAGTTTCAATTTCCTGTCCCTACAGGGCCCTGGAGCCACCTTCTATGGCAAAAAGGCTCCAAGTATGTCACAGCTCAGTCGTCACTCAGGCCTGGCTCTCCCATTCACTCGATCACTGCTTGCTCACTCATTCACTCCTATTCTCTCTTCTTTTCTCTCTCTCTCTCTGCCCCCCCATTCTCTCTCTGTCTCCCACAATCACATATTCATTCACCAAACATCTCTGATAAGGCTCAGCAGGGGCAAAATCCAAGATCGAGATGAAGGTGGTACTGCCCACAAGTTGGGATGGCAGGTGAATTAGTGAGCACCCTATTTGGGCCCAGTTCAGAAATCTTTGAACATCCCAATAAGAGCTTGGTTTCTATCTTATAGGCAGTGGGGAGCCAAGGTAGGTTCTTGAGGAAGAGAGGGACGGTAACTGAGGTTCATTTATCTGGTTGCACATCCACCCATCCGTTAGCTATTTATTGCCCATCTACCGTGAGCCAGGCGCCCTGTATCCTGGCTCGCATCTCCATCAGTGGACAGGGCAGACGTGAAGCCCTGCCTTCTGGGGAGGAGGGGTGGATAGACAAGCACAGGTTGACCCGCAGGTGAGTCCACACGGTGCTGAGCGTTAATGGAGGAAATAAACAGCGTGGGGTTGGGATTGGCCAGGAGAGTGACAGGGAAGTGAGTGAGGAGGTGAGGGTCTGCTGGGGTTCATGAGAGACCAAGGCAGTCATGGGAAGAACAGGCAGGCTAGAGTTACAAACAGAAGCAGCAGCAGGTGCAAAGGCCCTGAGGCATGAGCCCACTCTTGTTAGAGCAAGGAAGTCAGTGTGACTGAAGGGAAGGGGGAACCTTGGCGGGGGGGACAGGGCCAAGGTGAGAGCTTTGGGGTTAGGGGAAGGGCAGCCAGAGACCACCGGCAGCGTTTTTTTAGCTGGCAGGTGATGTATTTTGATGTTTCTCAAATCCCTGTGTGGGAGAGTGAACATAGCAGCTGAGACCAGCGAGGAGGCCGTGGGTGAGAGTGGCGACCTGGACCAGGGTGGCAGCAGTGGCGTTAGAGAGGTGGAGGGCTCTGGACAGGTTCTGGAGGTGGTGGGAGGAGAGGATGGTGGAGCAGGATACATGACACTTGGCCAAAGGAAGGCGGCGCTGAGACAAGGCTGTTAGGGGCACAGTGGGGGACCAGGCATTTGGGGTCCAAGATGGCTTCGGGGCACATCGGGTGGGTGCTTAGCTACTGAAGGCTCCAGTGGGACTGGGAATTCCCAGCCAGACTTGGGGGAGCAGGGCCATGGAGAGGGGCTGGTGTCAGCAAGGAGGTTTGGGGACAAGGGAGACATAGCAGTGTCCTGACCACGAGCATGGGGCCTTGGTGGCAGGTACTGTGACATGGAGAGACATTTGATGGCACAGAGGATGGAGCAGGGCTGGAGGATGGAGGGCAGCTCCTTCTGCGTGGGAGAGGCCCCGGAGCAGAGCAGGCAGGTGACAACCCTCAGCATGTTTGTCCTGGGCTGCCCCCAGGGAGGCCACGAGGCACACAGGTCCACCTTCTGGACTGGCCAACTCTGCCTTGGTTGCAGCTGGGCAAGTGGTCCACGTGATGCAAGGCGGGAGTGAAGGCTTTGAGTCTGAGGGGCTCCCGGAGCCTGGCTCTGGAATGGGCCTCACTGGATTTGATCCTGGCTCTGCTGCTTCCTGATCTGGGGACCTTGAGCAAGGCCTTTACCTCTCTCAGTCTTAGTTTTCTCATCTGCAAAATGGGCGAGAGCATCACGGAGGTTCAGAAGGCCCGCACAGGTTGGGTGCTCAGGGAACAGCCGGCTTGCGAAAGAGGCGACTGCTGGGCCTGAGCCCTGGGGCTGCCACACCGCAGGAGCCTGGACGTGTGGGGACCGTGGGGCCTCCCGCTGCCTGCGCTTTTCCATCCAGCCCTTCTGTCCCTTGGGCTGGGCCTGTGCACAGGGAGGCTGCAGACTGGTCCTCGGGCCCAGGTGTTCTGCAGGCCCAGAGAGGACTGGGGCTTGCCTGAGGCCACGCAGCAAGGGGAGGAGGGTGACTCTGGTGAGGAGCCTGTCACTCAGCTCCTGTGGGACATTCACCCAGGGGTGGTGGCGGAAAATACCCCAGTAGCAGCAAGGGCATGGATGCTCTGACGGCTACAGGGCAGGGCAGAGGTCAGCTCTGGGTCCAGCCTGGTGAGTCAGGGCTGCTGACTCGTCAGGGCCTGCCCATGGCCCGTGGTGCCTGTGACATGGTACATCCTTCATTCCTACCAACATCCTTCATTCCTACCAACACCCCAGGTGCCCTGGAGGCTCTCAGGACAGGACTAGGAAGAAGGGACCTATGTGGCCTGGAGGGCATCTTTCAGCCCTGCCCCAGCCCTGCAGGTCCCCGGGTCAGAGGGCTGAGTGGGGTCCTGGCTCTGCACTCGCCCTCAGCTGTGACCTTGGGTAGGTCAGTTCCCTCCCTGCCTGTTTCTGCGTCTGTGAAATGGGGACACAGGTAACACTGTGTCTGTTACACTCTGACAGAAAGATGTGAAGTGCAAAGCAGACAGGGCCGCCCCACGCCCCACACATGGACTCCAAGGCCCTAGAAGAAAATCCTGTCCCAGGGTGCTGCCTCCAGGTGGTCTCTCTGAGCTCCCACCTCAGGACGTGGGCCTGTCCCCTGACTGGTCACATGGCTGCTCTGTGGACTCAGCACCTCCCTGAGGCCCAGCGACCCAACTCCTCCCTCCCTCTGTTGGAGAGTGGCCTCTGAATGCCCGTTCCTTCTGTCGAGGAGATGTGGGCTTCTGGGTACAGGGACTGGATCTGTGTGTCCTCCACTGTCCCCAGGACCTCACACATGGCACATGCACAATGAGCAGTGCTCCACGAACACATGTGGACGGCCCCCTTTTGTCTGGAGCCATGATGATTCCCTGGAGTGGGAGGAGGAGTGCGTGCGGGAGGGGGCAGGCCAGGCCAGCATCCAGTGACTGTTGTCCCATCCGTCCGTCCAGTCACATACTCATCCAACATCATCTCCCTAGGCCCCTCTGGAGCTGGTGCTGGAGACGGAGCCATGAGGCAGAGAATAGCAGCCACACCAATGCTCGGGGCAAGGGGGGTTTGGCCCTCACCCCCAAACTTTTAATGCCCCTATTGCTTCAGGCTAAAGCCCACAAATTTTTTTAATGAGGGTCTCATTGTGTAGCCAAGGCGGGCCTCAAACTCGCCATCCTCCTGCCGTAGCCTGTCCTGCCACCAACTCCACACTTCTGACCTCAAGATACCCACTCTCCGTATGAGGTCCAGATGGCTGGTGCAGTAGCAGCTCTTAGGACACCCGTGTTCCTACGTCCCAGCTCGTTATCTAAGCTGCTCAGCTGGCTTTCCAGCCTGCAGGGAAGACACCTCACACTTGCTGCCTGCCTCAGATGGAGGAGGAGGAAGAGCAGCAGCAGCAGCACCTGGGCCAGGCTGACCTTGCTGGCTCCGCAGATGGCCTCCAGCCACCCCTCCCTCTCCCAGGATGACAGTCTGTGCTGCCCTCCCGAGGCAACTATCTGAAGTTGGAACCTTCTATAACCACAGCACCAGGCCTCCTGGGCTGAGCGGTTTATACTAACTACCCTGAGTGCAATCAGCCCCTTAAAGATGGGAAACTGAGGCATGGACAGGGGATCGTGACTGTTCCCAGTTAGAAAGTAGGAAATCTCAGTCGTACACCAGGTCTGTCAGGGCCAGAAGCAACAGCCATGCTCACCTGCTGCTTTTCACGTTAGTACCATGATAGTCGACTGTGCAGCTGACCTCCACAGTCACCACCAGAGCCATCACCACAACTGACACTACAGATGGCTATCACAACTGACCACCACAGCCGAACATCTCTGAGAGGAAACAGCAAGTGCAAAGGTCCTCAGGCAGGTGTGTGAGGCAGCTGGAGTGCTTGGCAGAGTGAGGGGAAGGGGGAAGTGAGGCCAGGGAGGTGAGATGAGGGGTCACATGAGGCCTTGTGGGTTGTGGGGGAACTTTGGCTCTTACTCTGAGTGAGGAGAACTCCAAGGACCATGGTGTGCTGTCAGTTTCTGTGGGATTGCCTGGGCTGCATTACAGAAAATGGACTAGGTAGGGGTGAAATGGAAGCAGGGAAGGGAATGCCTACTGTGTGCCAGCCATGGTCCTGGCACTGGAGGTTCAGCAGCAAACAACTTAGACAAAGTCCCTGTCCCTTGGTGGGGGGGTCCATCTTGGGTTGGGAGCTGGGAAGCGCTAAGCCAGGAGTGTCTGGGGGTGTGGGGCTCAGCAATGCTGGACTGCAGGTGCCACTTGTCCAAGCCCGTGAGCTTCTGGAGGGCAAGTGGCCTGCCCATGCTGTCCCCCACACCCATCTCCGAGCCTGGCTCAGAAATGGACTCCATCTCGTTCTACCTATGGGGCAACGGAGGCCCAGAGACAGACTGCGGCTTGCCCAAGGCCACACAGCTAATAAGTGGCCAAACCTGGGTTGAGACCAGGGTCCTCTGGCCGTCAGGCATGTGCACTTGATCTTGGTGCCGCACTGTCTCCGAGAGCCGCTGGTGGGCACTGGGGTCCAGCCTTGTCTGCGTGAGTGACTCCCACATGTGGTGGGTTCTCTGGGTGCCCCCAGGTGCGCCCCTTGAGCCGCTGCCCAGGCTCCGCCCTGGCACAGCTCGCTGCTCTGGGACGACTCTGCAATGTCTGCCGCCAGCGAGGGTCAGCGGGACGAGGGAACTGGGAGCTGGCGCCATCTGGCGGCTTCAGGAGACATTGTCACACCCGCCCGGACCAGCGCTGACCCCTCCAGCCTTCTGGTCCCACTGTGATCGCCACAGCCCCAGAGCGCCAGTCAACACCAGGTGTCTTCCTTGGATGAATCCAAACCGCACATCCGCACTCACAGGCAACTTGGCAGGACCGTGTCTGAATCCCAGCTCCCCATCGCCTCCAGAAAGCTGTCTGCTGGGCCTCAAGGCAGCTGTGCTCACAGGGATTCAGAGGATGGCCTGAGTCCTGTCTGTCATCCCCGTGTGCTACCCATCTTCAAGACGCAGCCAAAATGTGGCTCGGTTTCCCTGATCCACTGTCCCCACCAGGCCAGCCACCATCACCTGGACCAGCGGGTTACCTCCTGCCTGCTTTCCAGCCTCCAATGGGCCCTGACAGTCTGGCCGCCTCATGCTGTCAAGGTGATCCCAGGCCTCTCCCTGGAGAGGATTCCAGGACCCCCAGACGGCCTGCAGGCCAAACCCCACCATGTGCAACAGGAACAGCCTCTGCCCTCAGCCTGCTCTGGATGGTTTTCCTTTGCATCAAGAATCACCACACTGCCGGGCGCCTGGTGGCTCACACCTGGCAGTAATCCCAGCTACTCAGGAGGCAGCGCTCAGGAGCACGATTTGAATCCAGCCCGGCAAATAGTTTGTGAGAACCGTCTTGAAAAACCTTTCACAGAAAAAGGGCTGGCAGAGCGGCTCAAGTGGTAGAGCACCTGCCTAGCAGGCATGAGGCCCTGAGTTCAAACCCTAGTACTGCCATTAAAAAAAAAAATCACCATACTGAGTTTATTTCTCCTGCTGCTCGTCTCCTTGTCACCTCCCCTTGGGAGGAGCTCCTGGGGCCAAGATAGGGCTGCATCTGCTTACCTCAGCCAACACCCAGCCCTGTGCCTCAACAAATATGTGCTGAGTGGACAGACAGATGGACAGATGGAGCTGCAATAGCAGTACAATGGCTTAAGAGGACAGATCCCAGCCTCCCACCAGAACTTTGTGGGTTCCAGTCCCACTTCTACCACCTGTAAGCTGTGCAACCTTGTACAGCTACTTAACCTCTCTGGGCTTCAGAGATGTTTTATTCCCAAGAAGAATAAAAGTAGTTCCCACCACATGTTCTGACTGCAGGAACTCCCTGCTAAGCCCAGGCTCACACAACAGTGGGTGCTCAGTAAATGCATGCGATTGAACAGGTGTCAGGGCAGCCGTGCTCCATAGTATCTTCTGTCACCAGGCCCAGCCTTCCTCCCCCGCCACCCACCCAGCCCCGAGGGGAGGAGGGCTCATATCTGTCATCCTCTTCACCCTGGTGATGAGAGAAGGGTGAGGACGTTGAGGAGGACTTCCTGTTGGCCACAAACACTTGGACAGCCTGTCCTACCCAGTTACTGATGAGATCGGCCTCCCAGAGGGACACAGGTAACACTGTCCATGTCCCCAGGGCTGCTGCGGTGCCCTGGTGCTGCTCTGGGGACCTGGGGAAGGAAGAAAGGCCGTCATTCCATGGATCTACCAGCAGGGGGCAAGCGGGGCCTTGGAAAACTGCTGAATGTTTATGAGGGGACGTTTGTGACGTCAGGGTGGGCTGCAGCAGAGCTCAATAAATGACCACGTTCATGGCCTTTCTGTATCAGAGGAGGGGAAACTTTCAGAGAATCAGGGAGCTGGGGTGTGCACCCAGCATGGAGGGGAGGAGGAAGAGGACAGGTCAAACTGAAGGAATGCTGCACACGGGTCTGGTCATAGAGGTGTCAAAGGGATGAGAGAGACAGGACTCCACTCATTGAGACCTGGCGGCAGGGGACAGTAGGACTCCATAGGGTCCCAGAAGGTGAGTTCTACCTCCTGCAGGGAAGCTGAGGCTCAGAGGGAGGGGTGGCCGGGGCTGTACTCGGTGTTCCCCGCACCATCTTTCTGAATCCTTAGAGATCACCGTAGTGGGAAGGTGCTGTTATCTGCCGTTCTTTTTATAGCCAAAGAACAAAGGCTCAGAGAGGGCAGGTGACTTGCTCAAGACCACACAGCTCCCGTGTTCGACCCAGAATGGAAGCTCAGATCCTCGGAACTGGAGTCTGCACCTGAGTCTCCCACACCTGTGCTGTTTCCCGTAGCGTTCGTTGTACACGGACTCCCCACCCATCTTTACTACAGAACAACCAGAGCTCTCTGAACACAGGAAACAACTTTGTCGTTAGTACGGTAACAGCTGTTGTGTGCTGGGTCTGTTTTGCTTTTTTTTTTTTTTCTATTTTCCCTTTTTTTTTTTTTTTTCCGGTGCTGGGGACCAAACTCAGGGCGGGTCAGGAGTCAGAGGCCTGGTAGGGCTTTGTCACATGGAGAGGAGAGCCAGGAGGTGAGCAGATTGTGTTCCTTGAGGTGCTCAGAGCGAAGGGAATCCCAACGAGACTTCCTGCCTGAGACCTGATGCTCTATGTCACCCAGAACCATAGAGTCCTCAGGTGACCTGGGTTGCAGACCCTGCAACACCAGGCCAGACTCCTCCCCAGCCGGTTCTGTCCCAGGCCCTGCGTCCAGACCCTTGTCGGAGCACAGGGTGGGGCAGTGGATCCTGAGAGCAGAGCCTGGGTCCTTCTCTCCTCTCCTCCTCCCTCAGAGCTCCTCAACACAAGGTATAGCTGGTGCTCAGCGGAGCCTGCAGAGCCCGGGCCGTGGAGATCCAGGTTGTGCTGGGTGGCTTTGTTTATTTGGTTCAGTGTTGTTTGTAATTGCAAAACGTTCCTGGACCACCAGCTCTCTCCTGGGCAGGCTGGGAAACCATTTCCAGACGGAAAATAATTTCAGGGAAGAGGAGCTAAAATTACAGACCACTCTGCTGCCAGCGTCCCTGGGACAAGCCACTGTGCCCTGGGGCTTTCCTGAAGCTGGGGGTAGGTTGGGGGTGGTGCTGGAGGTGTCTCTGAGCATGTTCATGTTTGGGACATGTGAACCCTAAGCCGGCTCAGAGCTGCATTTGAGTCCTATCTCTCTCTTCCCCTCCCTCCCTCCCTTCTCTTTCTGTGCTGGGGATGGAACCCAGGCCTTCTGCATGCTAGGCAAGTGCCCTGCCACCAAGCTGCACCCCAGCCCCTCCATCCATCCTCGCCTCCACAGTGATAAGAGCCACACCTGGTGACCTGGCGAGGCCTTGGACACCAGTCCACTTGCAGAGCAGCCCAGGGCGCTGTCTTCAGCAGCTCCCACGGCCCCCACTGGGCAACAGATACACCGTCAGGAAACAGATACACCAAGGAGAAAGGAAGATTAAAATAAACTCATCACACTTTTTTTAGACAAAACAAAACAGTGTCTAGGGACACACAGGACAGCGATAAAATGAGTCACACAGTGGTGGCTGTCAGAGAGAAGTCGTGGTTACATTTGGAAGAAGGGCGGCCGATGAGGGGCGTCTGGGGTGGTGGGCAAGGCTAGTGTTCTGATGGACCTCAGAAGTATTTGTTAAAAAGCAAATATTCCCCTTGCAGATGGAGAAAGGGAGGTGTGGGCCCCAAGTGGCTCTTCCTTGGAACTGCGTGAGGGCTGCCACTTGAAGCAGCCCAGAGCCCATCACTCGTTTATTCACTCAACAAGTATTTTCAGCCAGGGTGCAGGGGGAATCCAGTGAGCTACTTCGTGTCCTCATGGAACTCAGAGGTGCAGCAGTCAGCCTGGATGGAGGGCTGGGACACCTCCTGCAGTGACACCTTGGGACTCTGGGACAACTGCCCAGGGGCCTTGCTAGTGGATGGCGAGTGGGCAGCAGAGGGACATCTCCAGGGCTGAGCCTGGCATGGGTGGGATCTTGGGTCTTTTTGAGAGACTTTACAGGAAGCATAACAACACCTCAGCTGTCTCTGCTACATTTTGCCTTGCTTGCCTCTTTCTCCATGACACATGAGGCCCCTCTGAGTCACCAGGGAAAGCTCTGTAGCATGGCCTCTCATGCCCCTTACTGTCCCCTTCCCACAGCGCTGCCTGAGAACCAGGACTTCTCCCTATCTCTGGGTGTCAGACTCAGCAACCTCACATGCTGCAAGTTGTGGCAGTGATGCCAGACCCACTGGGCTCCAAGGCCTCCACCATCATCTGGACAGACGAATCCGTCAGCCCAAAGAAACCCACTGCTGGGAGAGAAGCGCTGATGTGCCTTGGGGCTCCAAGGCCTTTCAGGACTTGGGGCATTTCTGGAATGCTGAGGAGAGCCAGAAAAAGCCACAGAATAGCAGGCCTAGGACTAGGGGGAGGAGCACAAGGTACGATGGTCTCACTGAGGGGGCTAACAAGGCCAGGCTCACCTACAGGGGCCTCCTGTGCCCTGGAACCCTCTTGCCTCAGAGCAGACCAAGGATTTGAACCACAGCCCCATCTCTCAGGCTGCTGGATAGAGAAGGGACTGTGGGGATGAGGGCAGAGCAGGGAGGCTGGGAGCTGCTGCAGTTATCCATGTGGCAGGAGCGTGAGAGGAAGAGGCAGTGAGGGAGGCTAGGTTGGGGACCATGTGGTAAGGGAACCTCCTTTTCGCTCAATGGTGCATCCTGCCCATCTCCATCCCATACAAGCTCTGTGACTGGGGACAAGTCACTTCATCTCTCTGTGTCTTCATTTTCTCATCAGTGAAATGGGGATGACAATGCCTATTTAGAGGGTGGTTGTGGGGACCAAGTGAGTTAACAAGTGTAAAACACTTGGCTTCTAGTGAGGGCTGCAAGTACTGGCCACTGTTACTAACATTGTTACTATTGGTACCGTCACCACCACCACTGTCACCATCATCACCATCACCACCACCACCACCACCACCATCACCACCACCTTCATCACCACCACCACCACCATTACTACCATCACCACCACCGTCACCATCACCACTGCCATCACCATCATCACCACCACCAATCACCTTCCTACCATCACCACCATCACCACCATCACCATTGCCACACCACCATCACCATCCTCATCACCACCACACCATCACCACCGCCATTGCTACCATCACCACCACCATCATCACCACCACCATCACCACTGCCATCACCATCATCACCACCACCGCCATCACCACCACCATCACCATCCTCATCACCACCACCACCACCACCACCATCACACCGCCACCACCACCGCCATCTTTTTCTTCATCATCTTCATCATTACCTCCCTTCAAACTTGACAACAGTGAATCCAGACTGCAGCGCACCGCGCAAGTCTGGGGTTTAGCTCTTGAAACTAATACGTGAGACCCTGGGCTCCCTCCTGCCCCAGGATCCATCACTGAGTTTTCGAGGCTGGGCCCAGACCTCCTTGTGGGGCCCCGCACCAGGGCAGCCTCACCCCTGTGAACCTGAAGGAGAGCGCCCAGCACTTCCTTCCTCCTGCTCCCACTGGCCTGGGCATTTGTGCTGTCAGTTCAACTTGTGACAAATTTTTCCTGAAAATGGCTGCTTCTCTGTCCCCATAGCCACTGCCCTGTCCAGGCCACCTTTACAGCTACAACAGCCCCCATGATCACATCTGACTTAAGGACAAAAGGCTTCGGGTGTGATTTCAATCACGCAGCTGCTCAAGTTCAAACAGTGCGAACTGTGTTTTCAGGGAAGAGGAGAGGGACAGTGGGTTTCCTACTGTTTGCATTTCACTGCTTCCATTTTGTGAGACAAAATGTGCTTTCAGAGGTGAGACCACTCAGAGGGACCCACCTCTCCCCGGGACACTGGCAGAAGCACTTAGATAACTGTTAAATACTAAGTCAATGTTAATGGTGGTAATAGGCCTTTATTATAAGCACCCCTTTTACTGTTTATTTCTCCTTTAACTAAGCTAAGACGTTGGGGGCAGGGCAATTTGACTCCCTAATTGACAGCCGTTAGCCCTGGCTGCCCCGAGCAAAGGAGACTCTTGAGTGACGCAGCCGGCTGGACTAAAGTCGCACCTGCTGCTTTGAACACTCCACAGACACCTTGGTGAAGCTACACTGCAACCACAGCACAACTCTGGCTCCTGAGGGCACTGTCCCAGCGCCACTGTTTCAGACTTTTTGCCATCACAAGCTCTGAGAACGCTAGATGAACCTGCAGCCATTTCCCCAGGCCAGAGCACTTTGCCTGATGGCCCAGCCCAAGGCCTGTGACTGGTGTAGACACAGTCCTTCATTTGCATGAGAGACTGCCATGATTGGTGCAAACACAGTCCTTCATTTGCATGAGAGACTGCCATGATTGGTGCAAACACAGTCCTTCATTTGCATGAGAGACTGCCATGATTGGTGCAAACACAGTCCTTCATTTGGATGACTGCGGTGATTGGTACAGATTACTTTGCCACACCCCCTTTCTGTCTATATAAGCAGGCCATGTGACTCTCTTGGTGAGTCAGCCAGGAGCCCATCTCCTGTGATGCTTCTTTATGTTGCAACATCAGGCTCAATAAAAGTCCTCTCTCTTTGGTCTCTTCTTACCTGCTTTTAATTTTCATTAGTAGAGTGACTGAGCTGGTAATGTGAAGAGAGGAGAAGAGGCGGGGGCAGTGCAGGGCAGCAGTGGAGCTGGCACCAGCAGTAGAGGTAGCCCTTGTCCTGGTAATGCCAGCAGCAGTGGCAGCAGGGCAGGGGTGGTGGTAGTGACAGCAGAGATGGAGGTGATGGCAGAGGCAGCCTCAGCCTGGCAGCAGTAGCAATAGCAGTGGTGGCAGAGGTGACAGCAGCCAGGGTAAAAGCATCAGGGAGCAGAAGTGGCAAAAAGGGACAGCATGAGTAGTGAGGGAGGGAGGAGAGCTGAGACTGGAGAAAGTGGGAAGGCTGCAGTGAGCCAGCGAGAAGGGGAACTGGGGGCCCTGGTCACTGGAAGAGGACCGGGAGCTGAGCTGTAACAGTCGCCCGTGATGTCAAGGGCTGAGGATCTGGACATCCAAGGCTCAAAAGCTGTGACATGATGGGTTAATCTAATACGTAAGCTCTTTCGTAAATGTCACAGGGTACCCCCAATACAACTATAGTATGTTTGAAAAAAAAAAAAAAGAAAAGCTGTGACCCTTGTGGCTGTAGGGCTAAGGGTCCCAGCACCCAGGGCCCAAACAAGTGCTATAACACTAGAGGCCGCCACGTACGGCTGCCGCCTGCTGTCGCTGCTGTCAAGCGACAAGGATTACAACCGCCACCAAGGGCCCGGAAGAGCTGTTCTGCTACCGATTCCTATGTGGGTAGAGCAAGAGGACCCAGCCAGCTGGGGTAGTAGAGGTTGTGACAATTTATTGTACCTCCAGCAATGTGTGCAAGGAACCCGCTTCCCTGCAGCGTGGCCAGCACCGTGTACCACGTCACTCCGCTGATGAGCAGTTTTCTCAGGCCAGGAGGGACCCAGAGCCTGCACTGGCCGAGCTCGGCAGCGTCACATCTCACGCCCAGCTCCATTGCTTTGCCTTATTTTATCTTGTTTTATTTTCTCCTCATGCTTGATTCCCGGGACCATGACACATGTCCCTGAATGTAGACGTGTCCTTGTAAAGCAGCGGCACAGCACTCCCTCTCTGTGTGCAAGGTCTGGGCGTGTTGTCGTCTGTGCCCAGCACTCACCTCCGGCTGAGAAGCCATGGCCTGTTTCCTTCTCGGCAGGCCATGTGCCCGTGACCTGTGGGGTGGAGCGTTTTTCAGCCATGAAGAAACCTGGGCCTGAGCCTGTCTGCTGTGTAGCTGGGAAGAACCCGGGGCCAGGGAGATGACTCCATTGCTGGAGACAAATCCTCGCCCTGCCAGGCCGCCTGTCCCCGCCTGGGGCACCGGACATGTCAGTCAGGGCGCAGGGCCTGAGCAGCTGACTGCACCTCCTGGCCTCAGGCCTCTGGCCTCCTCCCCGGGGCTCCCTCAGCCCAGGGCCTGCTGGAGAAGCAGGAAGCGCGACCTTTGCAGGAATGCCCTGAAGGACCCTGCCCCTCGGCGTGGCGGTCCTCTGTCAGTCAGATGAGAGGACGCCTGGCATGCCTGAGTCACCTCGGCTGGCTGCCTTTCCATCAGCCACAGAGCAGCCACGAAGCCACCCACGACGCCAGGCACGGGGCATACAGCCTGGAGCCTGCGTTTGCGGTGTGTGTGTCTGTGTGTGATGATGTGTGTGTGTCTGTGTGTCTGTGTGTGTGTGTGTACGTGTGTCTGTGGGGGGCCATGCTTGTGTGTTTCAGGAAGAATGATGTCCCTTCCCTAGGAAGTCCTGACCCTGGAACCACGAGTGTGGTGGGGTACAGGAAAGGGGACCAGAGGCTACAGATGGATTTCGGTGGCTAAGCTGCTGACCTTGAGTTGGGAGACCGTCATCATTTCCCAGGTGGGCCAGTGGCCATCTGTAGAGTCTTCATAATGCAGGAGGAAGCTGGTGTCGGGGCTGAGACCACAGCCCAGGGAAGCTGAGGTTACTGTGGCTTTGGAGGTGGAGGGAAGGGCTGCCAGCCCAGGAATGCAGGTTCTCCCCCGAGCCTCCGGAGGACCCAGCTGTGCCCACACTTTCCTTTTAGCCCAGTGAGACCACCTCGGGCTTCTGACTTCCAGAATTGTAAGATAATTCATGTGGGTTGCTTCCAGACACCAAGTTTGTGGCAATTTGTTACAGCAACAACAGGAAATGAATACACAAATAAACAAATATAATGGGATCTCAACAAGAAGGCGACATTTAAGCAAAGCCCTAGAAGAGGTGAAGGTAGGATCCATATGTTTAACGGGGGAAGTAGACCAGGTGCAAGGCTGGCAAGTGCAAAGGTCCTGAGGCAGGAGCATGCTGGCATGTTCCAGGCACACTGGGCAGCATCGTGCTGGGCTGGCTAGGTTGCTGCTGGGGTGTGTGGTCAGCTGAGCTCTGGTGAGATGGGCCCAGCAAGAAGGGCAGCTCAACAGATGAGTTCCAATTTCCCGAGGACCATGCTGGGCCCAGCCTGGGTGACAGAGCCTGCTTCCCCAGAAGCCAGGACTTTGTCCCTGTCTCATATCTGCCAAGGCCTGCTCAGTGGTGTTCGGGTCACTGAAGTGAGTAAGGAACATCGCTGTTCCTGCCTCCCAAAGCTGGCCTGCACTTGCAATCTCTCCAGCTCAGTGACTGACACAGTGTGGTCTGGCAGGGAAGGGAAGCTGCGGTGGGCTGGGCAGGGTCAGCACGCCCTCTCTCTCACCCAGGAGCTGCCAGGCCTGGAGGAGAAAGGAGGCTGGGCTGCCTCCCTCGGGACTCTGAACTTGGGTAGCTGGCTGTGGCCGGAGGAGAAAGGTCACAGCTTCCTCTGCCCTTCCTGAGCTCTGTCACCCGGGGCGGTGGGGGGGGAGGCTGCTGGCTCTCTGTCTCTGGGCCTCCATCTCCCCTGTGTGCTGTGAGGGCGTAGGTTAATCCGGGCTCTCTAACAGACAGCCCACAGCCACTTCCTGCCCTTGGATGTGTTTAGATGTTTTAAATTAGTCGCCAACACTTGAAAGTTGAGAAACATCTTGTAAAACTGAGATTTCTGGCTTCTCTTGAGAAATGACAAGATCCAGCAGTGTGGTGGGTAGGGCTGAGCAGCGGCTCTAGGGTCCCCTCCTGCCTGTGCACTCATTTCTGACCCCTGCCTGCCTTTTGGGAGCTTGGTTTTGCTGAGCTGGCTTCCAAAGTCCCTTTGGGTTCTGATTTCAGCCACTCAGGCAGCTGACACTCCCCTGTCCTCCCAGAAGCCCGGCCACACTCCCTCTGCAGATGACAGGGAGACTCAGACAGAGGTGATTTGCCAGGCTAGGACTACATCTGAACCGTACTGACAACCCGCAATTGAGCATTGGCTCAAACTTATGGCATCCTGATTGTGTATGCACTCAGTCCGTGCAGCTCCTAGCCAGGCGGACAAGGTCCTGCCTTCATGGGCTGCCATGGTCCCTGGACCCTGGTGACAGGATGGCTGGCTGCAGAGGCACACGTGGGACAATGCAGTGAAGAGGCCAGACCTCAGGGAGCAACAAGGCTTCAGGCTGGAGCCCAGTGTGGCCTCCTTTCCCCTCTTGCATCCATTCTGGCACTTTGGTGAGGACCAGGGCAGAGAGCCCCCACTCTGGGGAGGCTGACATGTGGTTCTGGATCCAGGCTGCTGACCGGGTCACTTCTGTGTGATCCTGGATGAGAGACTTAATCTCAGTTCTGCATTTTCCAAATGTGTCAAATAGACACCACAATGCCTAGCACACTCTGGAAGGCTTTGGACACAGCCCAAGGGGAAGGCCATTTGTCCCCAAGCCTAACTACTTTCTCTGCCTTTGGCCTTTTCCCTCCCCTTGGATTCTCTCTCCCCATCTCTAAGCCTGCATCTGTCCAGGAGGGAAGGGAGTGAAATCCCAGCATAAATATTTAGCCCCAGGTACAGGGGCAAGATGAAAAGAGTTACAATTCCAGTGAGTGAGTGGCCTAGGACCTGGCTGCGGTTGTAGGGGCCAGGGTTGGAATGGCCTCAGTAGGGAAGCTGACTCGGCCTCAGATCCCACTCCCTGCGTGGAGGGTGGGAGGTGCAGTACTGCGGGAGACACAGGGCTCATGGCTAGGTGGGCCAGCACCATCCTGGTGACCACGGGGTCTTGGCCCTCGCTGACCTGCCTGCAGGAACCCCCCGCAGCAGTGGAGGGTTTCAGCTGACTCTGGGGCACACAGGAGGTCCTCGATCCTCTGGTTGACCCCAGCCAGCCCTGGGTACCTGAGCGAGTGTTGGCAGAGGGAAGGGAGACAGAGAGGGCTGTGCCTGGAGCTGCAGAGCCTGCCCTCCCATCCGCATTATGAAGCATGTTCTGGCCACCATGTCTGTCTGCCCAGCAAGTGACAGGCTCTCTGTGCCTCACAGGGATGCCCAGACTTCCTCTCCAGCTCATGATGTACAGCTGTCCTGGCAGGAGCCTCTCAGAGGAAGTGCTACACCCAACCACTTTCTAACTCTGGGGTCCTGCCCCAGCTCCAGGCTGCTGGCCTCCTCCTGGGAAGAAAACCACAGGCTTTCACTTTTTCCACTAGGGAGATGCCAGAGCCTCAGCAGAGAGATGTCACTGAAGTCCCAGCCCTCCCCAGTCCAGGAGTTCTCCAGGCATGGGTCTCCCAAGAGGAGAGGTCCTCCCAGCTGGGGTCAAGGGGGCAGAAGGAGGGAGGGTGAAGGCCAGGAGAGACCTGTCTAGTCCCCATCTACCCCTCACCCACATAGGGAAGGCACATAGTAGGCCCCCATGAAATGTTTGTTGGATGGATGGATTAGTAGATAGAGGATGAATGGATGGGTGGATGGAGGGACTGGGGGATGGGTGAGTGGATAGGAGGGTGGATGGCTGGCTGGCTGAATGGATGGGGGGGTGGGTGGATATATGGGTGGGTGGGTGGGTGGATAGAAGGGTGGATGGGTGGATGGATGGATGGATGGGTGGATGGGTGAGTGGGTGTGTGTATAGGAGGATGAGAGGATGGATGGATGGATAGGAGGGTGGATGGATGGATGAATGGATGGGTGTAAATGGATGGGTGGATAGGATGGTGGGTGGATAGATGGATGGGTGGGTGGTTAGGAGGATGGATGGATGGATGGGTGGATGGATGAGTGGGTGGATGGATGGATGGATAGGAAGGTGGATGGATAGATGGATGTGTGGGTGGATAGGAGGGTTGGTAGATGGATGGATGGGTGGGTAGATGGGTGGGTGAAGGGTGGGTAGCTAGGAGGGTGGGTGGATGGATGGATGGATGGGTGGATGGGTGGGTGGGTAAATAGGTGGGTGGATAGGAGGGTGGATGGATAGGAGGATGGATAGATGGGTGGATGGGTGGTGGATAGGAGGGTGGATGGATGCATGAATGGATGGCTGGGTGGGTGGATGGATGGATGGATGGATAGGAAGATGGATGGATAGATGGATGGGTGGGCGGATAGGAGGGTGGATGGATGGATGGATGGATGGGTGTGAATGAGTGGGTGGATAGGAGGGTGGGAAGATGGATGGATAGGAGGGTGGATGGATGGATGGGTGCATGGATAGAAGGATGGATGGATGGATGGATGGATGGATGGATGGATGAATGGGTGGGTGGATGGCTGGATGACTGGGTGGATGGATGGATGGGTGGATGGATGGATGGGTGGGTGGATGGGTGGATGGATGGGGGGTGGGCAGGAGGAGGGTGGATGAATGGGTGGATGGATGGGTGGGTGGGTGGATAGGACGGTGGATGGATAGGAGGATGGATGGATGGGTGTGAATGGGTGTGTGGATAGGAAGGTGGGTAGATGGATGGATAGGAGGGTGGATGGATAGATGGATGGGTGCGTGGATGGGTGGATGGATGGATGCATGGGTAGATGGGAAAATGGATGACGGATGGATTAAACTTCAGGACGTGATCCTGAGAACCCTGATCTTGTAGGAGAGGTACTGGGCCTCACCCTGACGTTATATCATCCAGGCCATACTTCCTTCCCCTCCCTCGTGGCTCCCTGAGGTCTGAGGATCCTCTGGTAGAGGGGTCTCCTCAAGCAGGATAGGAGGGCCAAGTGCTAAGGTTGCAGCAGAGAGGCCAAGCCTTCCAAAAATGAGGCAACCTGTGGGAAGGTGGATCTGGGTGAGCAGCAATCCAGCCTTTCTGGGCTCTGCGGCTCCTCCCTGCCACCTCCCTGCTGCAGCCTCAGTCATTACTCCATCTCTCCACAGCCCTGCCTCCCCATTTGCCATGGGTGACAGTAGTCCATCCAGTAGACTCAGACCTGGTGTGCGTGCTGGACTCTGGACCTGGGGCTGTGAGTTCCAGTGAACAGTGACATTTCCTGCCTTGTAGCTGCTCCGAGCTCTTTCTATGGAGTTGCTCAGGGGAGTCTTAATCTCTGATGTACCAGCTCATTGTTTCTGGTCTGGGGCAGCCCTGGATGGCTTCCAGGAAGCAAGGTCCCTTCTGCTCACTGCTGTTATCAAGCAGGGAGAAAGGAGGTACTTGGGCTGCCCACAGGCTCTGCCTCATCTGGGTGTGGGGAGCACTTGGAAGGTCACTGGTGGCTTTGTAGTAGTTTCTGAGTGCAAGGCATTGAGCAAGAGCAGGAGGAGGGGTCAGCTTAGAGTTCAGATGCTCACCAACCTCCTTTACAAGAAGGACAGAGCAGCTCAAGCCCAGAACTGACATCAGCAATGGTGTCTGGCAAGCATTCAGTGACGTCACCTCTGATGGAATTTGTCCATCATCCACCCACACATCATCCATCCATCCACCCATCCACCCATCCATCCATCCACCCACCCATCCATCCGTTCATCTACCCTCCTATCCATCCATCCATCCATCTACCCTCCCATCCACCCACCCATCCACCCATCCATCCATCATCCATCTTCCTAATCACCCACCCATCCACCCATCCATCCATCCATCCATCCATCCATCCATCCACCTACCCATTCTTTAGAGAAAGGATGTAGTGATACTGGCTTTCAATTTCTAACAATTCCATCAAGATTCCTTTATTTAAATTAAAGTAATTGATGTAAAGAAAAATGCTAAGTAGTAATGCCAAGGGGTGTGTAGATATAATAAAATAATAAATAAATAAATAAAACAAAACCCCCAGAGATAACAGAGAAAGGTTTACTTATCACAGGTAAGCAGTCTTCATTCTCATAGTGGTGCTTGCTCACTCACTCATCTTTACTGAGCACCTACTATGTGCTTGTGCAGAGAACAAGATAAGATCCTTGTTCTTTGGAGCAAACCCTGGTCCATGCTGGAGGACAGACAAAGTAGGAATGGAAAATGCAAACACTGCACACACCCATGTCATTTGCAATTCAAGTGATGGTAACTCCGATTCAACAGGCATAACACTCCATGCCATCCCCCCTCCCAGATTAGCTCTGGGGCCATTGCAGTCTCCAGGTTAGAGGTGACGAGAAATGACAGCAGGAGGGTCCCTCTGCTCTGTGGAAGTGGGGACTTTTGATGGAGACTAGAGCCCTCTATGGCATCACCTGTTGGGACCTTGTCTTTGAGTCAAGCTCCCCAGGGCTGCCTCCATCACAAATTTACCTTGTCCCTTGCCTCTCGCTCAGGCTTTTTATAGCAACCAGTTGTATAAACAAAGTATTTTGGGGGTCTAGAAAAAGTTTCCTTCTCTGAGCAGTGTGTCCCCTCATCTCCAACCGCCTTGCTTAAAAACATCAAGACGGGCGAAAGAACATATAATTTCATTCCTGAATGTCTCGTAAGAAACCAAACACCCGTTTTGGATTCCAGCCCCCCTCCCCCCTGCCCCGGGGAGCTGACTGTGGTGGCCTTGCATCCCACTCTTGAAGGCGACACAGCCTGAGAAGGACATTTATCCCTGAGCCTGACTACTTTCTCTACCATTGGCCTTTCCCCTTCCTCTGGATCCTCTCTCCCCAATCTCTAAGCCTCCATCTGCCCAGGAGGGAAGGGAGGGAAACCCAGGATAAATATTTAACCTGGGGACAGTGTTTTCAGGGAGGTCCTGGCTCAGCGGACCTCACACAGCTTCTCCTAAAAGTGCCCACTTGGTTCTGCCTGTCTGCCATCTTCTTGCCCAGCCAGCCAAGGCAATTAATTGGTGATTGCCCCTGGGGGTGGCCTGGTGGTGATGGTGGATGACTTGGTTCCACCATTCCCAGTCCCAAGGCCCCCCACAAAATATATTTAGATGCTCAGCAGGTAAGGAAAGATGCCCATCTGGCCAGTCCACTGTCCCCAGCCTCCTCCCACATGGACAGTGGGGCCACCACTGCACAGATTCGATCTTCTTCAGAGCGGAGGTTAACATCTGGGGCTCTGTGTCAGACGTGAGTTCAAATCCTGCCACTCTCAGCTGGGTGGCTGTAGGCAAGGAGCCCTGCTCTCTGAGCTTCCAATTCCTCCCCTGGGAAGCGAGGATGAAGTAGGCTGTCAAACAGCTTGGTTTAGTTCCCCTGGGGACACTTTTGGCAATGTCTGCAGATGTTCTTCGTTGTCCCATCTGGAAGGGGGGCCGCTATTGACTCCCAGTGGGTGGAGCCCAAGGGCATTGCTAAACACCCTGGAATTATCCACAGTGAGGGTGAGAAGCTCGAGGTAGTGACATCCACACTGGAGGGTGACATCCTGCAGTGGACGCAGGGTCTGCAATGTGCTGGGCACCTGACCATGATCATGACAGCTGATGTCGACTCTAGGATGGGTCTCTGTTGACTCGTCTCCCCTGTCCTTCCCCAGACCAGCCCCAAGGGACGACTTCCACAACTTGGCAGATACGCATGGCACCACCCTGCCAGAGCCCTTCCTCATCCCAGCTTTAGCGTCTCCCACGGAGTTCCATAACTGCCTCCTCACCGGTCTCCCTGCCTCCCCACTTGCTCTCCTCCCTCCGCACTGCTGCACAGAGAGTGTTTTGAGCACGGTGAAAAAGCTTTATGTACATTATTGTACTTAATCCTTACAACAACCCTAAGGCGACTCCTAACGTCTTCTGCTTTTTAGAGGAAGGGAAACTGTGACTCAGAGAGGTACAGTAGCTGGTCTAAAGTCACACAGCAAGTAATCGCTGTCAGTGATTCTAGTGGTGGGCTCATGGGCCCCTTTCTTTTTCCCTCTGGTTTCCAAGTATATCTGCTGTCTGCCCCCGGGCATTTGCATGTGCCACACACCCTGCCTGGAACATCCCACAAGCCATCCTCTTTCTGCCTGGCTGGTTTTACACATGTCCTGTTTGGATGGTGGTCTCGCTCTCTTGAGGCCTCCTTTTCTCCCTCGAACCATGAGTATTTAGCCATGCTGGCTTGTGAACAGGGCCACAGAAGAAAACTCCAGCTGCCCACGCAGGTGTCTGGGCTGCCCTCCTGGTTTTCGGGTCAGCGGCCTGAGTTCCTGGCAGGTGCTGGCTAACCACTAACTCATCCCGCTGAGAAGTTCCAGGGAATCCAGCCTGGCGCCTCGGCTGCCATTGCTCCAGCCAAATCCATATTTCCCCATCTTATCTCTAACCGGCCCACTCATAATGTTTAGACACTTGGCCTCAAGTTGAGAAGTCTGTGACTCAGAGAGAGAGCAGCTGCAGCCAGCTCCAGAGCCCTGAGCCCTCCACCCTCTGCGCCCTTCCAGAAAGGGGAGGGAACCTCCGTCCAGCAGCTCTGTGAAGGGTGAAGACAACAGGACCAGAGAGGAGAAGCAACTTACCCAAAGCCACACAGTCATACAACAACACGTGTGCATCAGGCATGTCCTGATACTGACAGGTGCGGGGAGGCAGATGAACAGAAAGGAAGGAGAGAAAAGGACCCATCCCCCACTCCTGGGGATTTTAGCATCTGGCAGAGAGTCTTGATCATGGTCACGGTCGCCACTTACAAAGCTCTCACGCATGCTGCCACCTGTTCCAAGGGTTTTATATCACCCATTTGTTTAATCTTCATGATTACCAGTGAGCTTGCTACTGTTGCTTTTACAGTGGCTTAAGGAAACTGAGGCCCAGAGAGGTTAAGACACTTGCCCAAGGTTGCACAGCTAGTGTGGTGGGCTGTATGCTAGACCCCCAAGATACCAGATCCTTACATGGTAAAGTCTTTGCAGATGTGATTAAATGAGGGATCAACAGTAAGAACATTCAGCAATAAGAAGGAGGCTGAGGGAGAGCAGACAGCCTCACAGGTGAGGAGAGGACAAGGCGAGAGGTGTGGCAGTCAGAAAGCAGCACTAAAGTCACGAGTTAGCCATCATGGTTGGTCCATCACAGGTGCGTGGGACCCCCCCATTGAATGGGGGTCCATCGCTTCAGATTTTCAGTTCTCCTGGGATCCTTTGTAGAACAGACAAAGGTCAAATTCATTTCTCTCTTATGGACTGGTGGAGGAAACTCTCTTGAGTTTATCCCTCATCGGGGACGAGCCATCGCCCTTGAAACTCCTTCTCCCCTCTCACAATAGACCTCGTCTCTTACTGTAGAAATTCCCCTGCTCCCACCAGACCATGTGGTTTTCTGGTGGACTGACCCTGTATCTGTCAGCAGCTGCTGTATAACAAATTCCCACAAGACTCAAAGGATTTGTTACGGCTCACAAGCCACTAGCTCTGTGGGCAGCGCTAGTCCCAAGTCATCTGTGCAGCTGTGGCCAGCTGTGGGTCAGGTAGCAGCTCTGCTGATTTTTCACTTTTTATTTTTGCGTGGTGAGTGCTCTACCAGTTGAGTCAAGCTTGCAGCCCTAGCTCTGCTGATCAGGGTTGGGCTGGCTCACGTCAGGTCAGCTGGCAGCAGGTTGGTTTCAGGTGGCCTCTGCCCAGGAAAGGGCCCTTCCTGTGGTTCCTCCCACCTTGCAGCAGACCAGCAGGCTGGTTCATGATTCATGGTTCCCATCTGGAGTTCCCAGAGAAAGAGAAAGAACTGTGAGGACCCTCGAGGCCTAGGCGGGGGGCAGCCAGAGCAGCTCTTCCCTATATTCACTCGCCACAGCCAGCAGGATGCAGAGCGGATGGAAATCAAGTCACTGTGAAGAGTTGAGGGGCAGGGAGGTCATCAGCCTCCATCAGTTTGGTAAAACCAGCCTGGTCTCCTGCTCTGCTTGCTGCAGGCCTGCCAATGGGAGCATCCGTATGGCCACAGGAGTTCACAAAGGGATTTGCACCTGACTTAAATAAGGCCAGTCCTAGACTTTCACTAAGACTGTCACGGATTCCTTGCAGCGCCGACTGGCATTGTGAGGCTGCTCATGTCCATCTTAACACAACTCAGGGAGAGGCTGAGCTAGACGAGAACCTGGCTTAAAGTTGGAGCCCCTGGATCCTGCTGTACCTGAAGCTGCCCTTTCCTCCAGTTCCCTGAAGCCAAGATTCCATCCCTGGCCTTTCTCTGCTTGATAAATCACTTATTTTTTGATCAATGAGGTAGAGAGTTTTTCCTTTGGGGACCAAGTGACATGAATTGAGTGAAGCATGGGAGCCTCTGAATCTCGTCTCATTGGGGGAACGAGAACGCCCTTAACAGAGCACAGAAAAGCCGGGCTTGGCAGCCACACGCTGGATCCTCAAGGCTGGCAGGCCTGGTACATGGATTAAGAGTTCAGGATTCTTCCCATGAGGGGCTCGGAGGACTCGGGGCTCCCGGGCACCGACGACCCTCAGTGCAGGGGAGCATCCTCTAAAGGACACGCCTGACCTCTGCCCTCCTCTGATGGTTCAGTTTCCTGTGACCACGATGGGGTCCGGGCAGACGCCATCTGGAGCACAAGCAGAGAAGGGAGGAAAAAGACTGAGCTTGACACGGAAATGCCCGGGTGCAGCCTGGCCTTTGGGAATGGACAGCTCAAATGATCAGCCAGGCTTGAGACTTTGTATTTCTTCCCGTGCAAGAGTTCACTGTCAAGGTCAGACCAGAGGCAGCACAGCAGCGGTGCCTTTTGTGAAATTTCCTATATATCAGGCCCTTGTTTACATGTGTCCCCACCCCAAGCCCAGAGAGGTTAGGTGACTTGCCTGAGGCTACACAATTAGTATCAGAGCTGAGATTTGGCTGGGCACCAGTGGCTCACGCCTGTAATCCTAGCTACTCAGGAGGCAGAGATCAGGAGGATGGCAGGTCAAAGCCAGCCTGGAGAAATAGTTCATGAAAAAACCTATCACAAAAAAGGGCTGGTGGAGTGGCTCAAGGTGAAGGCCCTGAGTTCAAACCCCAGCACCACAGAAAAAAAAAAAGCTGAGATTTGAACTCAGGCCCTCTGGTTCCAGAACAGGTCTTGCCACTAATAGGCGGCCTCTGTGGAAAGTGTAGAAGGCTCCCCTTCCATTCCAGAGTCAAATTCTGCAACTCCAGCACACCAGCATCTCCAGGGAAACGGTCTTCACTTTTGTGTGCAGAAAAGAACATTCCAGGACTTATGAACCCGCCAGGCTTGGACTATCTCCAGGCCTGAACATACTTTACTTGGTCTGCACAGTGTTTTACATATTGGAAAAATATATGTTGGAAAATAGCCTCTCCCCCAAGTCATTTCTCACAAACGCCATTGCCCTCGGGCTGGGGTGGAGGAGTTGAAGGGGGTGGGAGAGGAGAGGCCTGGCCTGGAGCCCAGCCCAGCTGAAGTGGCTTCCTGTGTCTTGCCCTGGAGGCCTCATCTGGTCCCACCATTGCCAAGAGCAGCCACTCAATCCCACAAGCCAGCACAAGGTCCCCCTGTGCCATGCCAGCCTATGTCCATGAGGGAACAGACAGCAGAGCCTCCGGTTGGAGCCCAGAATCCACCCCCTGATCTCGGAGGCCTTGCCAGCCCTGTCCCTCTCTGGGTTCCTGTTTTCTCATTTGTGAGGTGGACAGGCCTCTTCCCAACCCCACTTCTTACCCTTTTTCCTGTTTGGCTGTCCATGACCCAAGCTCAGTCAGTCAGACTCTGTCTTGGGAGACTCAGCCTGTGAAGGGAACCAATGCTAAGAAGGAACACTGGGCAGGCCTCCTTTGGACTGTGCTCCCAGGTCCCTGGAGTTAGCCTGGTCCTGTCCTTTCCAAGACCTGGACAGTCCACTTTTCCTTCCAGTACCCTTAAGCCCTTTACCTCTTAAATTAGGGTTGCTGCTTGCCCAAACCCAAGTACTCTGTCCGACACCATGGTGACAACCTGCTTCTAACGGAGGTGTGAGGGTCAAAGTGCACAGGCTGGATTATAGACAAGACTCTGGACTGAAAAGTACCTCCACACACGGGAGGCCTAGGGCACTGCCACATGGATGTATGACCTTAGGCTTCCAATTAGGATTCCATTCCAAGCTCCACCCCTTTCTTGCTGTGTGACCTTGAGCTATTTACTTCCTGCTCTGTGCCTCAGTTTCCTTACCTGAAATATGGAGTTAATACTAGTGTTGAGACAGTAGAGGGACCTGCCTCTCCCTGAGGCACTGGGGCAGGAGTTAAGCGTTGTTAAGGCACTGTTAATGACAATGATTATTATTATATAAGCATATTACTATTATTATAAGATTATAATTATTATAAGCACACAGTAAGCCTGCAGGTGTGGCTCAAGTGGTAAAGCACCTAAGTGGGCTCAAACCCCAGTACCACCCACCCAAAAGAAAACTGCAAACAAACAAATAACAAAAGCCACACCGTACATGTTTGTTTTATTTCTATAGCACCATTTGTTTTGTTCTTTGTTTTATTAGTGGTGCTGGGGATTGAACCCAGGGCCTTACACATGCTAGACAAACACTCTTCCACTGAATCACACCCCAGTCTCTATAGCACCATTTGTAATGGCTATGTAATATTCCACTATAAGGGAATAAAGTTTCCTATATGGGATATGACCAAATTTGTGCATCTGCCAGAAAATGTCCAAAGCTGCCTGTTTTCCTATGGTCACACTAATAAGGTTCATTACCAAACTTTTGAGCCTTTTTCCTTCTGCTGGGTGGAAAGGCATAGTTTTAGTTTGCACTTCACGTTCTCTGAGTAGGAGTTGAGTTGCTATTCAGATGTTGAAGAGCCAATCGTGCTTCATCTGTGAGCTGTTCAAGGTGGTGTTCCATTTTCTTGCTTGGATGGGTGGTTAGTATTGGCTCAACTGCACAGAAGGCCCCCAAACAAGCCACCCCTTCCTGTGTGCACAGCTCTCATCAGAGGCGAAGGCTTTGCCTCCTTCCCTTTCATCTGACCTGGGTCTGATTACTTTGACAATAGATAATGGAGGAAGTGACATTCGGAGAATTCCAAGCCCAGGCAGTACAAAGGCCCAGCAGCTTCCTATTTCTCCACTGTGGGTCTCTGAGGCTGTTTAGAAATCCAAGATGGCCTGTTGAAGAGTGAAGCCACATGAGAGGCCCTGGGGGTGAGATGTCACATAAAGAAAGAGACCATAGGGAGGACAACCAGCCCTAGAAACAAACCAGCTGTTATATCACTGCAGGTGCACGGGAGACCCTGAGTGAGACCAGCCGAGGACCCATCCAGCGGAGCTGCTGTGGGAAATGATGAGGCACTGTTCCTTAAACCTACTTAACCTTTGGGTGCCTTGCCATTCAACACTGTGCAGTCAAAACAGCTGGTCTTCTTCTTATTGATTTCTAGGAGCTCTTTATATATTGTAGGGTGTTGACTTTGTTCTCTGTTATGAATATTTTCCCCACTTTACTATCTGTCTTTTCATATGTGATCATTTTGGCCAGGCATGAGTTTTAATTTTTGTGTGGTCCAATTCATCAGTCTTCTATGGCTAAAAAGATACTTCTCATTCTAAGCAATTCTTTTGTGCCTTACCCTAGTGTTTCAAACATTTTCACTCACTAGTATTTTATTTTAGTGTAGGTGTGAAGTACAAATCTTGCATAAATTTATTTCAGACAATTACCTGGTTGTCCTAATCCCATTTATAGAACACATTTTTTCACCTCTGATTTGAGATGCTAACTGTTCCTGCTACCTCCTGATACATAAAAACTACCCGTAAAGTTAGTGGCTTAAGGAAAACAATCACTGTGTGAACAGATCTGCAATTTGACAAGAGGATTGTGTGTGTTTGCTTTATTTCTCCTTTTATTATGAAGGACTGCATTGCTGGAGGCAGAGATTTTTTTCTTGGCTTGAAATTCATCTTTCCGTGCCTTCCTTGTCTTTAGAGTTTCTGATGGGAAGTCTGCTATTACTCTGATGGGTTTGCCTTTTTGTATGTGACCTGGTGCTTCTCACTAGCAGCTTTTAACATTCTTTCCTGGTTCTGTATACTTAATGTTGTAAGTATAGTATGGCATGGAGAGGTTCTTTTCTGCTTTTGTCTGTTTGGTGTTTTAAAGACCTCCTGTACCTGAATGTCCATCTCTTCTCCAAGATTTGGGAAACTTTCTGCTATTATCTTATTGAATATGTTTTCTATACCTTTAGCCTGCACCTTTTTCCTTCTATACTCATATTACATAAGTTTGGTTCATTAACGGTGTCTCAGAGGTCTTGCATGTTCTGTTTGTACTTTCTTATTTTTTTTCTTTATTATTGTCTGAATGTCCAATTCGTGTGCCTTTGCCTTCAAGCCCTGATGCTCTGTCTTCTCTTGATCCAGTCTGTTGGCGAAGCTTTCAACTGAGTTTTTAAAATTTGACTTATTGAGGTTTTCATTTCAATAACTTCAATCTGATTTTTTTCAGGATTTCTATTCTTTATTGAGTTCCTCTTTGATACCCTGCCTTGTCTCCTTATTTCTGTCAGCTGTTTATTTGAATCCTCTTTAACTCATTCAGGTTTTTACTCGTGTCCTCTTGAATTTCGTTGAGCACTCTTCTAGGTATTCTTTTTGAGTTCTTTGAGATTTCATGCACTTCACTGTCTTTGGAGTCTATCACTGTGGGCCAGCACCGCTCGAGGGAAGAAATGTAGCTGGAGTCTCTTGTAGTTCCTAAGGTACAGGTGGTGCTATCCATGGGCTGAGCGCCGGGCTGGTCAAGGGTCAGTTGTCTGCTTCGGGGCTGTTTTCGCCTCAGAAGCTTCCCTTCTTGTGCACCAGGAGCCACTGCTGGCCTCAAGATGCTTTGCAGCCTGTGGGCCGGGCAGGTTCCCACTTGCTCAGCTTGTGTCCGCAGGGGCAGCAAGCACCCAAGCCTCCAGGTGTCCCTGAAATTCACTGGGGAGCAAGCAGAGCACTGAGTTCTAGACTGGAGCAGGGAGCCGAGGGTCATTACCTGCCCCTCTTAGTGCTTTCAGACCCTGCCCCCACTGCTAGCAGCTGACCCCCGGTGGGAGGAAGGAGGTTGAAGAAATTATGTGGGAACCAGAAGCTGAGCACCTGGTCAGCCACGGGATTGGGGCTCTGCTTCCCCGGTGACCCTCTCCTTGCCAGAGAGGACAGGGCCACCAACCACTACGCCCATCACTGCCCCAACTCCCCTGTGCTTAAACTTCAACCCTTTCCCTTTCCATAGCCCCTCTCCTGGTTATCTCCCACTCAGATCCTGTGGCAGGGTGTCACGTCACCTGAGCAGGATTTCTCCTTGTTTTCAGGTCCCCAGAGTAGCTCAGTCTCAAACAATAGTCTCCCTCTAAAGATGACACCTGGCTACCGCTCTCCAAGACATAAGAGAACAGATTGTCTTTCTCCTCCAATGCTAGCCTGCCATGCAGAAGCAGTCATTGTCACACTAGTCCCCACTCTGAGCTTATGGCTTGTGGGAGGCGTGGGCTTATCTTACAGCTGGGTCTGCCGGTCTCTCACCAGACCACCTGACTTCCCTTTGTGGTCACGTCCTCTCCGGGGAGCACAGACTGCTGCCTACTCTTCTGAGGGCTTTATGGTTCTCCTGTGCTTTTCAGCTCTCCTGACCCCTGTTTGTGTTTTCTTCCTTCCTGTTTTCAGAATATGACCTTCCCCTTTCTTCTCCACTCTGACTCTTGTTGTTCAGAGTCAATCGGCAGAGGCTCCTAACCCACCCTCTTGCCCTGCCTCCCTGGGACCCATCTGACATTTGATGTTTTTTGGTTGGGGGGCAGTACCGAGGCTTAAGCTCAGGACTCTGTGCTTGCTAGGCTGGCGCTCTATCGCTTAAGTCACGCCTCCAGCACTTTTTGTTGGTTTACTTTGAAGACAGGGTCTTGCTTTTTGCCCAGGTTGACGGTGACTGCAATCTTCCTATTTCAGGCTTCCTGCCATCCCTGGGATGACAGGTGTACAATACCATACCCAGTTTTTTTCTGTTGAGATGGGGTCTCACAAACTTTTTTGTGTGGGGCCTGGAGCGGCGATCCTCCCATTCGGCCTCTGTGTAGCTTGCAATGATGGTGCATGACTGTGCCATATTAGTTGAATGGAGTCTTTGGGTTTTTGCTAGCACCGGGGTTTGAACTCAGGGCCTCACACTTGCTAGGTGGGTGCTCTGCCTCTTGAGCCACTCCACCAGCCCTTTTATGTGTTGGATATTTTCAAGATAAGGTCTCACGAACTATTTGCCTGGGCTGGCTTTGAACCTGGATCCTCCTGATCTCTACCTCCTGAGTATCTAGGATAATAGGCGAGAGCCACTGCACCTGGCTCCATACTTGTTATCAAGAGGCAGCATTCACCTCATGTCGCTCACCCCACCCCCCCCCCACACACAATTTTTACCAACAGGAAACACAGCATCAGCTCAGGTCCAGCTACTGTTTGCTCATTTCCTGGGTTTTGTCACCTCTGGGCCTCTCACCGCCTGCCCTATCTGGAGGCTTTGGGAAAACCAGTTACGCTGACTTCTATGGCTTCCACCTTTCTCCTGGTTTTGCTAAAGGTGGAGCTCGAAGTTTTGCTGTGTTCCCATTCTCCTTGCTGCTTTGATATCCTTTCTAGAGGGGGAAGGGGGAGGGCATTGCACGGCAGCGATGTTCCCACCCCCACTGGGTCCTCTGCAGCAGCTCTAGGACAGCAGCAAAGCAGCTGTGATGGTTGCCACTTTCTATGAGAGAAAATGGAGGTCCTGAGCTCTGGGGTGCTGCAGTGGAGCAGGAGGGCCAGCATTTGGAACCTGTCTGGGTAATGGGTTGATGGGGTCCCCTTTCTCCTTGTCCTCACTGCCAGCTCTTGGACAGGACAGCAAGGAGGGGAAGGCTGCTGCCTCATTTTTTCTACTCCAGAGTGTCAAAGCTGTGGGGTGGGAGCTTCAGGGCTGTCTGTGCCCCAGTCCTGGGAGGCCAGGGTGGAGGTTGCTGTACCCCCTCTGCTGTAGCGCCCGCCCCCTCCGCAGACATCTGGAAGGGAGGCCATAGCTCTGAACATCGTCCCCAGTCCCAGATGAGGCCCAGGTGGAATTAGCCTGGAACATGAACGAAAGCTGGCCCTGGCTGCTGGGCTCCTTGCCAACCACATTCCCACATAATCCTGTCTCAGGGAGGGGCTGCAGGGGGCCTCGCTCCAGCTGAGAATCTTCAAACCTGCCAACACACAGCCTGCCCCCTGCCACAGAGGCTGCCAGCAGTGAGACCCAGGTGTCGGGGAAGAGGTCATTTCGTCCATTGTGTGACCTCTGACACAAATGCCTCATCTCCTGTATGAAAAAGATGAAGTAAGGGTGGACCTCTTTCCAGCTCCTGTAAAACTGCCAGCTGGTGAATGAGTACTTGGCTGGAATGTGCTAGAAGGGTTATGCTCCACGCCATTGATTCAGTGCCCACTGAGGGGCTGGGAATGGAGCTCTGCGATAAAGCACTCGTCTAGCATGGGTGAGGCCTGGATTCCATTCCCAGCATCACAAAAAATAAAGACTGTGCTAGACACAGTCTTCTTGGAGCCCACCACTGGAAGGGGTCCTGTCATTCCCTTCCCTGATGAGAAAACCAAGGCTCCAAGAGTAGCGAGTGCTCTGTTTTGTATCCAAGTAACACAAAGAGCATCCAAGCAGCAAGGGTTCAGCCGAGCTCAGAGACCAGGCATCCATCGGTCAAGTCTTGCTATACAACAGGAGTCTCCATTTTTCTTCCGCAGAGGTCTCAGGTCAGCAGGGAGTCCCCAGCTCAGGGACTTATGCTGTGTGTCACAGCTCATGACAGAGGCCAACGTCAGTGGGAAATCTGGTATTCCTCTTGTAACTACTCAGGACTGGTGCACAGTCCTTTCTTTACCTTTCACTGGTCAAACAGAGTTGCAGGCCCAAGCCCAGTATCACGGCACTGGGGAGATGTCCTTCATTCATGGTGGGGACACAGCAGCCATGTGGCAGGGGATGTGAATGCCTAAATCCAACACAGGGGAGCATAAGAATTAGAGAGCAGGATCTATTCTACCCTAGGACCTTGGGGTTATTGCGGGACCAGGTAGTGACTTCCCTCAGCCTCCATGATGTGTCATAGTGCTGACCCTGTCTCTGGCCGGCCTTACTCACAGACATATGGGGATAGGGGACCAACCTTCCTGGGATGCCCAGGACTAAGGGGTTTCCTGGGACATGGGACTTTCAGTGTTAAAACTGAAAGTGAGTTGGTCACCTGAGTGTGCAGCAGTTTCTGGATCTTTGAGAGTCACTGGGTTAAGGAGACCGGCTGGCCTGCTCTGGTCACTCTGCGTCCCACAGAGCAGCAGCTGGGAGGCTGCGCCTAGCCTTGTGTTGCTCCATTTTCTAAAGCAACGGTTTTGACCTGAGCTAATCCATTCTGAGTACAAAAGAGAACGACTCTGCATCTTGTTTGCACAAGTGAACAACCAGCTGTCGGCACCATGAGGTGCAAACTGAGAAATGATTTACTTGTGCCAGTAATTAATCACATCTGCAAGTGTAGCAAATCATGTCAGAAACACCAGACACAAACTTATCAATCACACCAGATGTAACCCCTTCACCTGGGACTACAAAAGGAGGAGCACCCAAAGACTGAGACATGGCAGAGACACTGACCCTCCACCTGGTCACCCATCATGAGCCCTGCCCAGGAAAATTGCAAAGTGAAGGATTTCTGCCTCTGTCCCCAGGCTCCAGCTGGAGCAGAGTTTCTCCTGCCTGTGACACATGGCCCACTTCAAGCTGACATTTGCTCCTTCATTGGACAAGCCGTCCTTGAATGACTCTGTGTCAGTGCCTGTGGTTCAGTCTTTTCCTTGTGTCTGTGTCACCTCTGTGCCTGGGCCTCCAGTACAGAACTCTGAACTCCAAAGCCTCTTCAACCCTTTCTTAGCATTTTGTGCTGTGTATGGTTATAAGTGCAATTTGTGACCTGAGAGTTGATGGTGGTGGTTAAGATTAGAATAAAAGAACCAGTGGTGCCATGGCTTGTGGCTATCAAGTGACATCAGTAGTACTTGGTGAATTATCTCCAAGGAAATCAACATAGCTTGTGAATTTGTTGTTATTTAATAAATTCTAGCATTATGGAAAGACACAAGCATGTCTTTCCTATGTTTCTGACATAGCTCACTCATGACATTGGGGTAACGTGTTAGTGTTTGTGTATGTGTGGTGCATGTGTGTGTGTGTGTGTGTGTGTGTGTGCGCTGTTATGCCAAGGAATAAAATGACCAGTATCACACATCAGCAATTATAATTCCTAGCTGTCTGCTCCTAACTCCATGGAGAATGTCACACTGGCTGATGTATTACACAGTCCCCAGCCTGCCCTCCTGTCATTCTGGACTTCACTTCCTCTCAGTCTTCTTCCTAAAACTCAATTGTCTTTCCCTGAATGAGCAATTTTGTTCAACATCCCACTTCAGACTCATTTTGCACATTCAAAATGTCTAACCAATAATGTATGGATTCAGCTTGACAAGACTGCAGCCATCTTGAGTAGTGACTGCCCCAGAGTAACACTTGTGGATTTTTCCTGCACAGTTTTCCAGCAAAGTGTAGACAAAATCATCAGAGTGGGACATGGAATTTTTTAACCAGACCACAGTGCCAGGAATATAAGTGATTCTTTGATATAACTTAAGATAAACCAGGGACATTCTAGAAAAGATGAAGTCACTTTTGTTCTAACCAATTTGCCCCTATTTCTGACCCAAATTGTGGGGATCCCCTTAGTTTTTCTGCCACACAGGGTGATGCTGCCTTCAGTAGGTCCCCAGCAGACTGCACTCTGTGTGGTCCTGGCTCTGTCTGTCTCTTTCTTCAGGGTCATGGCACTTTGGGGCTGGTTCTCATACAGAGAATTGCAAATAGATTCCAGGAGTAAAATCAGGTGACAGGTGTGTGTTCTTGGCCTATATAGTGTTTTAAAATAACTTGAGCCATCATTTCTGACCTGTATTTCTACATGGTTATTGTTGGCTGAGACCTAGTAGAGCCAACTTTCTTTCGAATGGGACAGCAGGTTCATTTTCTGCTGTGCCCCTCTCCCATTGCCAGCCTGGTGTGCCTGTCTTGCCCCATTCATTAACAGGGCTTGCTGGGAGACTTGAACTTGTTCCCCCACCTTTAGTCACACAAAACCCAGAAATTTTGCAGTGTGGGTCCGTTGTCCTCTCCTCCTATTACCTGGTAAGCTCCTGTCTGGGGAAAACATTGTCTTTGGAACAGTTTGTGCCTGCAGAAGCTGGGGAGGCCAGCTTTTGTTTTGTTTTCTTAGTTTTTTGGTGCTGGGTTAGAACTCAACTCTTCCACTGAGTTAAATCCTCCACCTCAAAATATTGAGTTTATTTATTTATTTTTGGCTCCACTGTGGTTTGAACTCAGGGCTTCACTCTTGCTAGGCAGGCGTTCTACCACTTGAGCCACTCCACCAGCAGCTTTTGTTGCTTACAGGCAGCTGCATGTCTCACCTATACAATCACAGTAGAGACCTCTCAGGACTCCTCATGGAGCCTTGGTGACAGGTGGACAGAAGGATGGATACTGGAGCTATCTTCGCATTGAGCAACAGCTGTGCTTCCTGGTAATGACACCAGCTGTGGCTGGAAGACCCAGGCTCCTCTGGAACCTCCAGGTCTCACTGTTAGCCGTGCTGGCCTCCTTCCCTCCCTTCTTTCCATTTGTTCCATCTCTTCCTCCCACCCCACTCTGGATCCTTCCTCAAGGCTCCCTCATTCCCTCCCTAGCATTTCCTCCAATAAATGCCACATCTGGCTGACTCAGACACCTAGACTAATACCCCATCCCACGACAGATGAGCACAAACCAAAAAAGAGAGAGAAAGGGGTGGGGCTCGAAGGTGAGAAGAGCATGAGCAGGTGCGGAGGTACCCCAGAGGACATGGCAGTCCCATGCTCTAGTCTAGCAAAGGCTGTGCCACCTCAGGTAAGTTACTGGCCCTCTCTGGGCCTTAGTTTCTCCATCTGCAAATTGGCGATAAGGACAATATCCATTTTAAAGGGTCTCTGTGGGGATTAAATGAGTTATTATGAAAAGAATTTCCAACTCTTTTTTTAGTTAGCAACCAAAGTTAGAGCTACACTTGCAAAAGCATTGAGAACCTCTGTGTCAGACAGCTGGGGTGGAGCTGTGAAGAAGGCAACTTGCAGAGTGCTTTCTGTTCCTGACATGGTTTCTATGAAGTCTTTCAGCCAGGTCCTGGGAGGAGAAGCAGGGGTGTAGGGTGCAAAGGGCTGCCCTTTCCCAGGCAGAGCCCCCTCTTCTGAGGCAGCGGGGTCCTGACATCACCCTTGTGACCCCACGGCGCAGATAGCAGAGCACGGAGGCCAGGCAGAATGGAGAGTCGCCCAGCTGTCTGGCTTCCACTGGACAGGGGACATCTGGATGCACGGCGACTCCCCTGCGCTCCTGTCACCAGGAAGGCACCTTCCTGAGCACGTCTCCCATATGGGCGTCACAGCCCAGGTGAAGGCTCAGATGCTGGCATTGGGAGCCTCACCAGAGACTTCCTGCCATCCCACTGCCAGCGACACGCCCACTGAACAGATAAGGGAGTCGAGGCTAGAGAGGCCAAGCAACACGCACAGGGCTGTGTGGGAAGTGGGTGAAACTCTGGGCTTGAACTTGGCTCTCTGGGCCTCATGTTCCAGCCCTCCCACCATAGGCGGGGTGGTGGGGGGGTCATCCATGGGGCAGCCCTGGTTCCTCTTTGAGCTTGAGGCCACACCAGCCCCACCCTCGGCAGGCTCAGGGGCTGGAGAGTTTGGAATTTCTGCTACTTTTTGGAGTCCGCGTGTTTTGTAAGACACCACAGCCAGAGTTCGATGTCCTGACGATCACCGCAGCCTGCACTGTGACAAAGGCTGAAGTGACAAGTGGCAACTTGGAGTTAGCAGCTCACAGGCATGATTGGCCGCGGCTGGAAGGTCGTCTTCCAGAGAAAGGCACAGTGCTGGCTGCCTGGAAGAGAAAATCTGACTCATGGCATCTTTATACTGACGTTGGACAACGTGGCCGGGGACAGGTGGTCCCGGGGCGGATGTCCTGCAGCTCTGCCCAGGGGCTCTGTAATTCCTCTGCTCCAGAGCACTAGCTGCCCTGTCCCTCCCCCAGCCCCACACAGGGGCCCCCAAAGCACAAAAGCAGAAGAGGCAAACAGGGAGGGAAGAAATTTCTAGCATCCCAACAGAATGTCTGGAAGGTGCCAATCTCAGACAAATCACTGGCAAAGAGGAATTTTCTGGGCCGGCTCAGACCAGTGGGGCTTGGTTCTCTGGGAAGGGCCAGGGCTGCCTTTCCAAGCACCTGCTGTGCACAAATCCTTGAAGGTCCTGTTGGTGAGATGAGGAAGAACTGGTGACATTGACCCAGTCTTCTCCCCTTGGTGTGAGTGGGTGGTATCCCTTCCAGGTTGGGTTGTGTTCCCAGGCTGACATGGGAATAGGGCATGTGGGAGTGATTCAGTCTGAGGTGGTGCTGGCCTGGTAGAAAACCTAGCATTTATTGAGTACCTACAGTGTGCCAGGCCCTGGACTGGCTGGTTCCATTCTCTCCTCATTCAGCCTTCTAGGAAAGAACTGTTCTTCCCATTTTTCAGATGAAAAAAACTAAGGCTGAGACCTGGAATAAGTACTAACAACGGTGAACCTCCCCCAGCGCTGGCTGATGTCAGGTACTCCAAGAGGTGCGATCTGGATTGTGTCGTCGCCCCATATCCACCCCACAAGCTCTCTGCCCATTCTACCCAGGAGGAACTCCAGCCTGGCGAGGTGGAGTGGATGCTGGGGTCCCACAGCTGAGTACTGAACAGGCTGTGAACCCCATGGCCAGCAGACAGCCCCAGGAGCCCTTCCAATTTGGACAAGACCCTCCAGGCCTATCTGCAGACTTAGGGTGTTGACTTTGCCAGTGGATGAGCCAGATAAATAAACAAGAGATCCAGAAAGCTCCTTTTATCCCTTGCAGCTCTGAATTTGCTGAGGCCACACAGCAGCTGAGATTAAGCAGGCAAATAAATTATTCTCTAGAGACTGGGCATGATGATGCATGTATATAATCCCAGCACTCAGGAGGCAAAGGCAAGAGGCTCTAAATCTCTAATATAGTAGCAGGGCATAGGATACACTGCCCCTGACAAACAGGTTCAAGCACCAGAGAGAGTTTGGGGTGATGGTTTTAGACCAATTGTCAGGGAGAGCTGCCCTGATGAGAGGTCAGCTGAACAGAGATGGGGACGTGAGGTAAACATCAAGCTGTGCAAGTATCTCAGGGAAAAGCATTCTGGGCAGAGGGAATAATAAGTGCAAAGGCCCTGAGGTAGGAGTGAGGTTGTCACCTTTGGGGAGAGACAGGGAGGCCAGGGTGGCAGGAGGAGACAGGATAAGGTCAGGGAGGTCAAAGTGTGCTGGGCAGATCAGGTTAGTCCTTAGGAAGAGTGTGACTTAATAGAAACTGCTTTTGCTATGAAACACTGCCTCCTTACTTGGCCACAAGTTCGCTCCAAGCAGGATAAGAGCCTGGCACCCCTGGCTTCACTTGGCATCGCTCCTTTTGTCTTAAAACTTTGGGACTGACTCCTGCTTAGCACAGCGTGTAAGCACATTCAGCACTCATGGGGCAGGGCGTCTGCCTAAAACCCAGTGCACCCAAGCCAGCTTGTCTCCTCCAAGGCTAAAGGCACAAAGATGTCCATAATTGGGGAATCTCCTGTTAACCTGGCGATGTCCTACTCCAGACCCCTAAAGGTGCCTGAAAGTCTCCAGTCATTGTCCTAAACCAAGGTCACCGTGGATTCCAGGAGACAGAACAGACCACCCAATGACGAGATCGTTTGAGCAGGAGCAGTCATCTCAGGGAACTAGATTGTCCCCCAAGTAATAAGAATTTCTTCTGGCTGCCTTGCAGAACTAGAAGTGAAATAACAGCCAGCCAGACCACACTCTGACCAGGGCTATTGCAGTATGCAGTCCCCTGGTTCCCTGCCTTCGATTCTTCCTCTAATTAAACCTAAAACTCATGTCTGCACCCCAAAGACAGACTTGGGGTCATCAAACCCCCTTATCTGTTCTTCCCACCTGACTAAATCTCCTCTCTCTGCCCTCACCATTGCTAGTGTCTTTAATCCGGGGCTGGATTGGGTAGGGGAACCTGGCCTATTGGTCCTCACAAGAGCTTGGGGGGGCTGGGGGTAATGGGGGGGTGGGGGGGTGATACTTGGAGGCTTTGTAAGGACCATGGTAGCTAGACCCTGAGTGAGGAGGAGCCATGCAGGTTCTGAGCAGGTTAGGTGACAGGTTCTGAGTAAGGCTCTGGTAGACTGGGGAGACTAGACTGGAGAAAAGGCTGAAAGCCAGGAGGTGGGGGAGGGGTAGCAGCCCCTGCAGGGCACCCTGGGAAGATACAGTGAGACCCCAGGGACCCAGCTCTGTGCTCAGTCCACTGTTTTCTGAAGCCCGCCTGGCTGAGCTCATCCGCTCCTCACAACACCCTGTCTCCCTGAAGGAAGGACTCAGAGGTCAAGCCTCGTGCCTCAGGCTCCCCAGAGTGTCAGTGGGGAAGGTGGCCAGCTGGGGGCCCAGGTTTCCTGCAGCATGGGGAGGGGGGTGGTCCTTTGCAGAGCCCTGGCAGGTACCCAAGTGTCAGGTAAAGCCTCTATGCCTGTATCCTGAGGCTAATGCACTCAGAGATGGGGTGCGCGAGGTGGTGGGGGGGTCTTCACACTACTGTCTGTCCCATTCCCACCTCAGGACTGAGGGCTCTGTCTGGGCCAGTCCTGAGTGGCTGTCGTCCCCCGCTGCTCTTACTGAAGTCACTCACTGTGCGATCTGGCCAGCGGGACTGGACACTTCGGTCCTCCTGCGCCCCCGGATTGGGGCTGGGCTGGGGGAGTGTGTTTAGGTGGAGTGTGGCGGGGGAGCTCCCCAGTCCCCTCCTTCCAGACTGTTCCTCCCACCCCAACCTCCTTCCCTGCCCCATCACCCCAAATTCCCTCTCCTCTCCTTCCCTAAATCGCTTCCCCATTTCCATCCGCTCCTCTTTCCCCCTCTCCCGCCCGGCTGTCCCCTCCATCCCGCGTTGTCACCTCTGCCGGCCGGTGGCGGGGAAGGGTCTCCGCGAGGCCTGGGCGGGGCGCGGCGCGGGGCGGGGCGCGGGGCGGGGCGCGGGGCGGGGACCCGGGTGCACTACCTGGGGTGCGACCCGGAGCCCGCGCCACCGCTGTCCCCGCCGCCGCCACCATGTCCTGGGCCGCGCTCCTCGGTCTCCTGGTCGCGCTGCTGCTGCTGCTGCTGCTGACCCGCCGGCGCGCACGGTGAGTCCCCGCAGGCGACACCCGCGACCGGGGGTCCCCGCGCCCGGAGGTCTCGAGGGCTCCACAGGGGAAGGGGCGCTCACGGTGGGGACAGGGGAGGGTCCCGTGGGGCCAAGCTGGCTTTGGCGAGGGTGGGGACAATGGGGTCGGGCAGGTAGGGGTCGGGGTGCGGGGTGTGCGTCACCTTCTGGGCCACCTCCTGAGGGACCCTAGGTCCTGGCGGGGCTGTCCGCAGTGCATTATCCACATCTGCCAGGGAGAAACTGAGGCCCGTAAAGGGGTCCCCTCCCTGAGGTCCCACGTCGCGGTCAGGAGCCACTTGCCTCGGCCTTTTGCGCCCCAAGGTTTTCTGCTCCAGAAGAATCAGTGGTTTAGGAGAAGAAAGGAAACTCGCACTTCAAAGCGGGGACCTAGGGGGAGGTCTTTTTTATAAAGTATTTCAAAAATTAATTTCAAGTGCACAGGGAATAGCAGAAAAGATTTGACTTAAGTCTTTATCTTGTAGGTAAGAGCCAAGCCTCTCTGCCATGGTTCTAGTCCTAACCCCCCTGGGTCTCTCCTGCTGCTCAGTTTGGGTGGAACTTTCCAGATTTAAAACAACAACAACAACAAAAAAAACCCACTTTAAAAAAAATGTCAGACTAGTTTGAGATTTACAGGAAAGTTGCAAAGATGGTACAAAGAGTTCCCGGACTCTTCTTACTCGGTTGTTACTACGGTAACATCTTTCATTATCTTGGGACATTGTCACACATGAACCAGACCGTCCATTACTATTAGCTAAACTCAGAGCTTAGTGGGATTTCATCAGTCTCCCCGCTCAGGTCCAGGAACTGAGCTCCTCCACCTCCCCAGATGTTTTAACAATTTGCTCTCACACACAAGGCAGGAGCTGGTAAGAACACAGGGCTGCATGTGTGTTTGTTTATATTACAGCAACTGAAAATTCCAGAAACGGTGGGAACTTGACAATTTGAACAATACATTTGTTGAATTTTCGAACGATCAGCTCACTGTATTTTTCTTCAATTGCCAGACATCTTACTCCAGGTGAAATTTAAACTATGTACTCAACCAGTTGTCTGAAAAAAAGGAAAGATAGAAGATAAGTTTCCCTATGAAGAAATAGAAAGGTGTTTTCAGACAGCGTATTTGCTTTTCTCATTCCGGGCAATAGATTTGACATCTGCTCTAATCACTTGATCTTTACAGTGTTCCATAATTTGAATAAATGTAGGTTTGTTTTTTTTTTATTGCTGCTATTATTTGTTTTCGGAACTAGGGATTGAACCTGAGACCTCACACATGTACACTTGAACCATGACCCCAGCCCTTTTTGGTTTTGCATTTTGTTTTTGAGATAGGTTCTTGCTGTCTTTACCTGGACTAGACTTGAACACATGATCCTCCTGTCTGCCTCCAGAGTAGCTGGGACTACAGGCGTGTGCTACCTCATGCAGCATTTCGTTGTTGTTGATGGACTTTTCAGTTGTTTCTGGGGCTTTTGATGTTTCAGATCACGTGCTGTGTTTTCCTGCACTTTTCCCCAGGGCAGGTGGAGACAGCCAGAAAGCTCGAGGATTCTGGGAGTAGGGTTTCTGGGTGCTTGGCATTCCTGACATATGGAAGTGGACATGTGGGGCCACTGTTCCCTGCCTCAGTTTCCCAGTTTTTAAAAGGGGGATGGTAATGGTAATGGAACTGCTAGGTTCCAGGCAACGCTCTTGAGACTTACTAGGGCTAATTCTTGCTAACTAGGTTTCTGGAAAGCTTGTTGACCTTGGCAGTGAGCCTCTGATTTTCACACCTGTGGGCACCTGGGCAGCTCAGCAAGGGGCCACTGGGGAGAAGTATGAGAATGGGAGCCACTGGCAGCTGGGGGACTAGAATGTGGGCCCTGGGAGACACTCTGGGGATCCCAGTTTAGGTCCCACTCACATTTTTCCTCCCAACTTGCCTGGGGGGGCACTCTGGCTACATCTATGTTAGAGAAGGAGCCAGAGGCTTAGATAGGCCAAGCAGCTTGCTCCAGAGCTGCCTTGGTTAAAACTCCTGGCTGCAAGGATTCTTAATTCCCAGGAAAAAAACGAATCCTCACTCTGCACTCACATTACATCGGTGATCTGAACATGTGGCACCTTAGAGCTGCATGACCTAAGACAACCAGGGATGCAGGTAGAAGCAGCTACAAGATGCTCAGAAGGACAGACACTCAAGTGTTGGAAAAGAAGTGGATGACGTCGATGCTGTGTAGACAATGACTCAAAATTTGGGTGGAAAGAAGCAAGGTTCCACCTCCCTTGCCTCATTCCTTTCTCCTGACCAAGCCTGAGGTCATTTTCATCACCCCTGCCATACAGGGGTGACTTTGTATATTTAAGTGACTTTGCCAAACTCGTACAGAGCACACAGTACATTCCACATCAGCCTGTAATCCCAGTACTTGGGAGGCAGAGACAGGAGGACTAAGGGTTTGAGGCCAGCCTGGACTACACAGCCAATTCCAGTCTAACCTGTGCTACCTAATAAGACCCCACCTCAAAAACCACAGCAAAAAAATAACTAGCATATTCCATATGCAGTCATCCCCCAATTCATGGTGTTTCAGTACAAAATACTACCCTAGCTGGCCAACACCTGTGTCTCTGCCTCCAGCATTAAAAAAAATTTTTTTTAACTTCTTAATTATGAAAAATTTTAACAGTGCAGAAAAAGAATAAAAAGCCCTCATGTACCTGAATCTTGACTTGAAATTCACTAACATTGTTTAAAAAATTACACGTCAGTATGCCATGATACTTCTCCCTGAATACTTCAGAATGAAAATCAAATGTCTATCAGGTCAGGAGTCCTGTGCCCCGGGATGCAGGATTTCTAGGCGTAAATACACCTGCCTCATTCCAACATGCCGTAACCAGATGTGAGCCAGCGGCGGGATTGGTTCCAGATGGGTCTGGTTTGTGCCACACAGTGTCAGAGGAGAACACTGGGTGAAAAGAGGAGGATGGGCAGTGGAGACCTCTCTGACCCTTGCCACAGTCCCCACCACTCCCTGGCTTCTCCAGCCCACAGCTGTCTGGTTATCACTCTCCACTCTCTGCTGTTTTTGCTCCTGGCGATAACTGTCCAACTCTGCCTATTTCAAAAGCAAGAAAACAAAAAACAAAAAGGCTGTGTGCTCTTTCTCTGGAATGGTGTGGGCAGAGGTGAGGAGGAGCACAAGGGCGAGTCCCACCCAGGGCAGAGAGAAACCTTGGATGAGCCCTGGGGAAGAGCAGGCTAAGCAAGCTGAACAGAAGTTTGGGTGGCCCCAATCCAGCTGAGCAGGAGCCAGCACCCTGCGTTCTCCATCAAACCCTCCTAGAGACAGAGACCTTGTGCTGAGAGGGTGGCAGCCCCCAGTGTCACACGACTGACCGGCAGCTCCACATTGGGTGATCCAGAGTGTGGACTACGTGCAGCACTTAGCCCGCTTTCGCTCTCTTAGCTTTGGGAGGCAGACCTGACGCTGAGCACCGACCGTGCACATGCTTTAATGTACACAATTTAGGTACATTCTTTAAGCACCTACTGTGTGCTAGGCTAGCGCGAGCACCAAGACCCTGCACTCATGCATTGGCTCTCCAATGAAGCTGTCATCCATTAAGGGGCCCAGAGTTGGGCAGCAGGCCACCCTAGACTCCCACCCCTGATTCGAAAAAGTTCAGGGAGCGCGAGCTACAGGGCAGGTGGCATCCAGAGAACCCCATCCTACAAAAACTAAGGTTCCAGGTTGAAGCAAGGGGCGTTTGGTATCTGAGCTGGGATGAGCAGTCGATGTGGATGGGAGAGGGGGATGGGAGGGTCTCAGGCCCACCCTTGGGCCTGGCAGTGCCTTAAACAGTGAGAGTGGCCGTGGGCAAGGCCTGAGACCGCAGGCCTGAAATAGAGCCTCCTTCGCCCCCGCTGCCCACAGGCTGAGTCACCCTGGAATGTGGCCTGGGCTGGGGTTGGCTCAGGGTCTGGGACTGAGAAGCTGCCAGCCACATCAGGGGTCGGGCGCCTGGGCTCCCCGCTTCCTGCTTTTGTCTGTGCCTTCTTGGCTTTTCTGGGAAGAGGACAGCTGCCAGAAACAACACCTGCCATCCCAACCCCAAGAGCAACAGCGGGCGGGGTAAGGCACAGAGACAGGAAGCCCCTCCTGTCCCACGATGTCCCTGGGAAAGGGTGGGACAGTCTCAGGCCATGCATGTGATGGTGACTGATATCTCTGTGTCTCAGGTTCTCCATCAGCACATGGGGGTGTAGCTGTGTGTTTGGGGTGACCTGGAGCCAGGTAGCGTCAAGAGCCTGGGCTCTGTAGCTAACTTGCCTGGCTGGAAACCCACCTTTTCCATGGTGGGCCCTCTGGCCCCACTGTGTCAGAGTTTCCTCCTCTGTAAAATGGGCCTGGCAGTAGCTGTTTCCTCCCAGGGTTGGGGGAGGAGTCTGAGTTCCTGGGCGAAGTGCTTGGCTTGGTGCTTCCCACACTGGGCTTTGCAAGTTGACTGTTATTACCAAACAAGGAGACATTAGGCCATGCCAAGCAGTGCCTGGTGTGTAGTTGGCGCTCAATAAATGTCATCTGGAGTCTTCCTGGTCCTGCTTCTGGGTGCTGCCACCTCCCAGGTGCTCTGCAGCCCCTTCATTCTTATTGTAGCCAGATGTGGTCTATAGTGGTGACACTCCAAGAAGTGTGGCCCAAAGTATGGGCTCAGATCCACAGGCGGCTCCAGGTTCTGGCTCCCCGATTCGGGCCGGCCAGCACCGCCCAGCAGGCTGTTTCAGTGCCTGCTCCACCAGCATGACTCGTGGGGCCTTCAGAGGAGCCGCCTTTGCCCAGGGGCTCCAAAGAGACAGGGAAAGGAAGGGTCCTGGCAGCCTCTGGGAACATGGCCTCCAGCTCTGTGAGTCTTCACTGGGGTGGGAGAGGAAGGGCTGGGGGAGGGCGAGGGGCTGAGCGGGCATTTCTCGTGCCCCCTTCCTCTCTGGATCTCCTCCCTTCTCCCCCTGGCCTTCAAACCTGCCCACTCTCCCCTGACCACCTGCTATTCCAGCCTTTGGGTGATGCTGGGGACAGTCAGACAGAGAAGCAGGAGGCAGGTGGAGGGAGGAGGAAGAAAAGGCAGAGAGAAGCACCTGGGGGTGAATGGGAGCCCCTGCTCTGGAAGCCGGGGATCCAGAGGCCAAGCTCGTTCTCCCAGTGGTCACAGGAGTCTCCTTTGAAAGATAATCATGTCACTTCCTGACTCCTGCTTCAAACCCCCACTGGATCCCCATTGCTTCTGGCGTAGAAGCCAGACTCTCGCCTTGGTCTTCCCGCCCTCTTGGCCCTCAAGGCCATCTCCAACATCTTGACTCCCTCGCCCCACCCCAGGGCCTTTGTACTTGCCGTCCCTGCTGCCTGTAGGGTCTCCTCCTGTCCTTCCAGAGAGCCCACCTCTCATCCTTTGGGTCTTTGCTTACACAACCCCTCCTTGGGAGGCCTCCCTTGACCACTTCTGTCATCTCCCCACTGTCTCAGTCATCCTTTCTCCTTCTTCTTCTTCTTCTTAGTGGTACTGGGGTTTGAACTTAGGGCTTCATGCTTGCTAGGCAGGAGATCTACTGCTTGAGCCGCTCTGACAGCCCTTCTTTCATATCCCATAAAATTCCACCCTTTTAAAGTGTACGATCCAGTGGTTTTTAGCATATTCACAGGGCTAAACAACCATCACCACTGTCTAAATCCAGAATATTCCATCATCCCAAAAGAAACCCTGTACCCACTAGCAGTTACTCTCCACCCGCTCCCTAGCCCCTGGCAACCACCAATCTACTTCCTGTCTCTGTGGAGTTCCCCATGGCGGACATTCCACGCAAGAGGAATCATACAGTCTCTGGCTTCTTTCACCTAGCTCCATGTTTTTAAGATTCTTCCATGTGGTAGCATAAATGACGACTTCCTTTTCATGGCTGAATAATGTTTCATGCATGGATATAACACATTTGGTTTATTTCATCATCAATCAGTGGAAGTGTCCCACTATGTGAACAAGTTTTGCCAGAACACATGTCTTCAGTTTTGGGGGTACATTTCTGGGTCATGTAGTAACTCCATATGCCAGACTGGTTTTTGAAGCAGCTACACCCTGTGACATTCCAACAAGGGTTTCCATTTCTCCACGTCCTTTAGGACACTTACCTTCCTTTTTAAAAATCTTTGTGCACTGGTATTTTTTGTTAAATTTTTATTTTATTCATATGTGCATACAATGTTTGGGTCATTTCTCCCCCTTGCCCCCACCCCCTCCTTTACCCCCCCGCCCCTCCCTCTTCCCCCACCCCCTCCTTCTCTCCCCCACCCCCTCAACACCCAGCAGAAACTCTTTTGCCCTTATCTCTAATTTTGTTGTAGAGAGAATATAAGCCATAATAGGAAGGAACAAGAGTTTTTGCTGGTTGAGATAAGGATAGCTATACAGGGCATTGACTCACATTAATTTCCTGTGCATGGGTGTTACCTTCTAGGTTAATTCTTCAGCAACCGGTCATAGTTCACAGTTGTGGGGGCACAGGTTCCTCTAGCTGGGGTGGGGCTCCTTGTTAGAGGGTCAAGGTGGCAGTCAGCTGCCCTTTCCCCAGAAGCTCCCAGGGGGATCCTGGCTTGCAGGTAGAGGACCAAGATTCCTTGCCTGCTCTCAGCAAAGGTCCCACACAGCTCCCAGGGGCCTCCTGCTTTCCTTGCCATGGGGCTGTGGCTGGCCTCTTGCCACTGATGGACCTCAGGTTCAGAGCTGGCGAGTGCAGTTGGGCTAGTGATGAAGCCAGTGCCTCTGCCACTTTCTGCTTGACTGCTCTTTCTGTCCCTAACCTTTTCTCTAGTTCCTGGTCCCCTTCTCCTATTGGCCTCAGTTGCTGTAAGGTATCTGCTTTAGTTTCTCTGCATTGAGGGCAGCAGATGCCATCTGGTTTTGGGTGTCTTACCTGTCCCATGGCTCCCGTGCGCTCTGATATGTGTGCGGTATTGGGGAATCCAGGGCTGAGCAGACGCCCCAGTCCTGAGCCACGCCCCTAGCCTGCTCCTTCATTTTGTGCCCTTCTAATTGGCGGTACTGGAGTTTGAACTCAGAGCCTTGCACTTGCTTGGCAGGCCCTCTACCACTAGAGCCACACCCCCAGCTCAGCCTTCATTCAATTTTTCTAGTAGGTTTTGTTTTTGTCTGACTGGGATTTGAACTCAGGGCTTTGTACTGACAAAGCAGGTGCTCTACCACTTGAGCCACACCTCCAGTCTCATTTTTAAATGAGTTATTTGTCTTCCTGTGGTTGAGCAGTGTCTCAGCTATTTTCTTTGTTGCACTTCTCCCCATCTGGTGTACTTGCCCTTCTGTCTTCCCTCAGTAGCATGTAAGCCCGTGGGGTCAGGGGCCCCACTTCCCTGTTGCCTGCTGTCCCTTGAGGACTCAGAACCATGTCTGAGTCATAGTTACTGTCTGGTGAGCAAGGGAACAAACCCATATTGAGAAGGAGAGATGCGACAGTGGTGGTTCACTTGCTGTCTCAGTCATCCACTCAGTCATTCAGAAGATGGGCATCCGCACGCTTTCTGATTTCTGTGGCTCTGATAATTATAAGAGTAAGACCGGGGTCCTAACTGGGATCCCCTGTGAGCAGTATTGTGAAGTTTGTTATGGCCCCTGACTGCATCTTCGTTAACTCCCAGTTCCTCCCCTGGGGCAGTGAGGATGAGGCAGGACTTGCCCAGGGTCAGTGAGTCAGATGTAGTAGTTATTTACTGCTGTGTAACAAGCTGTCATCCACTTAGCAGCTCAAACAGCAACCGGTCATAGTTCACAGTTGTGGGGGCACAGGTTCCTCTAGCTGGGGTGGGGCTCCTCGTTAGAGGGTCAAGGTGGCAGTCAGCTGCCCTTTCCCCAGAAGCTCCCAGGGGATCCTGGCTTGCAGGTAGAGGACCAAGGTTCCTTGCCTGCTCTCAGCAAAGGTCCCACACAGCTCCCAGGGGCCTCCTGCTTTCCTTGCCATGGGGCTGTGGCCTGGCCTCTTGCCACTGATGGACCTCAGGTTCAGAGCTGGCGAGTGCAGTTGGGCTAGTGATGAAGCCAGTGCCTCTGCCACTTTCTGCTTGACTGCTCTTTCTGTCCCTATGGGCAGAACGGAAGTGTGAGATGACCAAAACCTGGGTCCAGGCTGGCTCAGAGAACTTTGTGTCTGTCTACCTTTGGGTGCTGGAAGGCTCTTACCTGCAGGGAGATGACCAGCCCCTTTGGAGCTGCCTGCACAACTCAACTGCTTTTTCTTTCTGCCCTCAACTGCTTTTCCTCTCTCTTGTTAGTCCAGCCACACTGGCCTCTTTACTGTTCTTTGAACACAAATGATCAACCCCAAGCCCTTTGCACTTGCTGTCTTCTCTTCCTGGAACGCTCTTCTCTTAGATACTCACATGCCTCCCTCTCTCACCACCTCCAGGTCTCTGTAAATGTCTCCTCAGTGGGGCCTGCCCTGACCTCTCCGTTGACTGCCCCATGCTTGCACTGTGTCCCCTTCTTTATCAAATGATACTAAATGCTGTGACTTCTTCAGGCAACCCGGTGAGCCTCCCCTGGACAGGGGCAGCATCCCCTGGTTGGGCCATGCCTTGGAGTTTGGACGAGATGCTGCAGGCTTCCTCACGAGGATGAAGGAGAAGCACGGTGACATCTTTACTGTAAGTTGTGCTTGGAAGGGAAGGAGTTGGGTTGCTGACCACATCCCAGGGACACACCAGTTCTTTCAGCATCGGTCATCCATCCACCCAGGGCAGCCATATTCCTGTCTGTCTGTCTGTCTGTCTGATCACACATTCAGCACTTCTCTGACATCCATCCCCTCAAAATTCAGCCTCTTCAACAGGAAGCTGTGTGGTCTGTCAATATCTATCCAATACTGCATCATCCAGCTTGTCCATCCCTCAACTGCCACCTGTGTGACGTCCATCTGCCCATCTAATGTCCCCTCGTGTGCCTTTCCACCCAACATCTTTCCAGGAGCCTTCCATCCTCAAATCTACCCAAAATTTATTCGTACCTCCGCCTGCCCACTCATTCATCCACCTGTCCAACCACTCACCCAACATCTGTCTATCTATGCCTCTACTTGTCTACCAAATGTACTCAGCCTTCTTCCACTCGGGATGTACCCGACATCCATTCAACTTTCATCCCCAGATTCAGTTTCCACTAACCTCCATTCTTCCATTTATCCACCCATTGTTCTACCTGTCAGTCACTACACACAGCACTCAGCTGTGTACCCATTCAGTAGCTGATGGCTGTCTACTCAGTGGACATCTGTTTCTGTCTCCATCCCTCCTTTTCTCCAACCTGCACTCAGGTAACCAGCACCCATCCATCCAACGTCCACAAATCCTTCCAACTTCCATCCATCGAGCATTCACCCTTCAGGCTGTGTGCCCGATGTCTGCCTAGCATGCTGTTCATCCCTGCACCCGACGTTCACCCATATATCTATTTCTCACCAACCTCTAATGCTCACTCACCTGTCTTTCCATCTGACACGGGTTCATTGATCTGCCCTTTCAACTGTTCACCCATCAAACATTCTACACTAGCATTTACCCACCTGTTTTTCCTTCCTCCCTTTCTTCTATCCATCCATCCATTTGTCCTTCCATCCATCTATCCACCCATCCATCCATCCATCCATCCATCCATCTACCCACCTACCCACCTACCATCCATCCATCCATCCAGGCACCCATCCATCCATGCCACACCTGACACCTGCCTGCTGCCCTCAGTGGACAGACCCTCTCCTCGCTGCTGAGGATGTGGCAGCAGCCATGATAGCCATGCAGGTCAGGTGGTGGAGACCATGGCCCTTGATTTGATTTGATTTGATTTTTTATTTATTTATTTTTTTTGGCAGTGCTGGGGTTTGAACTCAAGGCCTTACACTTGGTAGGCAGGCACTTTACCACTTGAGCCATTCCACCAGACCATGGCCCTTGATTTTAAAAAGCACTGAATTCCAGTCCTGGTTCTGCTGCTTCTTGGTGGTGAGGCCTTGGACACCTTATACCTTCTCCAAGCCTCACTTTTGCAGCTGCAGGTGGGGTGAGCGACCGTCCCTTACCTCACAGGCAGTGGTGAAGATTGTCTGTCAAGTGTCTCGTAGGGTGGTGCCTGCCTGGCACGTGGGACACCCAGCCCCCGGGACCTGCTGTTGTTCATGGGATGCTTCTCCCACAGATACTGGTGGGGGGCAGGTATGTCACTGTCCTGCTGGACCCTCACTCCTACGACATGGTGGTGTGGGAGCCACGCACCAGGCTGGACTTCCACGCCTATGCCGTCTTCCTCATGGAGAGGATCTTCGACGTGCAGCTTCCACATTACAACCCCAGTGACGAGAAGGCCAAGATGAAGCCGTGAGTGGCCGGAGATGGGACCTGTGGGTGGGCAGGGCAGGTGCCTGCTTCTACTGGTAGCCCAAGTCCAGGGCAATTGTGCTTGGCCCACAGCAGGTGTCCAGTAGACACAGTTGGATTTTGGGAAAACAAAAGCTAGGGGCTGGTGGAGTGGCTTGAGTGGCACTGCCAAAAAAAAAAAAAAAATAGAATTCACAAACCATAGTCAGAGCACCTGGCACAGCCACTCCTCCTGTTCTTGTTGCTACCACAAGGTGTCACTGTTGAATGCAGGCTGTACACAGCCCTGTGGACCTTAAGGTCACTTGCTGCCTTTGTGCCCTATCTCCCCACAGAGGAGCCCAGAGGTCATAGACTTAGACTTAGCCAAAGCTCCCTGTTTCTTGGCTACGATCCCATCCTTGGTCTTGGCTTAGTGTAGACCCTGCATCTCGGAGGCTCAGTCCAGAGCAGAGCAGCTTCTTGCTTCAGCCACATGCTCCCCCAGACTGGGCCTCTCCTCTGACTCATGGGTCCTCAGATAAGACCAGGTTATCAGTCCAGATCCCCCTTTCCTCATGTCACATTCACCTGGGGTCATGTGTTAGCAGTCCTAGGTTGGGGACCCTTAACCGTCCAAACGGGTGTCCCTAACTTGCAGTTCATGGAGAAAGAGTTGGCTTCCTGGTTTCTTCTGTCTTGTCCAAATCTGTGTGGCCTGAGCAGGGATGGACTGTCCTGGTCAAGAACTCGGACTGTGTGGTGGTGCTGACCAGGTTTCGACGCCAGCTGTAGCACTCACCAGCTGTGGGACCTGGGCCAGTCACTGTCCTCTGTCCCCGAGTCTCCATCTGTGCAGTGGGTATATGGAATGAGATTTCATGATTAGCCCCATGACTGGTAGTTACTGTGGCTGCCATCTTTGATGGTAATAATAATGTCACCTTGTTTAAACTGGTCTTCACAGGCCCATTTCCAGTGGGGAACCCGAGCTCTGGGCCCCCAGTGTTTGGGTAAATGTGCCTGGGGTGCACATTTCCCCTTGGGACTGAACTCTCACGTTTGTTGCTGCCCTCAGGACGCTCCTCCACAGAGACCTGCAGGCACTCACAGAAGCAATGTACACCAACCTCTGCACCATCCTGCTGGGCGACCCCACGGAAGCGGGCCGTGGCTGGCGTGAGACGGGCCTCCTTGATTTCTCCTATAGCTGCCTGCTCAGGTGAGCTCATGACCCCCTCCTTCTCCTGGCTGGGCCTGGCACTTTGGACCTGTGTCACCCACAGGCAGTGGCCAAGGGAACCATGAACACTCTGAGTATGGGGGGCACAGTTAAGAGTGGCTCAAAGCAAAGAATGCAGAACATTGTATATCTGGGACCCCAAGTTCACCTGACCCAGCCTCAGCTGCAAAGCAGACACTGGCTGAAAAAAGGCCCTGTGGTCATCCAGAGAGGGAGAAACCCAGCAGGACTTCAGAAACCACCTTGTCCTAGGGCTTCCAGACTCTGAGATTTCACAGGCCAAAAAAAATAAGATATTTGGGAGCCCCACCCAGGGCCTTGACCTGCGACTGGAACTTGTAAAAACCGTGCCTTCCGTCAGCTGCACCAGGCCCTGGGGATACAGCAGGTAACAAAGTAGACAAAGCCCTTGTCAGACAGTGATGAGCTGGATCCACAGAGGGGGACCTGGTACCTGGGGGCACTTTTAGCCGGGCCAATGGCGAGGCTCACTGAGATGGCAGCCTCGGAGCTCAGACTTAGCTGTCGGGCGCCCGCCCTGCCAAGACCCTGGCAGAGGAAATGGCAAATACAGAGGCCCAGGGGTGAAGAAGCTTGGCCAGTGTGACTGGAGCAGATAGGCCAAGGGGCAGGGAGGGGACAAGGTCAGAGGAGTCTCCGGAACCAGGTCTCACAGAGCCTCAAGGCTGCGGAAGCCTTTGGGATTTGCTGTCAGGAGATGGGGTGCCAGTTGGGGCTCACATGAGGGTGTGCCGTGATCCCACTTACGAGTTTTAAAGTTCCCTTTGGCTGTTGGATGGGGCAGACTGTGGAGTGAGGGGAATCAGGAGACCCCGGTGAGAGGCAGCAGACCTGGACCAGGGACAGGGCGGGAATATGGGTGACTTCTGGAGCTGTTGCTGCCAGACCCACTGACAGAGCCTGACAGATTTTATCAGGCGGTGGCTGATGGGGGAGCCTGAGTGAAGCTGGCAAGGGAGGAGCCGCCATAAGAACAACTCCTTGCCTGTTAGTGGCACCATTAAAACAGGACATTGCAAACCCCCCAGAAGATTAGAGCCCCATGTTTAAGACATACAGGTGTGCCAGTAATGTGTGACCATGCACCCGTGAAGACTCTGTGTTACCTAAAGTTCACAGCAGCTCCATGAGGTGGTGTTTGACACAGCGCATTTGACAGACGGGAAGGCTGAGACTGGGAGAACCTAAGTCATTTGCCCAGAGTCCCGTTTGGGGGTTGGAGGGGCTGGCTCCTGTGCTCAGCCCCAGCCTTCTGCATGCAAGTGGCATTCCTTCTTGTTTTGCTCAGAGTTGCAGATGTAGCCTGGCTGTAATTGGCCGGGGCAATGCTGGTTCTGTCCACCTGTCACTAAGATGGAGACTGAGGCCTGGAGAGGGCAGCTGGAACTGCCTGGCAGGTTGTCAGCAGGATGGCTCCCAGGTCTTCTGGCTCCTGCCACCATGTGTCCCTGCATGGGCCATGAAGTCATCAAGGAAGCAGTGGGGTCAGCGGGAGGTGGAAGCTGATGTGGTTTTGGCCCAAGGATGGCAAACTCAGGGCAGGAGTCTGGTGTTAATCCACATCTGAGTCTTAGGGCCTGAGGCCTGGGCTGTGCACCTTCCTCCCAGCTTGATGCTGCATGGGGACTTCATGACCATCTACGGCCCTTGCACTGGAAAGGAAGGAAATGGGTAAACTGGACCTAGGGCCACAGACATGGAGGTCCAGGTCCACATGGCCCAAACTGTGAGGTACTGCCACTCAAACTTCCACCCTGTCCTGTGTTGGCCCTCCCTCACCCAGAGTCACATCCAAAGTTCCACTCTGTCCTCCTGTGACCCTGGCCACCTCCCATCACACCAACCTCCTCACAGCCCCTTGCTCAGGCCAGGCACACTCACTCCCCTTTGGGGCTTTGCAGTTTCCAGTCCCTTACCTGGGAGTCCGCCCCCATGTCAGCAGTCACATCTCAACTCAGGTGCCACCTGACATTAACCTGTGGTTTTCCCCTCACCGGGCTCTGGCCAGCTTTGCTTTTCTATATGGCGCCTAGCGCCACCTAGGGGATGTGTGTGATTACTGTCTGTCCGCAGCCGGGTGTTGACACAGACAGGCCTTAGCTTCCACGTGTGCAGTCTCAGTGTCTCCTCAGTTAATTTTTTGGGATATTTTTCATTGCCTGCTTTGGTGGAAGCATAAGTACAGGGACATAGTTCTTTGCTTTAGGAAAAATAACGGCTCCAGTGGGCAGAAAAT